>NC_091016.1:125004297-125300579 GCF_041296385.1 Aphelocoma coerulescens
TCAGGGTCTCATTTTGGGGGTTTGGAATGGGGGGGTCATGGGGGCTCACTTTGAGGGGGTTTGGAATGGGGGGCTCATTTTGGGGGGGTTTGGGGGCTTTGGGGCTCATTTTGGGGGGGTTTGGGATCGGGGGCTCATTTTGGGGGGGTTTGGGGATGGGGGGGTCTCGGGGTCTCATTTTGGGGGGGGTTGGGGATGGGGGGGGTCTCGGGGTCTCATTTTGGGGGGTTTGGGACAGGGTTTGGGGGGGGGTGGGACCCACGTGGGAAGGGGGAGGGGCAGGTTTTCATTGGGGGGGGGAGGGGCACGGAGTTATCCGGGGGGGGTGGGGGGGTCATGGGATCATCCCTGGGATGGGATCTGTGGGATGGGATGGGATCCGTGGGATGGGATCCATGGGATGGGATGGGATCCGTGGGATGGGATCCATGGGACGGGATGGGATCCATGGGATCCATGGGATGGGATCCATGGGATGGGATCCATGGGATGGGATCCATGGGACGGGGGGGACACAGAGTTATCCCGGGGCTCCATTCCTGGGGGTGGGAGGCCCAATCCTGGTCGAGGACCCCCCATCCCGGGAGGGGTTTTGGGATCCCTTTTCCGGGGTTCTGGGATCCCTTTTCCGGGGTTCTGGGAGCAGGACCGGGGCCGGGCTGGGGGGAAAGCCCGGGGCTCTGCTCCCACCGATATCCGGGAGCTGATGGAAGGAGCCTCCTCTTCCCCCTTTTCCCTCCTTTTCCCTCCCTTTTCCTCCCCCATTTCCCCCTTATTTTCCCCCTCTTTCCCCCCCTTTTCCCTTCCTTTCTCCCCTTCTTTCCCCATTCCTTCCCCCTTCTTTCCCCCTTCTTTCCCCCTTCTTTTCCCCATTATTTTCCCATTTCTTTTCCCATTCTTTTCATCCCCTTTTCCCAATGCTTTTCCCAATTCTTTCCCCAATGCCTTTCCCATTCTTTTCATCCCCCTTTCCCATACTTTTCCCAATTCTTTTCCCCATTCTTCCTGCCTTCTTTCCCCCTTCTTTTCCCCCTTCTTTTCCCCCTTCTTTTCCCCCTTCTTTTCCCCCTTCTTTTCCCCTTATTTTCCTCTTCTTTTCCCCCTTCTTTTCCCCTTCTTTTCCCCTTCTTTTCCCCTTCTTTTCCCCTTCTTTTCCCCTTCTTTTCCCCTTCTTTTCCCCCTTCTTTCCCCCTTCTTTTCCCCCCTTTTTCTCCCATTTTGCCCCTTCCCCCCTTTTTTTTCCCCTTTTCCCCCTTTTTCATCCCCATTCTTTTCCCCCCTTTCTTCCCCCCTTTCTTCCCCCCTTTTTCCCCCTTCTTTTCCCCTTTTCCCCCCTTTTTTCCCCCCTTTTTTCCCCCCTTTTCCCTCCTTTTTCCCCCCTTCTTTTCCCCTTTTTCCCCCTCTTTCCCCCTTTATCCCCCCTTTTTTCCCCCTTTCCCCCTTTCTTTCCCCCTTTTTTCCCCCCCTTCTTTTCCCATTCTTCTCATCCCCTTTTCCCCACGCTTTCCCCAATTCTCCCCCTCCCTTTTCCCATTCTTTCCCCCCCCCTTTTTCCCCGTTCCCTCGGGGCTCTCCCGGCTTTCCCCGCAGAGCTGTCGGCGGCGGGCAGCAAGTGGATCGACGCCGAGGTGGAGAACGCGATCCACGGGGTGCGGAGGATGAAATCGCTGCTGGACGAGAGCAGCAAGGAGCACCAGGCGCTGCTGCACTCCCTGCACGACACCAAGCGCCGCAAGGAGGTCCTGGGGAGCGGGAATGGGGGCTGGGAATGGGGGGTGGGAATGGGGGGATGTGGGGCTGGGAATGGGGCCTTGGAATGGGGGGTGGGAATGGGGGGCTGGGAATGGGGGGTGGGAATGGGGGATGGGGCCTTGGAATGGGGGGTGGGAATGGGGGGTGGGAATGGGGGTGGGGATGGGGGGTGGGAATGGGGGGTGGGGATGGGGGGATGTGGGGCTGGGAATGGGGCCTTGGAATGGGGGGTGGGAATGGGGGGTGGGAATGGGGGGTGGGAATGGGGGGGTGGGAATGGGGGATGGGGATGGGGGATGGGAATGGGGGATGGGAATGGGGGTGGGAATGGGGGATGGGAATGGGGATGGGGGGTGGGAATGGGGGGGGATGGGGGGTGGGGATGGGGAATGGGGCCTTGGAATGGGGGGTGGGAATGGGGGGTGGGGATGGGGGGTGGGGCCTTGGAATGGGGGGTGGGAATGGGGGGTGGGAATGGGGGATGGGAATGGTGTCCTGGGAATGGGGGGTGGGAATGGGGATGGGGGGTGGGAATGGGGGGGGATGGGGGGTGGGGATGGGGAATGGGGCCTTGGAATGGGGGGTGGGGATGGGGGGTGGGGCCTTGGAATGGGGGGTGGGAATGGGGGGTGGGAATGGGGGATGGGAATGGTGTCCTGGGAACGGGGGGTGGGAATGGGGGGTGGGGATGGGGGGATGTGGGGCTGGGAATGGGGCCTTGGAATGGGGGGTGGGAATGGGGGGTGGGAATGGGGGGTGGGAATGGGGATGGGGGGTGGGAATGGGGCCTTGGAATGGGGGGTGGGAATGGGGGGTGGGAATGGGGGGTGGGAATGGGGGGATGTGGGGCTGGGAATGGGGGGTGGGAATGGGGGATGGGGGTGGGAATGGGGGAATGGGAATGGGAATGGGGGGTGGGGATGGGGGGTGGGGATGGGGGGTGGGGCCTTGGAATGGGGGGTGGGAATGGGGGGTGGGAATGGGGGATGGGAATGGTGTCCTGGGAATGGGGGGTGGGAATGGGGGGTGGGGATGGGGAATGGGGCCTTGGAATGGGGGGTGGGAATGGGGGTGGGAATGGGGAATGGGGCCTTGGAATGGGGGGTGGGAATGGGGGGTGGGAATGGGGGGATGTGGGGCTGGGAATGGGGCCTTGGAATGGGGGATGGGAATGGTGTCCTGGGAATGGGGGGTGGGAATGGGGGGTGGGAATGGGGGATGGGGATGGGGGATGGGAATGGGGGTGGGAATGGGGGATGGGAATGGGGATGGGGGGTGGGAATGGGGAATGGGAATGGGGGATGGGAATGGTGTCCTGGGAATGGGGGGTGGGAATGGGGGATGGGGATGGGGGGTGGGAATGGGGGGTGGGAATGGGGGATGGGAATGGGGGATGGGAATGGGGGTGGGAATGGGGGATGGGAATGGGGATGGGGGGTGGGAATGGGGGGTGGGAATGGGGGATGGGAATGGGGGATGGGAATGGTGTCCTGGGAATGGGGGTGGGAATGGGGGCTGGGAATGGGGGGTGGGAATGGGGGATGGGAATGGGGATGGGGGGTGGGAATGGGGCCCTGGAATGGGAGGCTGGGAATGGGGGATGGGAATGGGGGATAGGGGGCTGGGAATGGGGGGCCGGGAATGGGGTATGCCATGCTGGGAATGGGGAATGGGAATGGGGGATGGGAATGGGGGATGGGAATGGGGGGATGGGGGGCTGGGAATGGGGGATGGGAATGGGGATGGGGGGTGGGAATGGGGAATGGGAATGGGGAATGGGTGGCTGGGAATGGGGGATGGGAATGGGGGGATGTGGGGCTGGGAATGGGGGCTGTGAATGGGGGCTGGGAATGGGGGATGGGCATGGGGATGGGGGGCTGGGAATGGGGGGCCGGGAATGGGGTATGCCATGCTGGGAATGGGGAATGGGAATGGGGGATGGGAATGGGGGATGGGAATGGGGGGATGGGGGGCTGGGAATGGGGGATGGGAATGGGGATGGGAATGGGGGGATGGGGGGCTGGGAATGGGGGATGGGAATGGGGATGGGGGGTGGGAATGGGGAATGGGAATGGGGAATGGGTGGCTGGGAATGGGGGATGGGAATGGGGGATGGGCATGGGGATGGGGGGCTGGGAATGGGGGGCTGGGAATGAGGGATGCCAGGCTGGGAATGGGGGATGGCATCCCGGGAATGGTGTCCCGGGAGTGGGGGTGGCATCCTGGGAACGGGGGATGGCATCCCGGGGATGGTGTCCTGGGAGTCCGGGAATGCTGTGCCAGGATCGGGGTGTCCTGGGAGTCCGGGAATGCTGTGCCAGGATCGGGGTGTGCCGGGAATCGGGGGAATGCTTTCCCGGGGATTGCTGCATCCCGGGAATCTGGGAATGCTGTGCTGGGGGGGGGTCGGTGTGTCCTGGGAGTCTGGGAATGCTGTGGTGGGGAGTTGGTGTGTCCCGGGAATCTGGGAATGCTGTGCTGGGAGTTGGTGTGTCCTGGGAGTCTGGGAATGCTGTGCTGGGGGGGGTCGGTGTGTCCCGGGAGTCTGGGAATGCTGTGCTTGGGATCGCTGCGTCCCAGGAATCTGGGAATGCTGTGCTGGGGAGTTGGTGTGTCCTGGGAGTCTGGGAATGCTGTGCTTGGGATCGCTGCGTCCCAGGAATCTGGGAATGCTGTGCTGGGGAGTTGGTGTGTCCTGGGAGTCTGGGAATGCTGTGCTGGGGGTCGGTGTGTCCCGGGAATCTGGGAATGCTGTGCTTGGGATCGCTGCGTCCCAGGAATCTGGGAATGCCGCGTTGGGAATTGCTGCGTCCCGGGAGTCTGGGAATGCTGTGCTTGGGATCGCTGCGTCCCAGGAATCTGGGAATGCCGCGTTGGGAATTGCTGCGTCCCGGGAGCCTGGGAATGCCGCGGCGGGAATTGCTGCGTCCCGGGGCTCTGGGAAAGCCGCGGCGGGGAGCAGCGGCTGCCGGCGGGGCTGAGGGCCGGAATTCCCTGCAGGAAGCGGTGCGGCTGGCGCGGCAGAAGGAGCAGGAGCTGGCGGCGCGGGGCGAGCGCTGCAACGGGACGGCGCTGGCGCTGTGGGAGCGCTGCAAGCCCTGCCTGAGGCAGCGCTGCCTCCGCTTCTACTCCCGCACCTGCCGCAGCGGGGCCGGGCTCGTGGGCCGCCAGGTGAGGCACCGGGACACCAGGATACCGGGATTTGGGATCGGCCAGGACCGTCAGACGCAGGGTCAGGGGCTGAGGGATAGCGGGAAAAGGGGGATTGGGATCGGCCAGGACCGTTAGACACAGGGTCAGGAGGTGAGGGGTATCGGGACACTGGGACACCGGGAAAAGGGCGGGATTGGGGATGGTTCCATTCCCCAGGCCCGTTAGACGCAGGGTCAGGGGCTGAGGGACATCGCGACACCGGGAAAAGGGGGATTGGGATCGGCCAGGACCGTTAGACACAGGGTCAGGAGGTGAGGGATATCAGGAAAAGGGGATTGGGATGGGCCAGGCCCGTTAGACACAGGGTCAGGTGGTGAGGGATATCGGGAAAAGGGGGATTGGGATCGGCCCAGTCCCGTTAGACACAGGGTCAGGGGCTGAGGGACACCGGGACACTGGGAAAAGGGGGATTGGGATCGGCCAGGGCCGTTAGACACAGGGTCAGGGGCTGAGGGATAGCAGGAAAAGGGGATTGGGATGGGCCCAGGCCCGTCAGACACAGGGTCAGGGGCTGAGGGACACCAGGACACCGGGAAAAGGGGATTGGGATCAGCCAGTCCTGTTAGCCGCAGGGTCAGGAGGTGAGGGACACTGGGACAATGGGAAAAGGGGGATTGGGATGGGCCAGGCCCGTTAGCCGCAGGGTCAGGGGCTGAGGGATATCGGGAAAAGGGGGATTGGGATGGGCCAGGACCGTTAGACACAGGGTCAGGGGCTGAGGGACACCGGGAAAAGGGGGATTGGGATGGGCCCAGGCCCGTTAGCCGCAGGGTCAGGGGCTGAGGGACACTGGGACACCGGGAAAAGGGGATTTGGGATCGGCCAGGCCCGTTAGCTGCAGGGTCAGGGGCTGAGGGATATCGGGACACTGGGAAAAGGGGGATTGGGATCGGCCAGGGCCGTTAGACACAGGGTCAGGAGCTGAGGGATAGCGGGAAAAGGGGGATTGGGATGGGCCCAGGACCGTCAGACACAGGGTCAGGGGCTAAGGGACATCAGGACACCGGGAAAAGGGGATTTGGGATCGGCCAGGACCGTCAGACGCAGGGTCAGGGGCTGAGGGACACCGGGACACCGGGAAAAGGGGGTTGGGATCGGCCAGGACCGTTAGACACAGGGTCAGGTGGTGAGGGACACTGGGACACCGGGAAAAGGGGGATTGGGATGGGCCAGGCCCGTCAGCCGCAGGGTCAGGAGGTGAGGGACACTGGGACAATGGGAAAAGGGGGATTGGGATGGGCCCAGGCCCGTTAGCTGCAGGGTCAGGGGCTGAGGGATATCGGGACACTGGGAAAAGGGGGATTGGGATCGGCCAGGCCCGTTAGCTGCAGGGTCAGGGGCTGAGGGACACCGGGACACTGGGAAAAGGGGGATTGGGATCGGCCAGGGCCGTTAGACACAGGGTCAGAGGCTGAGGGATAGCGGGAAAAGGGGGATTGGGATGGGCCCAGGCCCGTTAGCCACAGGGTCAGGAGCTGAGCGGCACCGGGATACTGGGAAAAGGGGGATTGGGATGGGCCAGGACCGTTAGACACAGGGTCAGGTGGTGAGGGACACTGGGAAAAGGGGGATTGGGATCGGCCCAGGCCCGTTAGACACAGGGTCAGGAGGTGAGGGATATCGGGACACCGGGAAAAGGGGATTGGGATCGGCCAGGACCGTTAGACACAGGGTCAGGGGCTGAGGGATATCGGGAAAAGGGGATTGGGATGGGCCCAGGCCCGTTAGACACAGGGTCAGGGGCTGAGGGACACCAGGACACCGGGAAAAGGGGATTGGGATCGGCCAGGACCATTAGCCGCAGGGTCAGGAGGTGAGGGACACTGGGACAATGGGAAAAGGGGGATTGGGATGGGCCCAGTCCCGTTAGACACAGGGTCAGGAGGTGAGGGGTATCGGGACACTGGGAAAAGGGCGGGATTTGGGATTGGCCAGGCCCGTTAGACACAGGGTCAGGGGCTGAGGGACACCGGGAAAAGGGGGATTGGGATGGGCCAGGACCATTAGCCGCAGGGTCAGGACGTGAGGGCCACTGGGACAATGGGAAAAGGGGGATTGGGATCGGCCAGGACCGTTAGACACAGGGTCAGGGGCTGAGGGATGTCGGGATACTGGGAAAAGGTGGGATTGGGATGGTCCCAGTCCTGTTAGCCAGAGGGTCAGGGGCTGAGGGACACCGGGAAAAGGGGGATTTGGGATGATCCCGCTCCCAGTCCCGTTAGCTGCAGGGCCAGGGGCTGAGGGACACTGGGATACTGGGAAAAGGGGCGGGATTGGGATGGGCCCCGTCCCGTTAGCCACCGGGTCAGGGGCTGAGGGGCACTGGGATATCGGGAAAGGGGGAATTCCGTGTGATCCCACTCCCATTCCCAGAGGGCAGGCGGGGGGGGAAGGGGGGGTCCCACAGCACCCAGAGATACTGGGAATGGCCGGATTTTCCCTGATCCCATTCCCATTAACTGGAGATCTGCCAGGGTGGGGGTCCCACAGCACACACGGGGATCCCGGGAATGGCCGGGCGTTGATCCCGCTGCCGTTCCCGTTACATGGAGGGCTGGAAAGCCGGGACACGGAGATCCCGGGAATGGCCGTTCCCATTAAACGGAGGGCTGGAAAGCCGGGACACGGAGATCCCGGGAATGGCCGTTCCCGTTACATGGAGGGCTGGAAAGCCGGGACACGGGGATCCCGGGAATGGCCGTTCCCATTAAACGGAGGGCTGGAAAGCCGGGACACGGAGATCCCGGGAATGGCCGTTCCCATTAAACGGAGGGCTGGAAAGCCGGGACACGGGGATCCCGGGAATGGCCGGGCCTTGATCCCGTTCCCATTCCCATTAAATGGAGGGCTGGAAAGCTGGGACACGGGGATCCCGGGAATGGCCGTTCCCGTTACGTGGAGGGCTGGAAAGCCGGGACACGGGGATCCTGGGAATGGCCGTTCCCATTAAATGGAGGGCTGGAAAGCCGGGACACGGGTTTCCCGGGAATGGCCGGGCATTGATCCCGTTCCCATTCCCATTAAATGGAGGGCTGGAAAGCCGGGACACGGGTTTCCCGGGAATGGCCGGGCCTTGATCCCGCCGCCATTCCCGGCAGCTGGAGGAATTCCTGAACCACTCGTCGCCCATCTCCATCTGGGTGGACGGCGAGCGCCTGGACTCGCTGCTGGAGCGGGACGAGCGCCAGGAGCGGCAGCTGGAGGAGCTGGAGGAGCGCTTCGGAATGCTGGAGGACGGCGTCACCGACATTTTCCGGGACAGCTCCCAGGTGTCCGGCTGGCTCCATCCCTTTTTCCAGGCGCCCTTCGGGGGTTTCCGCGAGGCCCTGCGGCCGCCGGTGCAGCGCCTGCGCTTCCCGCAGCGCCTCCGCCGCTCCTCCCGGGATCTCTTCCCGCTTTTCCAGCACCCGCACCGCGGCTTCCAGCACCTCTTCCAGCCGCTCTTCCAGATCACCCAGCGCATGCTGGAGGACGCCCACGGAAGTTGGGAGCATCCCTCGGGAGGCTTCGGGCCAGGTAACGGGATTGGGGCCCTGCCATCCCAAATCTTTGGCTGCTTTAGGGATGAGATTCCCGAAAAATCCTTGGAACTTAAGAGGATGAGCTCAACCCTAACAGGAAGCGTCTAGGAATTCCCGTGGGAATCGCAAGCGCCGCTGTTCGTGGGCCGGGATTTTGGGATGTTGTCCCACCTCAATCCTGGCTGCCGGAGCCGCTGCCATCCCGGAATGGGGTTTTTTGGGAATGTTGCAGGTGTTTGGTTTTTATGGGATTGACGTCAGCGTTTTTTGGGAATGTTGCAGGTGTTTGTTATTTTTTTGGGGATTGCCGACGGTGGTTTTTTGGTGTTTGTTTTTTTTTTGGGATAGCTGCCGGTGTTGTTTTTGGTGTTTGTTGTTTTTTGGGATTGCTGCCGGTGTTGTTTTTGGGAATGTTGCAGGTGTTTGTTTTCTTTGGGATTGCTGCCGATGTTTTTTGGGTGTTTGTTTTCTTTGGGATGGCTGCCAGTGTTTTTTTTGGGAATGCTGCAGCCGGTGCCGTCACCGTCTGCCACCGAATCCCTGGGGATGGGAGGGGCCCAAATTCCATGAAAAAAACACTTTTATGGCACCTGGGGGGACATCCCGGGTTGGGGGGGGGGGGGGATTTGGAGAGCTGAGGCCGGCCTGGAATTCCCACAGAATCCCGGAATTTCAGCGATGACCGGATGGTTTGCCGGGAGATCCGGCGGAACTCGGCCGGCTGCCTGCGGATGCGGGATGAGTGCGAGCAGTGCCGGGAGATCCTGGCCCTCGGTGAGCCGGGAACGGGGATGGGAACGGGATGGGGATGGGGATGGGGATGGGGATGGGGATGGGATGGGATTGGGAAGGGGATGGGGTGGGGATGGGATGGGAATGGGAACGGGGATGGGGATGGGAAAGGGGATGGGAATGGGGATTGGGATTGGGATTGGGTTGGGATGGGATTGGGAAGGGGATGGGAATGGGAAAGGGGATGGGATGGGAATGGGGATTGGGATTGGGTTGGGATGGGGATGGGATTGGGATAGGGATAGGATGGGGATGGGATGGGGAAGGGATGGGATTGGGGATGGGGATGGGAATGGGGATGGGGTGGGGATGGGGATGGGATGGGAAAGGGGATTGGGTTGGGATGGGGATGGGATTGGGATTGGGATGGGGATGGGATGGGGATGGGATGGGATGGGGATGGGGATGGGGATGGGATTGGGAATGGGAACGGGGATGGGGATGGGAAAGGGGATGGGGATGGGAAGGGGATGGGAAAGGGGATGGGATGGGAAAGGGGATGGGGATGGGGATGGGATGGGATTGGGATAATGATGGGATAGGGATAGGATGGGGATGGGATGGGGATGGGGTGGGGATAGGATGGGGATGGGGATGGGATGGGATGAGAAGGGATGGGATGGGATGAGAAGGGATGGGATGAGAAGGGATGGGATGAGAAGGGATGGGCTGAACCCCCCGGGCCGTGCTGCCCCCCCCGCCCATCCCATTCCCAGACTGCGGGCAGGCGGATCCGTCGCAGCAGGAGCTGCGGGAGCAGCTGGAGGACGCCGTGCGCGTGGCCGAGCGCTTCACGCGCCGCTACGATTCCCTGCTCCGGGAATTCCAGGAGGAAATGCTCAACACCTCCGGCCTGCTGGACCAGCTGAACCGCCAGTTCGGCTGGGTGTCCCGCCTGGCCAACCTCTCCCAGGGATCCGACGGCTTCCTGCAGGTCACCACGGTGAGGCCGGGATTGGGGCCGGGAACGGGGCCGGGAAAGTGGGACAGGGCCACAAAGGGCCCTTTGTGCTCCGGCCGGGAATCTCTCGGCTCCGGATGCGGCTGCCGGGATGGGAGCCAAGTTCAGGGGCCCGCCTGGGGCTCTCCCGGTGCTCCCGCGGCCGTTCCCAGATTCCCGACCTCACAACGTGGGATTATCCCACGGGATGACGGCGCTGTCGCCCTCCCAGGTGCTGTCCAAGGCCCCGAATCCCGAGGATCCGTCGGCGCCGCCGGACACGCAGGTGACGGTGCAGCTCTTCGACTCGGAGCCGCTGTCGCTGACCGTGCCCGGGGACATCCCGTGGGACGATCCCAGGTTCATGGAGATCGTGGCTGAGCAGGCGCTCCAGCACTACAAGGAAAATGCCATGTGAGTCCGGGACCCTCCCAAAAAAACGCCCCCGTGGGATAACGCCGGGCTCATCCCGCTTTTTCCCCTCATTCCCAGAGAGTAGCCGGGCGATCCCGCTGCTGCCGCCCCTCCGGATCCCCCTTCCAGGGGGGAATTGTCACCGCCGCTGCCTCCTCTCCCCTCCTGACCCTTCGCGCTGCCGGGACCCCCTGGGGCCCCAAATGGAAAATAAAGGTAGAGTTGAATCCCGTGGCTCTGCTTCCGGAGTTTTTGGGATAATCCCAAGGGCAAAAGGAGGAAAAACAACCTCGGATCCATCACCGTGGAATTGTGGAGCCAGGCTCCGTTCCCAAATCGGATCCATCAGGAGCCCTCCAGGCTTGGGGGCTTCTCCTCATCCCACGGACACGGATCCGGGTGCCACCTCCTGTCCCCATCCCACGGACACGGATCCGGGTGCCACCTCCTGTCCCCATCCCACGGACACGGATCCGGGTGCCACCTCCTGTCCCCATCCCATGGACACGGATCCAGGTGCCACCTCCTGTCCCCATCCCATGGACACAGATCCAGGTGCCAGGGCTTGTCCCCATTCTTTGGGACATGGATCCAGGTGCCAGGGCCTGTCCCAATCCCATGGACACGGATCCGAGTGCCAGGGCTTGTCCCCATTCTTTGGGACACAGATCCAGGTGCCAGGGCCTGTCCCAATCCCATGGACACGGATCCGGGTGCCAGGGCCTGTCCCCATTCTTTGGGACACGGATCCGGGTGCCAGGGCCTGTCCCAATCCCACGGACACAGATCTGGGTGCCACCTCCTGTCCCCATTCTTTGGGATGGATCTTTGGGATTCTTTGGGACACGGATCCAGGTGCCAGGGCCCGTCCCCATTCTTTGGGACACCGATCCGGGTGCCAGGGCCTGTCCCAATCCCACAGACACAGATCCGGGTGCCAGGGCCTGTCCCAATCACACAGACACGGATCTGGGTGCCACCTCCTGTCCCCATTCTTTGGGATGGATCTTTGGGATTCTTTGGGACACGGATCCGGGTGCCACCTCCTGTCCCCATTCTTTGGGATGGATCTTTGGGATTCTTTGGACACGGATCCAGGTGCCAGGGCCTGTCCCCATCCCGTGGGGACACCGAGGATCAGCCGGATCCCACCGGGAAGGGATCTCCAGCCCTCATGAGCCAGGGAGGAGCTTCCCCGCAACAGGAATTTCCCGGTCCCGATCCCTCCTGGATGAGATCCTGGGAATAATCCCGGGATAAATCCTGCTGGGACACCCTAGGGAACAGTCCCTGTCCTCTCCCATCCCTGCTGATCCCAAATCCCCCAGGATACCCCCCAGAGATCCCCATGGAATGAGCCAGGGGCAGAGGGGCTTTATTGGGAGCACAGATTTGGGAGTGGGTGGATCCAGCCCCAATCCCATCCCAATCCCATCCCAATCCTGTTGGAATGGCTGTGGGTCTGTATCCCACCGGGAAGAGCCAGCACAGCCCCTCCCCCCATCGGGGGATTCCCTACAAGAAGGATTCCCAGTCTTGATCCCTGGGACGCCGATCCCGAGGAACATTCCCAGCTGTGAGCGCTCATCCCTGGTTGATGGCAGCACTGAGATTCCCTATAAGGATTCCCAATCCCTGGGACGCCGATCCCAAGGAACATTCCCGGCTGTGAGCGCTCATCCCTGGTTGATGGCAGCGCTGAGATTCCCTATAAGGATTCCCAATCCCTGGGATGCCGATCCCAAGGAACATTCCCGGCCAGGAACGCTCATCCCTGGTTGACAGCGGCGCTGTCCTCGCTGAGCAGCGCTTCCCGCTCCTCCTCGTTCCCGTCGGCATTCCCGCCGGCGGCGTTCGCGGCGCTCCGGCGCGGCAGCAGGGCGCCGAGCAGGCCGTTGTAGAGCGCGGCGCCGGCCAGGAGCAGCGCGAATCCCGGGATTTGGAGCGCGTGGAAGCGCTCCCAGCGCAGCGCCAGGCTGAGCGCCCAGACCAGCAGCGTGCGCAGGCTGTCCAGCACCGTCCGCGTGGTCGCGCTCCGCTCCCGCGTCACGCTGATCCCGGAGAAGTTGAAGAAGGAGATGCTCCCGATGTTCCCCAGGAGCGCCGCCAGGATCAGGGGCCGCCGGCGGATCTGGCAGAAGGCGTCGGCGGGATCTTCCAGGACCCCGTGCGGGTTCCCGCTGAGCCGCCCCGCCGGGATGAAGGAGAGCGGCGCCAGCAGCAGCGCCAGGATGGTGAAGCCGAAGAAACCTGCGGGGAAAAGGGGCTGGTCCGGCTTTTCCGCGGATCCGCCGGCCCGGTGATTCCCGTTGCCGGGGTTTGGGAACGTGGCGGGAAGGGGGCTGCGGACCTTCGGTGCCCACGGCGCGCAGCGGGTGGACGTCGTGGCTGAAGATGAATTTCTCCTCCAGCACCATCTGGATGGACACGATGACCTGGGCCAGCAGGATCAGGAGGTCACCTGGGAAACCAGGGAAAAGGCAGGGAAAGGAGGGAGGAGGAAAAGGGGAGGAAGAAACGGGAATGAGGAGAAAAGGAAGGAAAACAGAGCAAGAGGGGGGAAAAGAAGGTCGGGAAGGAGGTGAGGAGGACAGGGAAGGAGGGGGGAGAAAACAGGGAAGGAGGGAAAATAGAGGAGGAAGAGCGGGAAAAGAAGGAAATGGGGAAGAGAAGGAAAAGATGAGGAAAAGGGGGAAAGGAGAAAGGGAGGAAAAAAGAGCAGGAATGAGGGCAGGAGGACAGGGAATGGGGGAATTGAGGGTGGGAAGAGAGAAGGAAAAGGGGGGGAAAGATGAGGAAAAGGGGGAAAGCAGAGAAATGGGAAAAGAAGCCCGGGAATGAGGAGAGGAAAATGGGGAAGGAGGGAAAAAAAATGCAGAAAAGGGGGAAAGAAGGAAACGGGGAAGAGAGAAGGGGGAGGGAAGAAATGAGGGGAAGGAAATGAGGGGGAGAAAGGAAAGGAAAGAGGGAAAGAAACCAGGGAAGGAGGGGAGGGAGAGGGGAAAAAGGGGAAGGGAAGGAAGTGGAGCAGGGAAAAAAGATGAGGAAGGGAGGAAAAGACAGGGAAAGAGGGAAAGGAGGGAAGGAAACGGGGAGGGGAAGGAAAGGGAAGGGAAACAGGGAAGTGGGGAAGTGGAAGTGGGAAAAGCAGACCAGGAAAGGGGGAAATAAGGCCGGGGAATGGGGGAAAGGATGAGGGAGGGGGAGAAGGCGGCAGGGAAGAGGGAGAAGACAAGGAATGGGGAGAAAGGAGAAGGGGGACAAAAGCCGGGGAAAAGGTGGGAAAAGGTGGGAAAGAAGTTCAGGAAAACATGGAAGTGAGAGAAGATGAGGAAGAGGAAGCTGAGCCCCATGGTCCAGGGAAGCTCCAGGGATCCCGCTGTCCCATGGAGTGATCCCACCATCCCAAAGAGTGATCCCACCATCCCAAAGAGTGATCCCACCATCCCATGGAGTGATCCCACAATCCCAAAGAGTAATCCCACAATCCCAAAGAGTGATCCCACCACCCCAAAGAGTGATCCCACCATCCCATGGAGGCCATTCCACAGAGTTTTCCCGCCATTCCATGGAGGGATCCCACATTTCAAGGAGTGATCCCGCCATCCCAAGGAGTGATCCCACCATCCCAAGGAGTGATCCTGCCATCCCAAGGAGCTTTCCCACCATCCCATGGAGCTTTCCCGCAATCCCAAGGAGTGATCCTGCCATCCCAAGGAGTTTTCCCATCATCCCATGGAGCTTTCCCGCCACTCCAAGGAGTGATCCCACCATCCCAAGGAGTGATCCCACCATTCCAAGGAGTTTTCCCACCATCCCATGGAGCTTTCCCACCATCCCAAAGAGTGATCCTGCCATCCCAAGGAGTGATCCCACCATCCCAAGGAGTGATCCCGCCATCCCAAGGAGTGATCCCGCCATCCCAAGGAGTGATCCCACCATCCCAAGGAGTGATCCCGCCATCCTAAGGAGCTTTCCCACCATCCCAAGGACTGGTCCCGCCATCCCAAGGAGTGATCCCACCATCCCAAGGAGCTTTCCCGCCATTCCAAGGAGTTTTCCCACCATCCCAAGGACTGGTCCCACCATCCCATGGAGCTTTCCCACCACTCCAAGGACTGATCCCGCCATCCCAAAGACTGATCCAACTGATCCCGCCATCCCAAGGGCATCCCAGCATTCCCGGGATACCGGTGATGATGTCGGCCAGCCCGTGCTCCGTGCCGCCGGAGCCGCGCAGATCCGCCAATCCCACGAGCGCCAGCCCCAGGATGGTGAGCAGAATTCCCAACCAGTGGCTCCGCTCCAGCTTCCGGCCCAGGAACGCCACGGAGAGGAGCCCGGTGAAGACGATGACGGAGCCGCGGAGCATCTGGAAGCTGGAGGCGCTGGTCATGTTCAAAGCTGCGGGAAAAGGGCAGGAAAAGTGTGGGGAAAAGCGCTCGGGGCCTGCTGGAGGCTCCCCAAAATTCCGTGGTTTCGGGAATTCTGCGGTCCGGCCGTCGAATCCCAGTGGGAAAAGAGGGAATTCCGTGCCGCTACTCACCCACGTACATGATGCTGGTGGCGGCCATGTCGCACAGGGCCGGGGGCAGGAACAGCAGCGGGTGGAAGGGCCGGGATGGGGCCGGGCCGGGATCCGCGCGGCGCCGATGGCGCAGGAGCAGCAGGTGGAACACCGGGAGGCAGGAAAACTCCCCCAGGAACATCCCCGCAGCCTGAGGGACACGGGAGCGAGGGAGACGGGGGTGGGTGCGGGGAACGGGGGGTGGGAGCGGGAATGAGGGGGATGGGTTGTGGGAATGTGGGGCTGGAAGGTGGAATGGGGGGATGGAACGTGGAATGGGGGGACGGAACATGGAATGGGGGGATGGAAGATGGAATGGGGGGATGGAGGCTGGAAGGGGGGGGACAGAACATGGAATGGGGGGATGGAAGATGGAATGGGGGGATGGGGCATGGAATGAGGGGATGGAGGATGGAATGGGGGGGACAGAACATGGAATGGGGGGATGGAGGCTGGAATGGGGGGATGGAACATGGAATGGGGGGCTGGAACATGGAACGGGGGGATGGAACATGGAATGGGGGGATGGAACATGGAATGGGGGGCTGGAATATGGAATGGGGGAATGGAACATGGAATGGGGGGATGGAATGTGGAGTGGGTGGCTTGAGGCTGGAATGGGGAGCTGGAACATGGAATGGGGGACTGGAGGCTGGAATGGGGGGCTGGAATATGGAATGGGGGGCTGGAGGCTAGAATGGGGGGCTGGAACAGGGAATGGGGGGCTGGAGGCTGGAATGGGGCCTCACCTTCAGGAATGGGGGCTGGACGGTGGAATGGGGGATGGAACATGGAATGGGAACTCAGCAGGAAGAGGGGCTGGAATGTGGAATAAGGGGGATCACTTGTGGGAAAGGGAGGCTGGAAGCTGGAAGGGGGGGGATCATCAGCAGGAAAGGGGGGCTGGAACATGGAATGAGGGCTGGAAGGTGGAACGGGGGGCTGGAAGTTGGAATGGGGGGGCTGGAACATGGAATGGGGGGCTGGAATGTGGAGTGGGGGGCTGGAGGCTGGAATGGGGGGATGGAGGCTGGAATGGGGGCTCCTCTGCAGGAGTTTGGAAGCTGGAAAGGGAGCTGGAAGCTGGGATGGGGGGGCCCCCTGCAGGAAAGCAGGGATGGAACATGGAATGGGGAGCTGGAACATGGAATGGGGGGGCTGGAGGCTGGAATGGGGAGATGGAACATGGAATGGGGGGCTGGAACATGGAACGGGGGGCTGGAACATGGAATGGGGGGCTGGAGCGTGGGGGGCTGGAATGTGGAAAGGGGGGATGGAAGGTGGAATGGGAACTCAGCAGGAAGAGGGGCTGGAATGTGGAATAAGGGGGATCACTTGTGGGAAAGGGAGGCTGGAAGCTGGAATGGGGGGGATCATCAGCAGGAAAGGGGGGCTGGAGCATGGAATGAGGGCTGGAAGCTGGAACGGGGGGCTGGAAGTTGGAATGGGGGGATGGAGGCTGGAATGGGGGGATGGAGGCTGGAATGGGGGGGATGGAACATGGAATGGGGGGCTGGAATGTGGAGTGGGGGGCTGGAGGCTGGAATGGGGGGCTGGAGGCTGGAATGGGGGCTCCTCTGCAGGAGTTTGGAAGCTGGAAAGGGAGCTGGAAGCTGGGATGGGGGGGCCCCCTGCAGGAAAGCAGGGATGGAACATGGAATGGGGAGCTGGAACATGGAATGGGGGGGCTGGAGGCTGGAATGGGGAGATGGAACATGGAATGGGGGGCTGGAATATGGAATGGGGGCTGGAACATGGAATGGGGGGCTGGAACATGGAATGGGGGCTCCTCTGCAGGAATGGGGGCTGGAATGTGGAAAAGGGGACTCATCACCGGCAGGAATGGGGCTGGAAGCTCGAATGGGGCCTCATCTGCAGGAAGGGGGGGTGGAACAGGGAATGGGGGATGGAGGCTGGAATGGGGGGGACAGAACATGGAATGGGGGGATGGAAGCTGGAATGAGGGGCTGGAGCATGGAATGGGAGGCTGGAAGTTGGAATGGGGGGACAGATCATGGAATGGGGGGATGGAGGCTGGAATGGGGGGATGGAACATGGAATGGGGGGCTGAAGGCTGGAATGGGGGCTCCTCTGCAGGAGTTTGGAAGCTGGAAAGGGAGCTGGAAGCTGGGATGGGGGGGCCCCCTGCAGGAAAGCAGGGATGGAACATGGAATGGGGGGATGGAACATGGAATGGGGGGCTGACGCATGGAATGGGGGGCTGGAATGTGGAATGGGGGGATGGAATATGGAATGGGGGGCTGGAACAGGGAATGGGGGGCTGGAGGCTGGAATGGGAGGATGGAACATGGAATGGGGGGATGGAACATGGAATGGGGGGCTGACGCATGGAATGGGGGGCTGGAACGTGGAATGGGGGGCTGGAATATGGAATGGGGGGCTGGAGGCTGGAATGGGGCCTCACCTTCGGGAATGGGGGATGGAATATGGAATGGGGGGCTGGAAGGTGGAGTGGGGGGATGGAAGGTGGAATGGGAACTCAGCAGGAAGAGGGGCTGGAATGTGGAATAAGGGGGATCACTTGTGGGAAAGGGAGGCTGGAAGCTGGAATGGGGGGGATCATCAGCAGGAAAGGGGGGCTGGAGCATGGAATGAGGGCTGGAAGCTGGAACGGGGGGCTGGAAGTTGGAATGGGGGGGACAGAACATGGAATGGGGGGATGGAGGCTGGAATGGGGGGATGCAGGCTGGAAAAGGGGGGATCACCTGCAGGAATGGGGCTGGAAGCTGGAATGGGGTTGGAAGCGGGAATGGGATCTCTCTCACCTGCAGGAATGGGATCAGACGAAGGAATGGGGCCTCACCTGCAGGAGCGGGATAGGGAGCGGGAATGGGATCGGAAGCGGGAATGGGATCTCTCTCACCTGCAGGAATGGGATCGGGAGTGGGAATGGGATCTCTCTCACCTGCGGGAGTGGGAGCGGGAATGGGATCGGGAGCGGGAATGGGATCAGAAGCGGGAATGGGATCTCTCTCACCTGCAGGAATGGGATCGGGAGTGGGAATGGGATCTCTCTCACCTGCGGGAGTGGGAGCGGGAATGGGATCGGGAGCGGGAATGGGATCAGAAGCGGGAATGGGATCTCTCTCACCTGCAGGAATGGGATCGGGAGTGGGAATGGGATCTCTCTCACCTGCGGGAGTGGGAGCGGGAATGGGATCGGAAGCGGGAATGGGATCAGGAGCAGGAATGGGATCTCCCTCACCTGCAGGAATGGGATCGGAAGTGGGAATGGGATCTCTCTCACCTGCAGGAGCGGGAGCAGGAGCGGGAATGGGATCGGAAGCGGGAATGGGATCGGAAGCAGGAATGGGATCAGGAGCAGGAATGGGATCTCTCACCTGCAGGAAGGGGTGCTGGAATCGGTGCTCCTCCGTCCCATCGCAGCCGGGAGCGCTGAAGTTGTCGGCCCACCTGGGAGGGACAGCAGGGATCAGGCATCGGGATCATCCCGAAATCCCAAAATCCCGCTCGGGGCTGCGCTCTGGGACAGCTCTGGGACAGCAGGAGACGCTGCCAGGGCCGGGATGTCCCCGGCGACGGTGACACCGCTGGGGCTGTCCCGGCCCGCCGCAGATCCTGGCTGGGATCCCGGGATTGAGTGACAGCCGGGAATGGGACACCGGGAGTGGGACACTGGGGATGGGACACCGGGGATGGGACACCAGGAGTGGGACACCGGGAATGGGACACCGGGAGTGGGACACCGGGGATGGGACACCGGGAGTGGGACACCGGGAATGGGACATGGGGAATGGGACACCGGGAATGGGACACTGGGGATGGGACACCGGGGATGGGACACCGGGAATCGGACATGGGGAATGGGACACCAGGAATGGGACACCCATGTCCCCATGCTCCAGATCCAGCCGGGAATGGGACACCGAGGATGGGACACCCCTCTCCCAATGCTCCGGATCCCAAGGGACACTGAGAATGGGACACCGGGAGTGGGACACTGGGGATGGGACACTGGGGATGGGACACCCCTGTCCCCACGCTCCAGATACAGCTGGGATGGGACACCAGGGATGGGACACCGGGGATGGGACACTGAGAATGGGACACCGGGAATGGGACACTGGGAATGGGACACCGGGAGTGGGACACAGGGAGTGGGACACCGGGATTGGGACATGGGGAATGGGACACCAGGAATGGGACACCCCTGTCCCCACGTTCTGGATCCAGCCGGGAATGGGACACCAGGAATGGGACACTGGGGATGGGACATGGGGAATGGGACACCGGGAATGGGACACTGGGAATGGGACACCCCTGTCCCCACGCTCCAGATCCAGCTGGGATGGGACACCGGGGATGGGACACCCAGAATGGGACACCCCTGTCCCCATGCTCCAGATACAGCTGGGAATGGGACACTGGGAATGGGACACCGGCAGTGGGACACCGGGAATGGGACACTGGGAATGGGACACCGGGAATGGGACACAGGGAATGGGACATCAGGGATGGGACACCGGGAATGGGACTCAGGGAATGGGACATCAGGGATGGGACACCGGGAATGGGACACCGGGGATGGGACACCCCTCTCCCAATGCTCCGGATCCCAAGGGACACTGGAGATGGGACACTGGGAGTGGGACAAGGGGAATGGGACACCGGGAATGGGACACCGGGAGTGGGACACCGGGAGTGGGACACCGGGAATGGGACACAGGGAATGGGACACCGGGAGTGGGACACCGGGAGTGGGACACCGGGGATGGGACACTGGGAGTGGGACACCGGGGATGGGACACCGGGATTGGGACACCGGGAGTGGGACACTGGGAATGGGACATCAGGGATGGGACACCGGGAGTGGGACACCGGGAATGGGACACCGGGAGTGGGACACAGGGAGTGGGACACCGGGAGTGGGACACCGGGAATGGGACACCGGGAATGGGACACCGGGAGTGGGACACCGGGAATGGGACACCGGGAATGGGACACCGGGAGTGGGACACCGGGAACGGGACACCCCTGTCCCCACGCCCCGGATCCAGCCGGGAATGGAGGCTCCCCCGAGCCCTCCCCGCTCCCAGCGCCACCCGCCCATCGGAGCCGTGGGAGACGCTGGATCCCCGGCTGGAGGGGTCCCCAGCCCTAATTTGGGGCAAATCCCCCTTTTTTTGGGTGCTCCAATCCCCCTCTGGATAAACCTGGAAGCGGCACCCTTGGGATGCGGATTTCCCGTCCCCGCGGACCCCAAGTGACCCCCAGCCCCCCCCCCCCCCCCCCCCCCCCAATCCAGCCGGGAATGTCCCCGACCCCCAACGGGACCCGAGCGGCGCCCGGGCCGCCCCTTCCCATCCCGGTTTTCCGCCAATCCCGAGGGATTTGGGGCTGCCTCATTCCCGGCTGAGCCCCCGGGGTGTCGCAAGAGGCTTTTTTTGGGACCTCACGTGTCCCCTCCAGGCCCTGCTCGGCCCCCGCGCCTCAGTTTCCCGTTCCGGGGCTGCCGGGCTCCAGCGGGAGGCTGGGATCGGCTGGGATCCGCTGGAATCCCGCTGGGATCCGGGTGGGATGAGCCGGCCGGGCCGGTCCGCCTTGCCCGGGAAGATTTTGGGCTCACCGCGGGCTGGGAATGGCGTCACTCCAGCCCTTCCCGGGATTTTGGGGTGCGGGAGCAGCCGCGCGGGGCGCCGGGGCGGCTCCACCCCAAAAGACGCCGGAGACCCCCCCCCAAAATTCCTTCCCCAGCCCCCAAAAAGGAGCCGGATCCCCCAAAAAGGAGCTGGATCCCCCAAAAGGAGCTGGATCCCCTAAAAAGGAGCTGGATCCCCCAAAAGGAGCTGGATCCCCCAAAAAGGAGCTGGATCCCCCAAAAGGAGCTGGATCCCCCAAAAAGGAGCTGGATCCCCCAAAAGGAGCCGGATCCCCCAAAAAGGAGCCGGATCCCCCAAAAAGGAGCTGGATCCCCCAAAAGGAGCCGGATCCCCCAAAAAGGAGCTGGATCCCCCAAAAGGAGCTGGATCCCCCAAAAAGGAGCTGGATCCCCCAAAAGGAGCCGGATCCCCCAAAAAGGAGCTGGATCCCCCAAAAGGATCCCCCAAAAGGATCCCCCAAAAGGATCCCCCAATCCCTACCGGGCGCCCCGCACCCGCCCCCCCCCCCCCCCCGAAGCGAGGTGGGGACACCGAGGTGACCCCAAATCCCTGCGGGGGCGGGGCGGGGCCCGAGCGGGGACCGGGGGGGGAATTTGGGGGGGTCCCGGGGATTTTGGGGTGGCCGCGGGACTCACTTGGCCGCCAGGGTGTTGATGGAGCCGGTGAGGAGCAGGAGCGCGGCCAGGCCCAGCTGGTACCGGGACCACGCCATGGCCCCCCCGGCACCGCCGCCACACACAGGCCACGCCCACACGGAGGCCACGCCCACACGGAGAGGCCACGCCCACACGGAGGGGCCACGCCCACCAGGAGGGGCCACGCCCACCCATAGACCACGCCCACACAGGGGGCCACGCCCATCGAGGGGTCACGCCCACCCAGAGAGACCACGCCCACCCAGAGGGTCACGCCCACCCAGAGGGCCACGCCCACCCAGAGGGGCCACGCCCACCCAGAGGGCCACGCCCACCCAGAGAGGCCACGCCCACCGAGGTGGTCTCCCCACAAGCCACGCCCCCACATTGAAAGCCACGCCCCCCGCGTGGTTTGACCACGCCCACAGGGCAACGGGCGGGAAGCGCGATGTAAATGAGCCCCCCCTCTTAATTTGCATAGCCACGCCCACACCCCGGTCTTGTTTTGCATACCCGGTGCCTCCGGTCCCGGGAGTTCTGTCCCGGGAATTCCGTCCCGGGAGTTCCGTCCCGGGAGTTCGGTGCTGGGAATTCCGTCCCGGGAATTCTGTCCCGGGAATTCGGTGCTGGGAATTCTGTCCCGGGGATTCGGTGCTGGGAATTCTGTCCCGGGAGTTCTGTCTTGGGACTTTGTTCCGAGGATTTTGTCCTGGGAATTCTGTCCCGGGAATTCTGTCTTGGGACTTTGTTCCGAGGATTTTGTCCTGGGAGTTCTGTCCCAGGGAATCTTCCCGAGGGTTCTGCCTTGGGGATTTTGTCCTGGGAATTCTGTCCCGGGGATTCTGCCTTGGGAATTCTGACCTGGGAATTCCGTCCCGGGAATTCTGTCCCAGGGAATCTTCCCGAGGGTTCTGCCTTGGGAATTTTGCCCTGGAGGTTCCGTCCCGGGGTTTCTGTCCCGGGGATCCACTCCCGGGAATTCTGTCCTGGGGATCCCCGGCCCGGTGATTTTGTCTCGGGAATTTTGTCCCGGGAATTCTTCCAGGGGGTTCCCGTCCCGGTGATCCCATCCCGGCGATCCCATCCCGGTGATCCCGGTCCCGGGGCCGCCGTTCCTGTGCCGCGGGTCCCCCCCGTGTCCCCGCGGGCCCGGCAGGTGGCGCGGGCGGAGCGGGGCCGGGATCGCCGGGAGCCATTCCCGGGATTCGGGACCCGCAGGACCCGCCTGGGATAAACTCGGGATAAACTTGTCCGGGACAAACCTGCCTGGGATAAACCTGACCAGGATAAACCCGGGATAAACCTGCCTGGGATAAACCTGACCAGGATAAACTCGGGATAAGCTTGTCCGGGATAAACCTGACCAGGATAAACCTGACCAGGATAAACTCGGGATAAACCTGCCTGGGATAAACCTGACCAGGATAAACCCGGGATAAACCTGTCTGGGATAAACCTGACCACGATAAACTCGGGATAAAGCTGTCTGGGATAAACCTGACCAGGATAAACTCGGGATAAAGCTGTCTGGGATAAACCTGACCACGATAAACTCGGGATAAAGCTGTCTGGGATAAACCTGACCAGGATAAACCCGGGATAAACCTGTCTGGGATAAACCTGACCAGGATAAACTCGGGATAAAGCTGTCTGGGATAAACCTGCCTGAGGTAGACCTGTCTGGGATAATCCTGTCCAGTATAAACCCGGGATAAATCTGCCCTGGATAAACCCGGGATAAACCTGCCTGGGATAAACTTGTCTGATATAAACCCAACTGGGATAAACCCGACTGGGATAAACCCGCCCAGGACAAACCTGCCCGGGATAATCCCAGGCAGGGATTATGCCCCCGTTCCCCCCCCGCCCCGGGCCTGCCCCGCAGCCGGTGATGGATTGTTGTTCCAGCCCCTTTTCCAACCCTTTTCCAGCCCCTTTTCCAGCCCTTTTCCATCCCCCTTTCCAGCCCATTCCCAGCCCCTTTTCCCGCCCCTTTCCAGCCCCTTTCCCTGCCCCCTTTCCAGCCCCTTTCCCTGCCCCCTTTCCAGCCCTTTCCCAGCCCTTTCCCATCCCCTTTCCCAGCCCATTCCCAGCCCCTTTCCAGCCCTTTCCCAGCCCTTTCCCTGCCCTTTTCCAGCCCCTTTCCAGCCCTTTCCCAGCCCTTTTCCAGCCCCTTTCCCAGCCCCTTTCCAGCCCCTTTCCCAGCCCTGTCCCATCCCCTTTCCCTGCCCATTCCCAGCCCCTTTCCCAGCCCCTTTCCAGCCCCTTTTCCAGCCCCTTTCCAGCCCTTTCCCAGCCCTTTCCCTCCCCTTTCCCAGCCCTTTCCCAGCCCCTTTCCCAGCCCTTTCCCAGCCCTTTTCCCGCCCCTTTCCAGCCCTTTCCCAGCCCTTTCCCATCCCCTTTCCCAGCCCCTTTCCAGCCCCTTTCCAGCCCTTTCCCATCCCCTTTCCCAGCCCTTTCCCAGCCCTTTTCCCGCCCCTTTCCAGCCCCTTTTCCCGCCCCTTTCCAGCCCTTTCCCAGCCCTTTCCCTGCCCTTTTCCAGGACCTTTTCCAGCCCCTTTCCATCCCCTTTCCCAGCCCTTTTCCTGCCCTTTTCCTGCCCTTTCCAGTCCTTTTCCAGTCCCTTTCCAGTCCTTTCCCAGTCCCTTTCCATCCCCTTTCCAGCCCCTTTCCCAGCCCATTCCCAGCCCCTTTCCCATCCCTTTTCCAGCCCCTTTCCTGCCCCTTTCTAGCTCCTTTTCCAGCCCCTTTTCCCAGCCCCTTTCCAGCGGCCGTGACCGCCGGAGGACGGGGGGGGGGAGGGGGGAGTGTGAAATTCCCACTCCAAGGTCGGGATCGGGATGGGATTAACCCTTCCCTGGGCTGGGAGTGTGAAATTCCCACTCCAAGGTCGGGATCGGGATGGGATTAACCCTTCCCAGGGCTGGGAGTGTGGAATTCCCACTCCAAGGGTGGGATCGGGATGGGATTAACCCTTCCCAGGGCTGGGAGTGTGGAATTCCCACTCCAAGGGTGGGATCGGGATGGGATTAACCCTTCCCAGGGCTGGGAGTGTGGAATTCCCACTCCAAGGGTGGGATCGGGATGGGATTAACCCTTCCCAGGGCTGGGAGTGTGGAATTCTCCAGCTCATCCCAGCTCCCCCAGTCCCTCGGGATCGGGACACCGAGCACCTGGATCTGCCTCTGGACCCCCGGTGACCCCATTCCCGACATCCCGAGTTTATCCCGGTCCCCCGTGGGGACCTCTTGGATCCAAAGGGAGAAGGGGAAGGCAGCGGGATGGGGCCACCTCCTGTCCCTGCATCCATGGAAACACCGGGAATCCGGGGCCCCCCGGGATCCCGGAGATGGGACACGGGCACATCCAGAGCCTCGGGATCAGGAGGATCCATGGCCGGGACCTGGGAACGTCCCTGTGCCCATCCCGGTTATCCCAAACCTCCCGCTTGCCTCAGCATCCAGAGGCATCGGGGCCACGTTTGGGATGGGATGCGGAAAACCAGGATAAAAAAACCCACGGATTCCCCTTCCCAGCATCATCTTCCCTGGGAAAGGAAAACGTAAAGAATTAACAGGGAATTTTTAAGGATGAAACCCTTAATTACCAAAAATTCCTTTGGATCCCAAGGCAGCCCCAGTTTTCCTTTCACTTTTTCCCCATTCATGCCTCAGTTTCCCCCGTTTCCCCCCTGTTTCCGCCCCCTTTCCCACCGGGATAACGACCTTTCTCCTCCCATTCCCGGCGGCTCACAGGAGTCGGGATGAGCCCTGGGATGAGCTTCCCCCAGGGCAGGAATTTTAAGTCGCTCCGATAGATTGTAAATATTTGGGATACGGCTGACGGGGAAGATTTAAACGCTTTAAGCGGGGAAAAATTGGCTCAGGATTCCCAAATCCCTCGGGATCTGCCCAGAGGCTCCTGCCTCATCCCTGGACCTGCTGGAGCAGCCCCTATGGATCCCTCTGGATCCCTCTGGATCCCCGGGAATGCGCTGTGTTCCCAAATGCTGGAGGCGGCTGAGCTTTGTGCTGTTTTCCATGGGAAAATCCCGGCTCCGTTGTCTTCTCCGTTGGGAATTTGGACATGGAAAATAGGGTGGGATTAAAGGATGGATGCAAGGATGGAGCCATGGATGGATGGATGGATGGATGGATGGAAGGAAGGAAGGAAGGAAGGAAGGAAGGAAGGAAGGAAGGAAGGAGGGAAGGAAGGAGCTGGGAATGTCCAACTGGAGAAGGGAAGAATCCAGGGAATCCTTGGAGCCCCTTCCCGAGCCTAACAGGGCTCCAGAAGAGCTGGAGAGGGATTTGGGACGAGGGCTGGAAGGACCTTAAATCCCATCCCGTTCCAACCCCGACACTTCCCACTATCCCAGGTTGCTGCAGGCCCCGTCCAGCCTGGCCTTGGTCCGGGAATCCTTTTCCCAAAGGATGTGGAATCCCTGGATGAGCTCCAAGCCAAATCATCTCGTCTCCCTCATCCTGGGAAAGGTCAGGAGTGGGGTAGAGCCTTATCCCAAAGAGAATCCGGTGTTTCCTGAATTTGTGGAGCGGAATCGATGGAGCGGCAGCGTGGGGGGATCCCAGGGCAGCGGGATCCTCCTTTCCCAACCCTCATTCCCTCTCCAGACCCCGAGGGAAGATTCCAAGGTGGTGCTGCGGATCGGGATCCTCCTCTCCCAGCCCGTCACTCCCCACAGATCCCACGGGAAGGAGCCGAGGTGGTGCCAAATTCCCACAGGAGCGGGATCTGCCTGTCCCAGATCCCGCGGGAAGGAGCCGAGGTCCCAGGGATCAGGATCCGCCTTTCCCAGATCCCGCGGGAAGGAGCCGAGGTCCCACGGGATCAGGATCTGCCTTTCCCAGATCCCGTGGGAAGGAGCCGAGGTCCCAGGGATCAGGATCCGCCTTTCCCAGATCCCGCGGGAAGGAACCGAGGTCCCAGGGATCAGGATCCGCCTTTCCCAGATCCCGCGGGAAGGAGCCGAGGTCCCAGGGATCAGGATCCGCCTTTCCCAGATCCCGCGGGAAGGAGCCGAGGTCCCATGGGATCAGGATCTGCCTTTCCCAGATCCCAAGGAAAGGAGCCGAGGTCCCACGGGAGCGGGATCCGCCTTTCCCAGATCCCGCGAGAAGGAGCCCAAGTCCCAGAGGATTGGGATTCTCCTCTCCCAGTTCCCGAGGAAAGAACCCGAGGTGGTACCAAGGACCCAGGGGATCGGGATCCTCCTCTCCCAGCCCCTCTTCCCCTCCCAGATCCCAAGGGAAGAATCCGAGGCCCCGGAGGATCAGGGCCCTCCTTTCCCTGCTCCTGAGGGAAGGACTGGGGGTGATGCTGAGATCCCAAAGGATCAGGACCCTCCTTCCTGAACCCCTGAGGGAAGGACTGGAGGCGATGCTGAGATCCCGAAGGGATCCCAAAGATCTCCCCTCCTCTTCCAGATCCCGAGGGAAGAATCCAAGGCCCCAGAGGATCAGGATCCTCCTTTCCCATATCCCAAGGTAAAGATTGAAGGCGATGCTGAGATCCCAAAGGATCGGGACCCTCCTCTGGCAGATCCCGAGGGAAGAATCCAAGGTCCCAGAGGATCGGGATCCTCCTTTCCCATATCCCAAGGTAAAGATTGGAGGTGATGCCGAGATCCCAAAGGATCGGGACCCTCCTCTCCCAGATCCCAAGGGAAGAATCCCAAGTCCCCGAGGATCGGGACCCTCCTCTCCCAGCCCCTCCTCCCTCTCCCTCTCCCTCTCCCTCGGGAAGATCCCAGGCACTCCTGATTTCCCAACAATCCTTTATTTCTCTCTCCAAGGAATTGAATCCCGCGGGACAGATCGGCTTTGGCATGAGAACCAGGGAACCCTTCCCGGTGGGATTTGGGCACCCTTGGATGAGGAAGATGCAGAAGTTCCTCCCTGGAATCATCAGGAATTGTCCCCTCCGAGCCTCCTCCCCAATGGATATTCCTGGAATTCCACGGATAGCGCCGTTTGCAATAAATATCCTCTGGAATCTCGCACACGGACAGCTCAAGGATCAGAAATCCGTGGATTTTCCTCTCTGGAAAGGCGACAAAACATCCCCAAAGTCCCTCCCCCGTCGTGTCCCCTCCAGGGGGCTTTGGGTGCTGGGAGGGGAAAATCCCATCCTGGAAGGGTGGGAGTGGGAAAGGAGGGAAGTTTTGGTTCCTGGTGGGGGTGGGGGTGACAGAGGTGACCCCCGGGGTGTCCCGGGAATTCTGGGACCATCCCAGGGATGAGGGTGGGGGCGGGAAGGGCTGTGGAGGGAAGGACGGAAAAGTGCTGTAATATCCCGAATTTCCCCCAAATACCTCTCCAGGGGGAAAAAATTCCATCCCCGGAGCCTCGGCGAGGATGGAGATGGGGATCCCAGGGAATAATATCCCAAATTGTCCCTAAAATACTTCCCCAGGCGTAAGAATTCCATCCTGGAGTCCTGGTGAGGATGGAGATGGAGATCCCGAGGGATAATTTCCCAAAAATACCTCCCTGAGGGGAACAGTTCCATCCCTGGAGAATTGGTGAGGACGGAAATGGGAATCCCAGGGGAAAATTGTCCCCAAAATTCCTCCCTGAGGGAAAAATTCCATTCCCAGAGTCTCAGTGGGGATGGAGATGGGGATCTCAAGGAAAAATATCCCAGATTTTCCCTAAAATACCTTCCCAGGGAGAACAATTCCATCCCTGGAGGCTTGGTGAGGATGGAGATGGAGATCCCAAGGGAATATATCCCGGATTTTTCCCAAAATACCTCTCGGAGGGAAGTAATTCCATCCCCGAATTCTTGGGGAGGATGGAAATGGGGATCCCAGGGGAAAATATCCCAAATTGTCCCCAGACACCTTCCCGAGGGGAACAATTCCATCCTCAGAGCCTCGGCAGGGCTGAGCATGGAGATCCCATGGTACCGACCGGCCTCCCAGGGGCGATTCCCACTGAATCCCGCAGGTGATTCCCGCTGAATCCCGTGGGTGATTCCCACTGAATCCTGTGGGTGATTCCCACTGAATCCTGTGGGTGATTCCCGCTGAATCCCGCGGGTGATTCCCGCTGAATCCTGTGGACGATTCCCGCTGAATCCCGTGGGTGATTCCCGCTGGATCCCGCAGGTGATTCCCACTGAATCCTGTGGGTGATTCCCACTGAATCCCATGGGTGATTCCCACTGAATCCTGTGGGTGATTCCCGCTGAATCCCGTGGGTGATTCCCGCTGAATCCCGTGGACGATTCCCGCTAAATCCCATGAGTGATTCCCGCTGAATCCCACGGGCGATTCCTGCTGAATCCCACGGGTGATTCCCGCTAAATCCTGTGGACTCCCAGCACTGCCCTCCCACAAAGGGTTAAGAGGACCCCAAATCCCGGGAAGGGCAGGGTTTGGAGCAGCCTACGTGACTCCCAGCTGCTTTTCCGGCCGCCTGATGTGGAAAAGCTCCGGCTAAGCCCCTCTTAGCCTGATTTCCATGGCCGTGGGGTCCGTCTGCACTTCCCGGGGAATTCCCGAGGATCCAGAGCGTGGAGAGGGCAGGACTGGGAGGTGCCCCCCAATCCCGCTGGATTCCAAGGCTCTCCCGGCTCTCCCAACTTTCACATTTTCAAGGAGTGGTTTTTTGTGAAATAAAAATCCAAGAGGTTTAAATTAAAATCCCAATCTGGAGCGAGCCGGGATGGGCCCGCTCCGGCGTCGTTCCGGAGTCCGGAGCAGCTTCCTCGGGATCCGGGCCAGGGGGCGAAGGGGCTACACGGAGCTGCGGCGCTTGGCGAATCCCGGGAACGCCGCCAGGCTCTGGAGCCCGGTGGACACGGAGCTGATGGCGGAACGCCGGGAATGGCAGAAGCACCGGTGCTCCGGAGTCTCGGGACAGCGGGCGGGCGAGGAGTGGCTGCGCTCCACGCCCGTGTCCGAGCTGGACAAATCCCTGGGAATGATCATGGGGATGGAATACTGCAGCTTCTCGCGGCTCTTGTACCACAGGCACGAGCACATGGACTGGAAGTGCAGCACCTCGGCGTAGACGTTCCGGAAGCCGCTCTCGGCCGGGGCCACCGCAGCGGCCTCGGGGACGGCCGGGACGGCGCCGGGCCGGGCGGCCCGGCTGAGCAGCGCCCGCTGCTCGGCGTCGCGGCGCTCGTCCTCGGCGTTCATGGTCATGAAGCGCAGCACCACCAGGTTGAGGAAGGCGCCGATGACCGTGAGCCCCGCCAGGATGTAGACGAAGCTGAAGGCCACGTACTGCGGCTGCGTCTGCAGCGCCTGGTCCTTCTGCAGCGCCACGTAGTCGCCGAAGCCGATGGTGGTCAGCGTGATGAAGCAGTAGTAGTAGGCCTGGAAGAAGCTCCAGTTCTCGTAGTGCGAGAAGGCGGCGGCGCCGATGCAGAGCGTGCTGACGCACGAGAAGAAGCCGATGGTCACCATGTTGGCCATGGACACCTCCGGCCGCCGCATGCCCAGGCGCTTCTTGAGGCGCCGCAGCAGCGAGCGCACCCAGGTGTTGATGCGCTCGCCCAGGCTCTGGAACATCACCAGCGTCAGGGGGATGCCCAGCAGCGCGTAGAGCATGCAGAAAACCTTCCCGCCGTCCGTGCTGGGCGCCGCGTGCCCGTAGCCTGGGGAGAAGGGAGGCGGGGATCAGATCCGTGCTCCCGGCGGGAATCGGGAGCGGGGAAGGGCGCTCGGAAGCGGGGGGGGTGGCGGAACCCCGGAATGGTTTGGGCGGGAAAGGAGATTGAAGATCACCCCAATCCAACCCCGACACCTGCCACGATCCCGGGGTGCTCCAGCCTTTCCTGGGACACTGCCAGGGATCCAGGGGCAGCCACAGCTTCTCTGGGAATTCCAACCCAGCCCCTCCCCACCCTCCCAGCCGGGAATTCCTTCCCAACATCCCACCCCAAGCTCCCCTTTCCCACTGGGAAGCCATTCCCTGCCTCCTGCCCCTCCAGCCCTTTCCCAAATCCCAGCTCTCTTGGAGCCCCTTTAGGCTCGGGAAGGGGCTCCGAGGATTCCCTGGATCCTTCCCTGATCCAGCCGGACATTCCCAGCTCTCCCAGCCTGAGATTGGATCCATCCCCATCCCAACTCCTCTCCAAGAAAGAGTTTCAGGAACGAGGGGCTTCACTTGGAATCTCAGGACTCCAGGAAGGGTGTCCCTTCCCTTTTCCTCCCTTTTCCATCCCCGACTTCCACAAAGATCCCTCTGAATGGATTCTGAGTGTCCTTTAGCATGGAATCCTGGAATGGTTTGGGGGGGGGGAGGGAGGGACCTCAAATCCCACCTCGTTCCAACCCCGACACCTTCCACTCTCCCAGGCTGCTCCAAGCCCCGTCCAGCTTTTCCTTGGACACTCCCAGGGATCCAGGGACAGCCACAGCTTCCCTGGGAATCCTGTGCCACTGACGGTGTTTGGATGGACCCCTGGCTTTGGGCACTGGCGATCCCACTCCCCAAAATTCCCATCCCAGAGCCGCGGAGATGGGGAGATCAGGGATTCTGGCGGTCTCCGGGGCCAAGGGCTCCGTTTGTCCTCGGTCACCCCCGCCCTGCCCCCTGTCCCGGTGCCCCAGTTCCCGCCATCCAGGGGCTGCATCCGCATCCAGCCCCGGGAGCAGCTGCGCTCCCGTAATCCCTCGACGCTGCAGATGGGATTTATCCCGCTCCGTGCTTGCGGATCGGCGCTCCCGGATGGATCCTGGCATGGCCTGGCCAGGGCCAGCTCAGGCCTTGGGGTGGGGCTGACAGGAACCCGCTGTTCCTCTTTTCCTGTCCCTGTCCCTTTCCTCCTTTTCCTTTCCCATCCCTTTCCAATCCCTTTCCATTTTCTTCTCTTTTTTCCTTTCCCTCTTTCTTTTTACTCATTTTTCTCTTTTCCTCCTTTTCCTCCTTTTCCTTTTCTGTTCCTTCTCCTTTTCCTCCTTTCCCTTTGTCTTCCCCTTTCCTTATCTTTTTTCTTTCCCTTTCTCTTTTTTCTTTTCCTCCTTTTCTTCTTTCTTTCCTTTTCCTTTCCATCCTTTTCCTTGTCCTTTTCCCTTTTCCAATTCCCTTTTCCTTTTCTTTCTTACTTTCTCTTTTTTTTCTTTTTCATTTTCCTCCTTTTCCTCTTTTCACTTTCTCTTTTTCCTTTCCCCCTTTTCCCTTTCCTTTCCACTTCCCTCCTTTCCCTTTCCCATTCCCTTTCCCAGGAAACCTGGGAGCAGACAGGAGCAGGGGCTGCCCGGGAGACTCCAAACCCTTCCCTGGGACTCGGAGCATTCCTGGGACAGGTTCTGGGCCCCTTTTCCAAGGCCTATCCCAGACCAGCCCCCCAAACCCTTGGGAATGCCAAGAGCAGCTCATCCGGCCCCTGTTCCTAATCCCGATCCTGTGTCCCCCTCACTGCCACCCTCGGGGGGACAAGGATTGAGCTGGAGCGAGGGGAAAACCGGGATAATGGGATCTCCTCCAGGGAGGGGCTGCCGTGGGATCCTCTCTGTGGGAGACAGGGATGGAATCGGCAGAGAGGGAATCCATGGAGAGGGAATCAACGGAGACGGAATTGATGGAGAGGGAATCAAATGGGGAGAGAATCAATGGAGAGGGAATTGATGGAGAGGGAATCAGTGGGAGGGAATTGATGGAGAGGGAATCCATGGAGAGGGAATTGATGGAGAGGGAATCAAATGGGGAGAGAATCAATGGAGAGGGAATCAATGGAGAGGGAATTGATGGACAGGGAATCCATGTTGAGGGAATCAATGGAGAGGGAATCCATGGACAGGGAATTGATGGAGAGGGAATCAGTGGGAGGGAATTGATGGAGAGGGAATCCATGGAGAGGGAATCCATGGACAGGGAATCAGTGGAGAGGGAATCGATGGGAGGGGATTGATGGGAGGGGATTGATGGGACGGAATCGATGGAGAGAGAGCAACACCTGAGAGAGGCACCTGAGAGCATCTCTGGAGAGCAACACCTGAGCATCACCAAAAAACATCACCTGGGGCATCACCTGAGAGCATCACCAAGAACATCAGTGCAGAGCATCACCTGAGCATCACCTGAGAGCGTCACCCGGACATCCCTGAAGAGCAACACCTAAAATCGTCACCTGAGCATCACCTGAGAGCATTCCCTGAGACCACCAGCAGAAAACATCACCTGAGAGAGAACATCACTGGAGAGCATCACCTGAGCATCACTGGAGAGCACCAGCCAAGATGTCACCTGAGCAGCACCTGAGCATCGCCTGAGAAACACCTGAGAGCATCCCCCGAGCATCCCTGGGCATCCCCCGAGCATCCCCTGAGCATCCCCTGAGCATCCCCTGAGCATCTCCTGAGCATCTCCTGAGCATCCCCTGAGCATCCCCTGAGCATCTCCTGAGCATCCCCTGAGCATCCCCTGAGCATCCCCCGAGCATCCCCCGAGCATCCCTGGGCATCCCCCGAGCATCCCCTGAGCATCCCCTGAGCATCCCCTGAGCATCCCTGAGCATCCCCTGAGCATCCCTGAGCATCCCTGAGCATCCCCCGAGCATCACCTGAGCATCCCCTGAGCATCTCCTGAGCATCCCTGAGCATCCCCTGAGCATCCCTGAGCATCCCCTGAGCATCTCCTGAGCATCCCTGAGCATCCCCTGGGAGCAGCAGCACGGAGCATCCCCAGAAAACGTCACCTGAGCGCCGCGTGGGAGCAGCACTGGAGCCTCGCTCAAGCACCACCTGAGAAACACCTTGGGGGAATCACCTGAGAGCATCACCTGAGCATCACCTGAGAGCATCACCTGAGAAACACCTGAGAGCATCACCTGAGAAACACTTTGGGGGAATCACCTGAGCATCACCTGAGAGCATCACCTGAGCATCACCTGAGAGCACCACCTGAGAAACACCTGAGAAACACCTGAGAGCATCACCAGAGAGCATCACCTGAGAAACACCTGAGAGCATCACCTGAGAGCACCACCTGAGAAACACCTGAGAGCATCACCTGAGAAACACCTGAGAAACACCTGAGAAACACCTGAGAGCATCACCTGAGAGCATCCCCTGAGAAACACCTGAGAGCATCACCTGAGAGCATCCCCTGAGAAACACCTGAGAGCATCACCTGAGATCATCACCTGAGAGCACCACCAGATTATCCCCGAGCATCACCTGAGAGCATCGCCTGCTCCTCGTGTGCCTCCCTGCTCCGTGCGCCCCTCCCTGCTCCTCCCTCGTGTCCCTTCCCCGTTCCTCCTGTCCCTTCCTGCCCCTTCTGTCCCTCTCCATGCTCCTCGTGTCCCTTCCCTGTTCCCCATGTCCTTCTTACTCCTTGTGTCCCTTTCCCTGCTCCCTGTGTCCCTTCCTTGTTCCCTGTGTCCCTCTCCCTCTGCTCCCTGTGTCCCTCTCTCCCTGCTCCCTGTGTCCATCTTTCCCTGTTCCCTGTGTCCATCTCTCCCTGTTCCCTGTGTCCCTCTCTCCCCGCTCCCTGTGTCCATCTCTCTCTGCTCCCTGTGTCCATCTCTCCCTGCTCCCTGTGTCCATCTCTCCCTGTTCCCTGTGTCCTTTCCCTGTTCCCTGTGTCCATCTCTCTGCTCCGTGTCCATCTCTCCCCACTCCCTGTGTCCATCTCTCCCTGTTCCTTGTGTCCATCTCTCCCTGCTCCCTGTGTCCTTTCCCTGTGTCCATCTCTCCCTCTTCCCTTTGTCCTTTCCCTGCTCCCTGTGTCCATCTCTCCCTCTTCCCTGAGTCCCTTCCCTGCTTCTCGTGTTCAATCCAGAGCCATCCCCAGCCCTCATCCCGCCCTTCACCATCCCCTTCCCATCATCCCAAATCTCCCCATTCCAGCTGTTTGGGATGGATTTCGGGATGGAGCCTCCAGCAGTGCCCACGGGTGTCTTCCCAAAACCTCCCTGAGCATCCTCCTGCCTTTCCCTGCCTTTCCCTGCCTGCTCCAGCCTCTCCATCCCTCTGTATCCCTCTCCAGCCTCCCGGAGCTATTTTTAGCCCTCTTTCCCGAGGGAAGGGAGTTTATGAGCTCTCCAAGCGTCCGTCAATCCCCCGATCCCCCCCCCCGTCCCCGGTTTTAGCAGGAGCTGCCTGAGCTCCGGCACGTCTGAGCATGGGGGGAAGGTCGGGAGCGGCAGATCCAGCCAGCGGCGAGAGGGAAAACCCCCGGAAAGCGGCACAGGGGGTGACCCCCAAATCCCTCTGGGACCCGCGGCTGGCGAGGAATTGTGCCGGAAAGCAGGGCCACATTCCGGCCTGGAAATCCGCCGGGAATAAGCCCTGAAATCCCGGCTCCTTCCCCACCTCCTGCCCCCCTCCCCCCCCAGTCCTTCCCAGCTCCCAGAGGTGTCCCGGGAGCGCTGGAGCCGAGGGACGGCGGGGTCGGGATCCCGCTGCGGGCGGGCCGGGAGCAGGGATCGTGTCCCCAGGGAGGGAGGATGACACGTCCCGAAGGAACGCGGCCGATCCTGGCCTTTTTAGGGATGGAGGAGCGGGGCTGGATCCGGCCCCGGAGCAGGTGCAGGGCTGGCCCCGGGCCGGGAGCGAATCCCGGCTGTCGGAGCGATGGACGGCCGGGATTAGCGGGACAGCTGCGGGAACGGGAACGGCGAGGGGGAAAATGGGACGCGGCTGGAGCGGGCAGAGGGTTGGGAAGGCAGGAAAGGATCACTGGGAATGAGGCTGGAAGGGTGGGAGGGGGATGAGCCCTCCAGCAGGGAGCGCAGGGAGTGGGGCGGGGGATGCGGGGAACCGGGGAATGGGGCAGGGGAAACTGGGAATCGGGGAATCAGGGAGTCAGGGAATCAGGGAATCGGGGAATGGGGCAGGGGAAACTGGGAATCGGGGAATCAGGGAATGGAGCAGGGGAACCACGGAATCGGGGAATCAGGGAGTCAGGGAATCAGGGAATGGGGCAGGGGAACCAGGGAATCGGGACAGGGGGATCCAGGGAATGGGACAGGGGGATTCAGGGAGCAAGGACAGGGGGATCCAGGGAATGGGACAGGGGGATCCAGGGAGCAAGGACAGGGGATTCAGGGAATGGGGCGGGCGATGGATGGAGTCTCCTCATGCCAGCCCTTCCCCAAATCCCAGTGCTCCCAGTAAGGATCAGCATCTTGCTCCCAGTTCGGTTCACAGTCCCAGTGCTCCCAGTATGGATCACTGTCCCATTGTTCCCAGTACAGATCACTGTCCCAGTGCTCCCAGTATGGATCACTGTCCCATTGTTCCCAGTACAGATCACTGTCCCAGTGCTCCCAGTATGGATCACTGTCCCAGTGCCCCCAGTACGGATCACTGTTCCCAGTGCTCCCAGTAAGGATCAGCATCCCACTGTTTCCAGTAAGGATCACTGTTCCCAGTGCTCCCAGTAAGGATCAGCATCCCACTGTTCCCAGCGCCAGGACTGAGCCCGGCCATCCCAGCTGTCCCCAGGCTGGGGGAGGGGACCCAGCTGTTCCCCAGGAGACGCCCGCATTCCCGGGAATGGCGACCGAGCCGTGACAGGGCAGCTGGGAACGGCAGCAGGTGCCGGTGGCTGCGGAATTCCAGCCTGTGCCTGGAAAACGTGGAGCTGGCACCGAGGGACACGGCCAGGGGGACACCTGGGTCCTGCAGAGCCACCAGAATCCCTGGATGGGGCTGAGGGCAGCGGGAAGGGGCCCAGGGACACCTCCTGCAGCCGGAGCAGAGGGATGGGGTCTGGAGTGGGATGAGCTGGGGATGAAGGGCTGGAGGGACCCCTGGGACACCCAGAATCCCGACTGTTCCTGTTGCAGCTGTTCCTTGTATCCATCCACCCATCCATCCATGGATCCATCCATCCATGGATCCATCCCTCCATGGATCCATTCATTCATCCATCCATCCATCCATCCACCCATCCATGGATCCATCCCTCCATGGATCCATCCATCCATGGATCCATCCCTCCATCCATCCATGGATCCATCCATCCATCCATCCATGGATCCATCCCTCCATGGATCCATCCATCCATCCATGGATCCATCCATCCATTCACCCATAGATCCCTCCCTCTACCCATCCGTGGATCCATGGATCCATCCATCCATCCATGGATCCATGCATCCATGGATCCCTCCATCCTTCCATCCACCCATCCGTGGATCCATGGATCCATCCATCCACCCATGGATCCATCCCTCCATCCATCCATCCATGGATCCAGCATCCACGGATCCCTCCATCCATGGATCCATGGATCCATCCCTCCATCCATCCATCCATGGATCCACGCATCCATGGATCCCTCCATCCATGGATCCCTCCATCCATGGATCCATGGATCCATCCCTCCATCCATCCATACCTCCCTCCCTCCACCCCTCTCTCCTCCCACATCCCAAAATCCCCTCTGCTCCATCTCCCCCCGTTCCCACTTTCCCCCCACCCCGTAAAAGCGGGATGCCATTCCATGGATGGGGTGCTGGAACAACGTGAGAGCCCCCATGGGATCCCAAGGATTGGGGACTCCCAGGATTCCCCATTCCCAGTGGGATTGGGGGGGGGTTGGATGTGGGGCCGCACCCTGAGCTCCCCCCTTTATTCCCACATCCCCCCAAATTCCTGCGTCATTCCCAAAGGGATTTGGATCCGCACTGGGATCTCCCTCCTGGATTTTTTGGGGTGGGGGGGGTGCCTGATTCCCCCCTTCCCCAGCGCCTCCCGCAGCCGGGGGGGTCGGGATGGAGTCATGGAAAATCCCGGCGCCGGCCAAGCTCCCTGTTTGCGCCAAAACTGGCAATTTTTCCTTGGATTCTGGGGCCTCGCCAGCCCCTTCCCGGCCCCCCCCGCCAGCCCTCCCCTCCCCCTGGAAAAGGGGGGGCCCCAGCAGGAACGGGGGGTCCTGAGCCCATGGATAAGGTGGGATATCCCGGGAATGGGATATCCCAAAGGGGGTGGTCCCAGCTTTGGGAGGGGGCACCGGCTCCAGCGGGAATAAAAAGTCCCACAAGGATTTTAGGATGGATTTGTGTCCCAAAATGGGCAGGGATGGGGGGCCGGGTCCTTCCCGGGAAGGGGGATCCTGGTCCAGGCATGGAATTCTCTCCTGGAGCATCCAGGGGGTCCTGAGCCCACCTGAGGAGGGACAGAGCCCCCTGCCCTGGGCAGGATTCCAAAGGATCCCTGGGATGGGGATGTGGGACGGGGATATGGGATGTGGGATGTGGGATGTGGGATGTGGGATGTGGGATGGGGATATGGGATGTGGAATATGGGATGGGGATATGGGATATGGGATATGGGATATGGGATATGGGATATGGGATGGGGATATGGGATGTGGGATGTGGGATGTGGGATGGGGATATGGGATATGGGATATGGGATATGGGATGTGGGATGGGAACGTGGGATGGGAATGGGGATGCAGGGCAGGAATGAGGGATGCAGGGATGGATCCAGTCCCTTCCGCCTGGGAGCTGCTGATTCCGTCCATCCCAGAAATCCCATTCCCAGCTCTTGGATCCACACCCAGCCCGAGCCACCAGCCCCGGTGCTCGGGAAAAATTGGGAAAAACTCCCAAACCTCCCGAAATCTGGGATGGTTTTTCCTGGCCCTGACTCCCCCCAGACTGTGGTGTTTGTTCCTTGCTCCCAGCCGGGATTTGCTGGGATTTAAGGAGGAATCCGCTGGGAAAGGCCAGGAGCGGGAATTGATGGCTGCTGTCGCTCCCGGATGGAAAAAAGCCGGGAATTTATGGCCTGGGTGGGAGAGGGGGATGGGAGAGGGATGGAGGGAGAGGGAGGATCCAGAGCGGCTCCGATCCCGATCCCGATCCCTGTGCTGAATCCCATGGGAAAACCCACATGAGGCCTCCCCACCCTCGGGTTTGCCGGAGTCTCCTTGGGAAGAGATTCCCTGGAAAAGGCGCTGGATCCCATCCGGCCTGGGATTGTCACCCCACACCCCCATCCCAGCGGGGAGGGGCTCCGATCCCAACAGGAATTCCCCACGTCCTCGTCCACCCCCTTCCTACTCATTCCCGGTGGGAAAATCCCTGGCAGAGGATCCAGAGGGAACACCCAGGAATCCCAGTATGGAACTGGGAAAGGCAACTGGGAAGGGAGGGAAGCGATCCTGATTTTCCGGTGCTGCTCTCTGACAATTCCCGGGAATGGGATGCTCCAACAACCCCCGGGATGGCCGGGATCGCTCTCCCGGGAAAAGCCAGGAGGGAGCAGGAATTCCAGCCCTGGAACTGCGGTGGAATTTCCCCCCTTCCCTGTTAATTCCAAAGCCTGTGGAGGGTTCAGGAGGTGCCACCAGTGAATTCCATGGGAATGGGTTTTTTTTGTGGAAGGGGAACAGGAACATCCCGAGGGGATGGAAGGAATTCCAGCCCTGGAATTCCGGTGGGAATTTTCCCCCTTTCCTGTTAATTCCAAGTCCCGTTCCCTGTTCCAAGGGGCCACCACAGATTTCCACGGAAATTGGTTTTTTGTGGAACAGGAGCGTCCCGAGGGAATGGAAGGAGAAGGGGCCGTTCCCGAACTGCTCCATGCTCCTTATCCCAGCAATTCCCAAATATTCCCGGAGTTTTTCCCTCAAATCCAGGGAATTCGGAGCCTCAGCCCCAGCCCCGGCGGTGGCCCCGCTGCTGGAGGTGACAGCGCTGTCCCCAAATCCTGCCCCGTGCCAGGGCCGGGAGCAGGGAAGGGCCGTGGATGCCATGGATTGGGAACAGCGGGGGGGGCACCGGCCCGGGGGGGCAGGAGGGGACAGGAGGGGATGGGGGTGATAAGGGGGGTGATAAGAGGGGTGATAAGAGGAGTGATAAGGGGGGACAGGGGGCTGATAAGGGGGGACAGGAGGTGATAAGGGGGGACAGGGGGGTGATAAGGGGGGACAGGAAGGGGTCAGGGAGTGACTGTGGGGACAGAGGGGACAGAGGGGACAGGGGTGTGACAAGGGGGGACAGGGGGTGATAAGAGGGGACGGGGGGTGATAAGGGGGGACAGGGGGGTGATAAGGGGGGACGGGGGGTGATAAGGGGATGGGGGGTGATAAGGGGGGACGGGGGGGTGATAAGAGGGGACGGGGGGTGATAAGGGGGGACAGGGGGTGATAAGGGGGGCCGGGGGATGATAAGGGGGGACGGGGGGGTGATAAGAGGGGACGGGGGGTGATAAGAGGGGACAGGAAGGGGTCAGGGAGTGACTGTGGGGACAGAGGGGACAGAGGGGACAGGGGGTGATAAGGGGATGGGGGGTGATAAGGGGGGACAGGGGGTGATAAGGGGGGCTGGGGGATGATAAGGGGGGACAAGAAGGGATGGGGGGTGATAAGGGGGGACAGGAAGGGGTCAGGGAGTGACTGTGGGGGCAGAGGGGGACAGGAGGGGACAGGGGTGTGACAAATGGGGCATAAGGGGGGACAGGGGGCACGGAGGGGACACGAGGGGGACTTTGGGGACAGAAGGAGGACAAGGGGGTGAGAAATGGGGACGGAAGGGAACGGGAGGGGCTGTGGGGGCAGGAGGTGACGGGGGACAGGAGGGGACGGGGGGGGACAGGAGGGGACGGGGGGACAGGAGGGGACAAACGGGGACAAAGGGCCCCGGTCTCCTCCCGGCTCCGGTTCCGGGCGCTGTTCCCGTGCCAAAGGCCCGGGCGGGTGGCGGCCGGTGGCAGATGGTGACACCGCGGTGGCATTTGCCACCTGCTCCCTCTCCGCTCGCGGCCGGGGGGAGGGGGAGGATGGGATCGGGTTTTTTTGGGATCGCGTCTTTTGGAATAGCGTCTTTTGGGATGGCGTTTTTTTGGGATGGCGTTTTTTTTTTTGGGGTGGCGTTTTTTGGGATCGCGTCTTTTGGGATCACGTCTTTTGGGATCATGGTTTTTTGGGATCATGTTTTTTTGAGATCGCATTTTTTTGGGATCGTGTTTTTTTGGGATCGCGTTTTTTTGGGATCATGTCTTTTGGGATCGCGTCTTTTGGGATCGTGTTTCTTTGGGATGGCGTCTTTTGGGATCGTGTTTTTTTGGGATCACGTTTTTTTGGGATCACATTTTTTTGGGATTGTGTTTTTTTGGGATCGCGTTTTTTTGGGATCGCATCTTTTGGGATCGCGTCTTTTGGGATCGCGTCTTTTGGGATCACGTCTTTTGGGATCGTGTTTTTTTGGGATCATGTTTTTTTGGGATCGCATTTTTTTGGGATCGTGTTTTTTTGGGATCGCGTTTTTTTGGGATCGCGTCTTTTGGGATGGCGTTTTTTTGGGATCACGTCTTTTGGGATCATTTCTTTTGGGATGGCGTTTTTTTGGGATGGCGTTTTTTTGGGATCGCATCTTTGGGATCGCGTCTTTTGGGATCGTGTTTCTTTGGGATGGCGTCTTTTGGGATCGTGTTTTTTTGGGATCATGTTTTTTTGGGATCACATTTTTTTGGGATGACGTTTTTTTGGGATGACTTTTTTTGGGATCGTGTCTTTTGGGATGGCAATTTTTTGGGATGGTGATTTTTTGGGATGGCGTTTTTTTGGGATCGCATCTTTGGGATCGCGTCTTTTGGGATCGTGTTTCTTTGGGATGGCGTCTTTTGGGATGGCGTCTTTTGGGATGGCGTCTTTTGGGAGCGATCCAGAGTCAGCGCAGCCCGCCCTGGCTCGGGACAGCGGCAGAGGTGACAAGGGACACGCGGGGTGACACCGCCGCCCCCCCGGGGACCTGCGCGCTCCAAGGGCGGCCCCGCTCCTTCCCTGCCTCTGGAATTGCGGGGTGGGGACAGAGGGGACATCCCAGCCCCTGGAATTGCTTTGGAGCAGCGCCGGGAGCTGCTCCTCTCCCGGCTTTTTTTTTTTTTTCATGGATAAAGGGGAAAAAAAACCCCAAAAGGGATCCAAACTTTTCCCAGTGGGATCTGTAATCCCGGGTTTTCCTCCTTCCCATCCCACCGGGATCTCCTCCAGCTCAGGAGCTGCTTCCCAATCCCAGTCTGGCTTTTCCCTGTCCCGCCGAGAGCTGGGTGAGGAATTCCCGCAAAAATCCCCTTTTTCCTGCCCTGGAAAACCCAATTCCATGGGAATAATGGAGTTTTCCACCCCTTTTCCCTGTATCTGGAGGGGTTTCCTCTCATTCCAGCCTCATCCCAGCTTTGCTGCATATCCAGACACCCAAATAATGGGATTTTGGGAAAACCGATCTTTCTGCACATCTGGAGGTCCGAGCCCCTTCTCCCACATCCCTGGAAACCCGGGAAAACCAGGCTGGATACAGGGAAAGCCATTGGGGGCCATTCCCTCTGTAATTCCCACCCCGGACACACATTTGGGATACCGGGAATCCTCATCCCGATCCCAAAGCCATGGAGCTCAACACCAGGATTTAAAGGTTTGGAGCACCGGGAGCAGCAGGAATTTTTGGGATGCGATGGTTGGCTTGGGATCACCCCCACTCCAGCATTCCCAGCTCCGGCAGCGGGATTGGGAATCCCGGGAGAGGCAGGGTGGGATCCTGGTCCCTGCCCGTGGTCACAGTTCCTTGGGATGGATCCCAGTGGATCCGGGTGGATTTGTGTCCCTCTCCAGCATTCCAGGATCCTTGGGATGGGCTGGACCCCGCTGGAGCTTCCCAGCTCCCCCCTGCCCACCCAGCTTCCAGAGCTTTTCCAGCTGCTCCTGGCAGCAGGATCGGGAATCCTGGGAGAGGCCGGAGCCGGGATCCGCCTGGCAGCAGCTGCGCCAGCACCAGGATAATGGGAATGGCAAACACCGGGATATGGGAGTGACAAACACCCTGACAGCACCAGGATAATGGGAATGAAAAACACCGGGATACCGGGAATGACAAACCCTGGGATGCTGGGAATGACAAACACCCTGACAGCAGGATACTGGGAATAGGAAACCCTGGGATGCTGGGAATGACAAACACCAGGATACCAGGGAATGAAAAACACCCTGACAGTGGGGTAATGGGAATGACAAACACCCTGACAGCGGGATACCGGGATACCAGGAATGACAAACACCCTGACAGTGGGATACCGGGAATGACAAACCCTGGGATACTGGGAATGACAAACACCCTGACAGCAGGATACTGGGAAGAGCAAACACCGGGATAATGGGAGTAATAAACACTGGGATACCGGGAATAATAAACACTGGGAAAAGAGCCACGGGAATAATGAACACCTGGAGTGCAGGAATAACAAATACTGGGACGACAGCTCTGGGAATAACACCCTGACACCGGGATAACAAGAATAACAAACACCGGGATAACAGCCCTGGGAATAACAAACACTGGGATAACAGCTCTGGAATAACACCCTGAAACCGGGATAACAACCCCGGGAATAAAGAACACCGGGATAGCAGCTCTGGAATAACAAACACTGGGATAACCGCTCCTGGAATACCAAACACCCCAATCCCGGTATTTCAGCTCCGGGAATGATTTTGCATCCCAACCTTGGGATTTCGGGCCTGGGAACCCCCCAGTATCCACATCCCAACCCTGGGAATCGCCGAGCACCCCAACACCGGGATTCCAGCCCCGGGAACAAACAGCCACCCCAACATCCGTGTCCCGACGCTGGGAATGCACGGGGACAGCCCAAAATCCGTGTCACAGCTCCGGGGACAACAGACACCCCAAAATCTGCCTCAAACCGGGTGTGCCCCATCCCATCCCATCCCATCCCATCCCATCCCATCCCATCCCTCCAGCTCCACGTGTCCCCCGCTCTCCCCTCGCTCTCCCCTCACTGTCCCCTCGCTGTCCCCTCGCTGTCCCCCAGCCCCCCAGGCCCTCCCAGAGCGCTGAGTTTGGGGGGCAGTTGGGGACCAGGGGACACTGGGTGACCCCGATCACCCCTGGAGGGGACCCAAAGGACAGAGGGGTGACAGGAGGGTGACAGAGGGGTGACAATGTGGGTGACAGGGGGTGACAGAGGGGTGACAATGTGGGTGACAGAGGGGCAACAGTGTGGGTGACAGAGGGTGACAGTGTGGGTGACAGAGGGGTGACAATGTGGGTGACAGAGGGGTGACAATGTGGGTGACAGAGGGGTGACAGGGGGTGACAGAGGGTGACAATGTGGGTGACAGGGGGTGACAATGTGGATGACAGAGGGGTGACAGGGGGGTGACAGGAGGGTGACAGGGGGGTAACAGGAGGTGACAGGGGGGTGACAGGGGGGTGACGATGACAGGACATCGGGAACCCGGGAGACCCCGGAGCCCCCCCAGCTCCTGCAGCCCCTGCCCCAAAGGGGGACACCCCCCCAGCGACACTTCCCAGGGTGGGGTCAGGGGTGGGGACAACCCTGGGGGACAGCGGTGACACCCCCTGGTAGGGCCTGGCAGGGTGGGGACACGTCTCTGTCCCCTCCCCCCGGGCTGGGGGTCCCACAGGGGGGTCCGGGGCAGCGGAGCCACCGGTGGGGGGGGTGGCGGCGACTTCGGGAACATCCCGGGGGTCCGGAGAATCCCGGCCGGGAGAATCCCGCCGGTGCCGGGGGTCGGGCGGTGATTTCCGGGTGGGAGAGGCGGGGAAGTCCCGGAGCTGCGGGAACGGGGACTTGGGGGGAATTCCCGGGGGCTTGGCGGGGGAATGGCCCCGATCCCAGCGGGATGGGAGAGGGGGGGTCCGGGCAGGGGGATCGCCCCGATCCCAGCGGGATGGGAGACAGGGGGGTCCGGGCAGGGGGAATGGCCCCGATCCCAGCGGGATGAGAGACAGGGGGGTCCGGGCAGGGGGAATGGCCCCGATCCCAGCGGGATGGAAGACAGGGAGGTCCGGGCAGGGGGATCGCCCCGATCCCAGCGGGATGGGAGACAGGGGAGTGAGTACAGGAGGAGTTTTCCCGGTGCCAGAGGAGCCAGAGAGGGATCGTCCCAATCCCAGCGGGATGGGTGACAGGGGGGTCCGGGCAGCGGGATCGCCCCGATCCCAGCGGGATGGGAGACAGGGGGGTCCGGGCAGCGGGATCGTCCCGATCCCACCGGGAGGGGAGACAGGGGGATCCGAGCAGCGGGATCGCCCCGATCTCACCAGGATGGGAGACAGGGGGGTCCGGGCAGGGGGATCGCCCCGATCCCACCGGGATGGGTGACAGGGGGTCCGAGCAGCGGGATCGCCCCGATCCCAGCGGGATGGGAGACAGGGGGGTCCGGGCAGGGGGAATGGCCCCGATCCCAGCGGGATGGGAGACAGGGGGGTCCGGGCAGGGGGAATGGCCCCGATCCCAGCGGGATGGGAGACAGGGGGGTCCGGGCAGGGGGAATGGCCCCGATCCCAGCGGGATGGGAGACAGGGAGGTCCGGGCAGGGGGATCGCCCCGATCCCAGCGGGATGGGAGACAGGGGGGTCCGGGCAGCGGGATCGCCCCGATCCCAGCGGGATGGGAGACAGGGGGGTCCGGGCAGCGGGATCGCCCCGATCCCAGCGGGATGGGAGACAGGGGGGTCCGGGCAGCGGGATCGCCCCGATCCCAGCGGGATGGGAGACAGGGGGGTCCGGGCAGGGGGATCGCCCCGATCCCAGCGGGATGGGAGACAGGGGAGTGAGTACAGGAGGAGTTTTCCCGGTGCCAGAGGAGCCAGAGAGGGATCGTCCCAATCCCAGCGGGATGGGTGACAGGGGGGTCCGGGCAGCGGGATCGCCCCGATCCCAGCGGGATGGGAGACAGGGGGATCCGGGCAGGGGGATCGCCCCGATCCCAGCGGGATGGGTGACAGGGGGATCCGAGCAGCGGGATCGCCCCGATCCCAGAGGGAGGGGCGACAGGGGGGTCCGGGCAGGGGGATCGCCCCGATCCCAGCGGGATGGGAGACAGGGGGGTCCCGGCGGGTGTTTCCCGGTACCGGAGGAGGCGCGGAAGGATCGCCCCGATCCCAGCGGGACGGGCGGCAGGGCCGGCAGCCGGGGGGCCGCTCCGTGCAGTGAAAGAACCGAGCTCCCGATTTTCCCCGCTCCCTCGGGGACCGGCGGAGGTTTCCCGGTGCTTCCCGGGTGCATCCCCCGATCCCACCGGGGGTGGGCACTTGGGGAAAAAGCCGGGAGCTGCCCGCGGGGAGTCGGGCGGGGCGGGGGCAGCCGGTACCTATGGTGGTGATGACGGTGATGGCGAAGTAGAAGGAGCCGGCGAATTTCCACTGGACGCCGGCCTTGTGCGGCTTGAGCTTGAGCACGACCCGCTCGAGTTCCCGGTAGCTCTCGGCGCTCAGGTTGTACTTGTTCTTGAGCTCCTGGCTCTTGGCCTCCAGCCGCCGCTTCTCCGCCGTCTCCGCCTCGGACTCGAGCGCGTCGAAGACGGCGGCGCCCACCAGCAGGTAGGTGAAGGTGCACAGGATGAGCGCCAGCGTCCGCACGTTCTGCCGCTTCATGGTGCGCCGGCGGCGGCTGCGGGGCGCGGCGGGGCCGGCTGGGGCATGGCGGCAGCGCCCGGCAGCGGCGGCGGGCGGGCGGCCGGGGGAGGCGGCCGAGGCGCGGCTGCGGCGGCCGCGGCGGCGGCGGCGGGGCCGGCGGAGGAGCGGGAGGAGGGAGGGATGGGGAGGGATGAGGGGGAGGGATGAGGGGGAGGGATGAGGGGGAGGGGGCGGAGCTGTCCTTCAGCACCGGGGACCCCCCGCACGCGCGGCCCGACACGCGGGTGTCGCACGGGGCCGCGTCCCCGCCGCTGGTGACACCCGCCCGCAGCACCAAGCGCAGCCGGTCCCAGGAGCCGCGTCCCCAGCGGGAGCGGCTCCCAAACCCCAGTCCCAATCTCATTCCCAATCCCAATCCCAGTCCCGCCTGAACCCGCGTCCCCAGCGGGAGCGGCTCCCAAACCCCAGTCCCAATCCCAATCTCAATCCCAATCCTGCCTGAACCCGCGTCCCCAGCGGGAGCGGCTCCCAAACCCCAATCCCAATCTCAATCTCAATCCCAATCCCAATCCCAATCCCAATCCCAATCCCAATCCCAATCCCGCCTGAACCCACGTCCCCAGTGGGAGCGGCTCCCAAACCCCAGTCCCAATCCCAATCCCAATCCCAATCCCAATCCCAATCCCGCCTGAGCCCGCGTCCCCAGCGGGAGCGGCTCCCAAACCCCAGTCCCAATCCCAATCCCAATCCCAATCCCAATCCCAATCCCAGTCCCGCCTGAACCCGCATCCCCAGAGGGAGCGGCTCCCAAACCCAAATCCCAATCTCAATCCCAATCCTGCCTGAACCCGCGTCCCCACCGCGAGCGGCTCCCAAACCACAATCCCAATCCCAATCTCAATCCCAATCCCAATCCCAGTCCCGCCTGAACCCGCATCCCCACCGGGAGCAGCTCCCAAACCCCAATCCCAATCCTGCCTGAGCCCGCGTCCCCACCGGGAGCAGCTCCCACATCCCAAACTCCAATCCCAGCTGAACCCGCGTCCCTGCCGGTGACAGCTCCTGCACCCCAACCCTGCCCCGGACCCGCATCCCCACCCGCACCCCAAACCGCGCCCATCCCCTGAACCCAGCCCTGGACCTGCGCCCCGTCCCATCCCATCCCACCCCATCCCGTCCCATCCCATCCCATCCCATCCCATCCCATCCCATCCCATCCCATCCCATCCCATCCCATCCCATCCCATCCCACCCCATCCCTGCCCAACCTTTCCCCGGACAATCCCAGGGATCCAGGGACTCTCTGGCAATTCCAGCCCAGCCCGGAATTCCTTCCCAAGATCCCACCCCAAGCTCCCCTTTCCCACTGGGAAGCCATTCCCTGCCTCCTGCCCCTCCATCCCAAATCCCAAATCCCAGCTCTCCTGGAGCCCCTTTAGGCTCGGGAAGGGACTCCAAGGATTCCCTGGATCCTTCCCTTCTCCAGCCGGACATTCCCAGCTCTCCCAGCCTGATCCAGCCCTCGGAGCAGCTCCAGGGCTCCTCTGGCCTCGCTCCAGCAGCTCCATGTCCCGCTGATTTTGGGATCCGCGGGTGGGGTCTCACCTGGGCGGGACACAGGGGCAGAATTCCCCCTTTTCCCGTTGCCCCGATTTTGGGATCAGCCCAGGATCCCTGCGGCTCCCGGTGCTGCCAGCTGGATCGTGCCACCATCTGGAGCAGGGAATGTTTTCCAGCCCGGGATGGGTTTTGTCAGCTGCTGTCACCCGAAGCGAGGGACAATTGTCCCTCACACGTGTCCTGGCACCTCAAAGCAGCCCTGACACGTGTCCCTCCGATTCCCAGGGAATTCCAACCGGGGAATTCCAATGGCAACAGCTCTCCAGAGCTCCTCCCATCCCGCTGCCTCATCCCCGGCAAGGCCGGGCCCAACGGGGGGCCTGGAGGTGCTGGCGCTGCTGGAAGAGCTCCGGGGGGGGGAAGGATCGGGTGCCAGAGCCAGGCAGGAGGAATTAACTCCCCTGGGAGCTTCCCGAGGGATCTTCCCCCATTCCAGGAGGTGCCAGGAGGTGCCAGGAGGTGCCAGTTGTCCTCCTGTGTCCCCCATTCCATTTTCCTGGGGGTGTTTTTGGGCTGTGTGGGTGCAGAGGGGCAGGGAAGCACCTGGAAAATCCAAAGGGTTCCGGGAAAAGTTGGGTTCCACGTTTGGGAGGATTCCTGCAGGGAAAAGGACCCGGAGCACTCCCGGTGGGACAGGCGCTGGGTGTCACTGGGGTCACTGGGATCACTGGGACAGGCCCCGGCTGTCACTGGGATCACTGGGATGGGGAGAGGGACAGGCCCTGGGTGTCACTGGGATCACTGGGATCACTGGGATCACTGGGATGGGGACACTGGGACAGGCCCTGGGTGTCACTGGGATCACTGGGACAGACAGGCCCAGGGTGTCACTGGGGTCACTGGGATCACTGGGACAGGCACTGGGTGTCACTGGGATCACTGGGATCACTGGGATCACTGGGATCACAGGGATGGGGTCACTGGGACAGGCCCCGGGTGTCACTGGGATCACTGGGACAGGCCCCAGGTGTCACTGGGGTCAGTGGGGTCACTGGGACAGGCCCTGAGTGTCACTGGGGTGACGTGGATGGGGACAGGGACAGAGCCCGGGTGTCACTGGGATCACTGGGATGGGGAGAGGGACAGGCCCTGGGTGTCACTGGGATCACTGGGATCATTAGGATGGGGACACTGGGACAGGCCCTGGGTGTCACTGGGGTCAGTGGGGTCACTGGGACAGGCCCCGGGTGTCACTGGGGTGACATGGATGGGGACAGGGACAGAGCCCGGGTGTCACTGGGATCACTGGGATGGGGAGAGGGACAGGTCCTGGGTGTCACTGGGATCACTGGGACAGGCGCTGGGTGTCACTGGGATGGGGAGAGGGACAGGCCCTGAGTGTCACTGGGGTCACTGGGATCACTGGGACAGGCACTGGGTGTCACTGGGGTCACTGGGACAGGCCCCGGGTGTCACTGGGATGGGGAGATGGACAGGCCCTGGGTGTCACTGGGATCACTGGGATCACTGGGATCATTAGGATGGGGACACTGGGACAGGCCCCGGGTGTCACTGGGGTCACTGGGACAGGCCCTGAGTGTCACTGGGGTCACTGGGATCACTGGGACAGGCCCAGGGTGTCACTGGGATCACTGGGATCACTGGGATCATTGGGATGGGGACACTGGGACAGGCCCTGGGTGTCACTGGGGTCAGTGGGGTTACTGGGACAGGCCCCGGGTGTCACTGGGGTGACGTGGATGGGGACAGGGACAGAGCCCGGGTGTCACTGGGATCACTGGGATGGGGAGAGGGACAGGCCCTGGGTGTCACTGGGATCACTGGGACAGGCGCTGGGTGTCACTGGGATGGGGAGATGGACAGGCCCTGAGTGTCACTGGGGTCACTGGGATCACTGGGACAGGCCCCAGGTGTCACTGGGATCACTGGGACAGGCGCTGGGTGTCACTGGGGTCACTGGGACAGGCCCTGGGTGTCACTGGGGTCACTGGGACAGGCCCCGGGTGTCACTGGGATGGGGAGATGGACAGGCCCAGGGTGTCACTGGGGTCACTGGGATCACTGGGATCATTAGGATGGGGACACTGGGACAGGCCCTGGGTGTCACTGGGGTCACTGGGACAGGCCCTGAGTGTCACTGGGGTCACTGGGATCACTGGGACAGGCCCCGGGTGTCACTGGGGTCACTGGGACAGGCCCTGAGTGTCACTGGGGTCAGTGGGGTCACTGGGACAGGCCCCGGGTGTCACTGGGGTCACTGGGGTCACTGGAACAGGCCCCGGGTGTCACTGGGATGGGGAGATGGACAGGCCCTGGGTGTCACTGGGGTCACTGGGATCACTGGGACAGGCCCAGGGTGTCACTGGGATCACTGGGATCACTGGGATCATTGGGATGGGGACACTGGGACAGGCCCTGGGTGTCACTGGGGTCAGTGGGGTCACTGGGATGGGGACAGGGACAGACCCAGGGTGTCACTGGGACAGGGACAGGGACAGGCTCCAGGTGTCACTGGGATCACTGGGATCACTGGGATGGGGAGAAGGACAGGCCCTGGGTGTCACTGGGGTCAGTGGGGTCAGTGGGGTCAGTGGGGTCACTGGGACTGGGCCACCCAGGGCCCCCCAGGGCTGCTCCCAGCTGGGTGAGGGGGATCCCGGGGCTCCCCAGTTGGGAATTGCAGCCGGAGAGGGAATTCCCAGCAGCCCTGGCAGGGCCTGGGCACCGGGAATGAGGGCGGGGGGGATGGGGAGCATGGGGGGTTATGGGGTGCTGGGGGTTATGGGGTGTGGGGTTATGGGGTGTGGGGTTAATGGGGTGTGGGGTTATGGGGTACTGTGGGTTATGGGGTGCTGTGGGTTAATGGGGTGCTGTGGGTTATGGGGTGTGGGGTTATGGGGTGGTGTGGGTTATGGGGTGCTGTGGGTTAATGGGGTGTGGGGTTAATGGGGTGGTGTGGGTTAATGGAGTGGTGTGGGTTATGGGGTGGTGTGGGTTATGGGGTGCTGTGGGCTATGGGGTGCTGTGGGTTAATGGGGTGTGGGGTTATGGGGTGCTGTGGGTTATGGGGTGCTGTGGGTTATGGGGTGCTGTGGGCTATGGGGTGTGGGATTTTGGGGTGCTGTGGGTTATGGGGTGCTGGGTTATGGGGTGTGGGGTTAATGGGGTGCTGGGTTATGGTATGGGGTGCTGTGGGTTAATGGAGTGTGGGGTTAATGGGGTGGTGTGGGTTATGGGGTGCTGTGGGTTATGGGGTGCTGTGGGTTATGGGGTGTGGGGTTAATGGGATCGTGTGGGTTATGGGGTGCTGTGGGTTATGGGGTGGTGTGGGCTATGGGGTGCTGGGTTATGGGGTGCTGTGGGTTATGGGGTGCTGTGGGGTTATGGGGTGCTGTGGGCTATGGGGTGCTGGGTTATGGGGTTGCTGTATCTGGTGGGTGCTGCAGCTCGTGGGGTGCTGTGGGCTATGGGGTGCTGCGGATCATGGGATGGTTGGGATGTGATTCCCAGGATGCTGTGGATCATGGGATGGTTGGGATGTGATTCCCGGGATGCTCTGGGGATGGTTGGGATGTGATTCCCAGGATGCTGTGGATCATGGGATGGTTGGGATGTGATTCCCGGGATGCTCTGGGGATGGTTGGGATGTGATTCCCGGGATGCTGCGGATCATGGGATGGTTGGGATGTGATTCCCGGGATGCTGTGGCTGTTGGGATGGTTGGGATGTGATTCCCGGGATGCTGCGGATCATGGGATGGTTGGGATGTGATTCCCGGGATGCTCTGGGGATGGTGGGGATGTGATTCCCGGGATGCTGCGGATCATGGGATGGTTGGGATGTGATTCCCGGGATGCTGTGGCTGCCAGGCTGTTCCCGCTTTCCCAGCTCCATCCCGAGCCAAGCCGGGAGCAGCCGGATCCAACACAAGCTGTGGTGGCAGCTGCCGCGTCCCCGGGAACCGGGAAAAGGTGGAGAAACTCCTGCTGGGAAGTATCCAGGGATCTTTATTGCCAAGAATTCTGCTCCCTGCTGAGTCCCAGGGGGATCCCAGTGCTCCCGGCTCCCGCAGCTCCTCTGCTGCTCCGGGGATTTTTGGGGTGGGAACAGGGATCCCTGCTCCCTCAGCCCCACACCGGGAACACCAGATCCCATCCCAGAGGTGCGAACAGGGATCCCTGCTCCCATGCCAGGTGCAGGTGGGGTTTGGAGCAGCCTTCATCCCAGTTCCTGCTCCTTTATCCCATTTCCTGTTCCTCCATCCCAGTTCCCTTCTCCTCCATCCCAGTTCCCTGTCCCCATCCCAGTTCCCACCTCCCCATCCTAGCTCCCTGCTCCTCCATCCCAGTTCCCTCTCCCCATCCCAGTTCCCATCTCCCCATCCCAGCTCCCTGCTCCTCCATCCCATTTCCCTTCTCCTCCATCCCAGTTCCCTGTCCCCATCCCAGTTCCCACCTCCCCATCCTAGCTCCCTGCTCCTCCATCCCATTTCCCCCTCCCCATCCCATTTCCCATCTCCCCATCCCATTTCCCCCTCCCCATCCCATTTCCCCATCCCCATCCCATTTCCCATCTCCCCATCCCAGTTCCCTCTCCCCATCCCAGCTCCCTGCTCCTCCATCCCATTTCCCATCTCCCCCATCCCATTTCCCATCTCCCCATCCCATTTCCCATCTCCCTATCCCAGTTCCCATCTCCCCATCCCATTTCCCCCTCCCCATCCCATTTCCCATCTCCCCATCCCATTTCCCATCTCCCCCCTCCCATTTCCCATCTCCCAATCCCAGTTCCACCTTCCCCATCCCAGTTCCCCTCTCCCGTTCCCCGTCCCCGCTCCCCATTCCCGACATGAGTCATTCCCTGGGCTCTGGAGGCTCCCAGCCTCCGGCCCCTGCTGCCTCTGGAAAACCACAAATGGATCCGGGCTCCGGCCGGGCCCTTCGCTCCCTCCCCGCTGCCAAAAATAAAAGGAATTAAAAGGAAAAAAAAAGGAAAAAAATCCGCCCAAAATTGCTCCTAAAAAGCCCAAAGTGCTCCCGCTCTTCCGCTGGCGCTGCCGAGTCATTCCCAAAAAGCTTCAGTTTCGTCTTTGCGGGATCCTAATGGATTTCAGCCCCGGCAGCCGGCGATTCCCACGGGATCGGCTGACGACGTTCCTGCAGCTTCCCGGCGTTCCAAGGCCATGGGTCGGCTCCGTGTCCTGGGTCAGCCATTCCCGACCCCCTCGGGAAGATCCTGCGGGAATTTTTTTTCCGTCACTGCCCTGGGAGAGGTTTTGGGAGTGGAAAGCTGGGAATGGAGAGCACTGGGAATTCCCTGTTATCCCATCTCCGCACGAGGATTCTGGGACGAGCTCCCAGCCCATGCTGGGAATGGGACTGAGGGGGTCGGACGGGAGCTCTGGAATTGCGATCCAGGGGTTCAGGTTGGGTTTGGGGATTGGCCGGAGGAAAGGGCCTTGTGGAGGTGATCCTTGCTCCCGGGATCCCGAGGCAGCTGCTCCGATGGATCCCTTCTCCCAGGGCAGGGATCCGGGGGTGCCGGCAGCTGGGAATCCCGGGATATCCCACATGGGAATGGGCACTGATGGAACAGGACACAGACTGGGATCCTCCCGCCTTTCCGGGTATCCAGGGAATTTCTGAGAGACTCCTCCCTCGGGAAAACGGAGCTTGGGTGGGCTGGGAGAGCCTTCAGGGTGGGATGGGATGGGATGGGATGGGATGGGATGGGATGGGATGGGATGGGATGGGATGGGATGGGATGGGATGGGATGAGTTGCTCCAAACCCCATCCAGCCTGGCCTTGGATGCTCCCAGGGATCCAGGGGCAGCCACAGCTGCTCTGGCAATTCCAGCCCAGCCCCTCCCCACCCTCCCAGTCAGGAATTCCTTCCCAACATCCCACCCCAAGCTCTCCTTTCCCACTGGGAAGCCATTCCCTGCCTCCTGCCCCTCCAGCCCAAATCCCAAATCCCAGCTCTCCTGGAGCTCCTTTAGGCTCAGGAAGGGGCTCCAAGGATTCCCTGGATCCTTCCCTTCTCCTGCTGGACATTCCCAGCTCTCCCAGCCCTCGGAGCAGCTCCGTGGCCTCCTCTGGCCTCGCTCCAGCAGCTCCATGTCCTCGGGATGTTGGATCCCAGGCTGGAGCAGCTCTGCAGGTTGGGAATCCCCTGAGCTGGGAATTTGCTTTTCCTCCATCCCAGCAGCACCAGCTCCAGGAACTGGGAATTTTCCCAGAACTCAAAAAGTCATTATTTGGAGGAGTCACTTCCCAGGTTTTGGAGAGGGGGTCCATGGACCCTGGGAAGCTGCTCCCAGCTCCTGGGATCTCCAGGTGCTGCAGGAATGGGGCGGGAAAGGGAGCATCCCCCTTTTCCAGCCAGAAAATCATCCATGGAAATCCCTCCTGCATCCCAGCTGCTCATCCCAGTGGGACATTGGGATGTCCCCATCCCAGGGAGGAAACTGGGATCCATCCCGGCCTCACTGTTGCCGCTGTTCCCTCTGTTCCTGCTGTTCCCTCTGCAGCCGTCCCAATTTAGCTCCGGTGAAAGCTTTGCTTTTCCTGATGTGATTTTTCCTGACGCGGAGCCCTTCCCACCCTCCCTTCCCTTGGGATGGATGCGATTCCTGCGGATCTGACACTTCTGGGCCGGGAGCAGCTGCCCCTCCACCCTTCCAGCCCCCAAATCCAACCGGGAATGCCAATCCAGGGCACGAGAACCCCCCTATCCCAAAAAACGCCCTCCCAAATGACCCCATCCTGGCCGGAGCCGCGTGATCCCGACAAAACCCAAGGAAAACACGGAGCTGGTTGTCCGTGCCATCTGGAGCACAAGGAAATGGAATTTTAATTAAAAACTCATGAGCTGGATGCTATAAATACCTCGGAGCGCTGGAATATTCCCACATCGGGAACACCGAGCTCCGGTCCCGGCCCCGGAGACGGGAGCAGGGCTGGGATCAGGGTTTTTATCATTCCTGGGGATGTTTGTTTGCTTTTCCCTCATTTTTTTTTCCAGGAGCAGCATTCCCTGAGCACACAGGATTTGGGGGAGCCTCACCAAAACTTCCCAACCCCGGGGCTGGAGGCAGCAGATCCTGGGAATTCTCACTCCGGGTCATTTGGGGCCTGGATTTCTCCGTTCCGAGCTGTCGGAATAACATGGATGAAGCAGCAGCAAAGTTCTGGAACATCCCCAAAATGCCAGGTGTGCTGTGCTCCCAAAAATCAGCTGGAAGGAAACTTGGATTCTTCGGCTGGAAAGGGAATCTGTGACCCCGGATCTTAGGGATGATCCTTGGAATTAAAGGGAAAAGGGATTTCCTGTCAGCAGCACTGACAAGGATCCACCTGCTCCAGGGTTTTCCTGGAGAGCAGGGACAGCTCCAGAGCGGGAGTGGAGCAGAACATCCCGACCCCTGTCCGGACAATTCCAGCATCCATGGATATCCCAAATATCCACATCCCCGTGGGAATCTCGGCAAAGAGGCTTCATCCCAGATTTCCCTCAGAGTTTGATCCTGTGGATCCCAGTGGGAATTTGGCCCAGAGCAGGAGCAGGAGCCAGGGAGGGCGATCCTGCTCCCAATCCTATGGAATGCTGGGAACGCAGGCCTTGGGATCTCTGGAAAGCTGGAGAACATCCTGGAAGCGCATGGGGGGAATCTCTGAGGGAAGAGGGGTGGGAATAATCCCAGATCCCAGATCCTCCATGTCCCCACAGCAAATCCTGTCCCAAAAAGAGCCCTGGATTCCTGCTGGGAATTCCTTCCCAGCCCCCATCCCTGCATGCTCCGGGAGAGTCCCTGCCCCGAAGGATGCCAGATTCCGGCCCTTCCTGAGCTGTTTTCCAGGGAAAAGGGAGCAGAGCTGGCTTGGATGAAACCCAGGAGGGATCAAATCCACCCCATGGATCCTTGCTCCGATGTTTTTATGGGAACAGGGTCTTCCCAAGGCTCCCAGGGATAAGGAGACCCCATGGATGAAGAATTCAGGGATGGAATAATCCATTTTTAAAAATAATTTGCCAGGGAAACCATTTATTCCTGGGAAAAAAACCCCTTAATTCCAGCATTCCTACAAGATCCGATCCCACAGGACGTTCCCAACCCTGCTTCTGTGGGAATTTTGGATCCAGAGGTGCCGGGAGAAGCAGCTACAAAACCCTGCGTTTTCCAGGGGTTTTTCCCTCCTGGAGAGCTCCACATCCATTGGAAGCTCCGGCTCATCAGGAATTCTCTTCCCCGACTGCTTTTTTAGGACCTGCCGGGCTCGGAGCTTCAGAAAGCCGGGAGCCACCAGAGGAGTGGGAGTTGGGATTCACCCCCAGCACATCCTTTCGCCATCCCAAAAAGCCGGAGCCAGGAATGCTGAGACAGCCGCAGCGATGTAAACACGGAGCCGCGCAGTCAAAACAAGGAAAATCCGGCATTTTTCCCGATTTTTAGGGACACGGCCTTTGGAGGGAGAGCTCTGCCTCCAGGAGATAACCGGGAGAGGGGAGGAATGTTTTCCCTTGGCTGAGTGGATGCGGAATTCCCAGCAGCAGCACAGCGAGGATTTCGGGATCAAAATAGGTTTGGGTGGGAAGGGACCTTAAGGATCATCCCATTCCAACCCCGACACCTGCCACGATCCCAGGGGGGATCCGACCTTTCCTTGCACACTCCCAGGGATCCAGGGATTCTCTGCGAATTCCAGCCCAGCCCCTCCCCACCCTCCCAGCCAGTAATTCCTCCCCAACATCCCAGCCCAAGCTCCCCTTTCCCACTGGGAAGCCATTCCCTGCCTCCTGCCCCTCCAGCCCAAATCCCAAATCCCAGCTCTCCTGGAGCTCCTTTAGGCTTGGGAAGGGGCTCCGAGGCTTCCCTGGATCCTTCCCTTCTCCTGCTGGACATTCCCAGCTCTCCCAGCCTGGAGAGCTCCAATCCTTTCCTCCTTCCCAGCACCCTTGGCATGAGCTGATCCTGGTGCCGATCCATGGCCAAGGACTGGGATCCCGGCAGAGCTGATCCCTGCGCATCCTTGGAAATGCTGCTCCCCATTTCAGCCGCTTCCCAAGGGGAATTCCTTGGACGCTCTGGGGATGGGGAAGAGGAATTCTGCCCTCTGGAAGCACCACCTGGGCTCTCCTCCTTCCCAGGAGCTGTGATTCCTGCTGGGAATTCCCGGTGCTCCACAGAACGTCCCACTGCTCCAATGAGCATCCAAACATCCCATGAGGATCCAGCTCCCCATCCCAAGGCTCCTTCCCTGCCCTGGAGCTCGTTCCGTGGGTTTTGCTCCTGGAATTCCCATAGAAAAGTCCTCCATGGCCTGAGCCAGCCTGGCAGGGGCAGGGATCAGTTGGGAAAACTCGGGAAAGGGTCCCAAAATCCCAGGAAATAAATGGAGGTGTGTCCTGCCCTATTCCCACCTGGATCTTCCCTTCCCACGGCACCAGCCCTGATCCCAGGGTGGGATGGAGCCGGGAATATCCCGGCTGGGAGAGCAGGAGGCACAGCCTGGGCTTGGAATGGTCATTCCCTGTGGGAGAGGCGCTTCCAAACTGGGATCTGGGGGGTGCCGATCCTTGCGCTGGCTCGGGATGGGGGAGCCATGCCGGGAATCCCTGGAGGACCTGGGATTGGATATTTTGCTGGGATATCAGGAAGGAATCCTTCCCTGGGAGGGTGGGGAAAGGCTGGGATGGACTTCCCAGGGAATTTGAGGCTGCCCCTGGATCCCTGGAAGTGTCCAAGGCCAGGCTGGAGCGATCTGAGAATGTGGGAGATGTCCCTGCCCATGGAATTGGATGGGATTTCAGGTCCCTTCCCACCCAAACCATCCCAGGATTCCACAATTCCACCACCTCCTCCCCCTCCAGGACCTCTAACAGAGCAGCACTCCCTGAAATAGTTGGGATTTATGGAAACCTGGGGATGCTTTGGGATCTGCCCCCATTCCCACCTCTCCCCCTCTGTCCCCGCTCTTCCCAGTGCCAGGGAGCTGTTCCAGGCCATGCCAGGCTGACGTAAATCCTGGGAAGCTGGAAAAACTCCCGGGATTTGGGACTGGCCGAGGCCAAGCTGAGCCGGGAGCGGTGCCAAGATCCATTCCCGAGCCAAGGGCAGCGGCTCCGGCACCTCCTGGAGCCGGGATCAGCCCAGGAGGCATCGGGAGAGATCCCTGAGCTTTGGGAATACTCTGTGGGAAGCACCAGGAATGCTGCGGGATCCACAGGGGTGGCTCCAGCCAAACTCAGGACACAGGGAAAGGGCCTCAGGTCGTGGCAGGGAAGTTCAGGTTGGATATTCGGGAATATTTCTCTGCTGGAAGAGGGAATGAACATTGGAATGGTGGGGTCAGAATCCCTGGAATTGTTTAAAAAACGAGTGGATGTGGCACTTTTCCATAGGGATTTGGTGGGATTTGGTCAGAGGTTGGATTTGCTGGTCCTGGAGGTCTTTTCCAACCTTTTCCAGCCTGGGAATGCAAGGGAATACCCAGAGGAATTCTGGCTCGGGTTGGTTTGCAGGGAAGAGGATGCTGAGGGAATCTGGGATCCCTCCGGAATTCCAGACTGGGATTTGCTGGTGGGATCTCCTCCTGTGCCACCCCGAGATTCTAGCAACTCCTCCCATGGATGATCCCAGTGGGATCAGCCCAGGGAGCTCATCCCGGATGTGGGAGTGACGAGGGAATGGGATAGAGGAGGGAAGGGGGAGGGTGGGAATGTGGGAAATTGCCAGGAAAACGGGACGAGCCGGATGCTCTTTCCCATGCCTCTGGAAAAGCAGCGATCCCAGCAGGATCTCTGAATTCCCAGGAGTTGCCTGACCACTGCCAGGGAAGTGGGGAAAAAGAAGGATTTGCCTCTTCCTTCCTGCAAATGCAGCAGGAATTCCGTCCTTGTGGAGATGAGGATTTGGATCCCATTTCCCAAATCATTCCCTTTGTTCTCAAAACCACCTGGGATTTTGGGACCCTTTCCCGAGTTTTCCCAACTGATCCCTGCCCCTGCCAGGCTGGCTCAGGCCATGGAAGGCTTTTCTATGGGAATTCCGGGAGCAAAACCCATGGAACGAGCTCCAGGGCAGGGAAAGAGCCTTGGGATGGGGAGCTGGATCCTCATGGGACGTTTGGATGCTCATTGGAGCAGCGGGACCTTCTGTGGAGCACCGGGAATTCCCAGCAGGAATCACAGCTCCTGGGAAGGAGGAGAGCCCAGGTGGTGCTTCCAGAGGGCAGAATTCCTCTTCCCCATCCCCAGAGCGTCCAAGGAATTCCCCTTGGGAAGCGGCTGAAATGGGGAGCAGCATTTCCAAGGATGCGCAGGGATCAGCTCTGCCGGGATCCCAGTCCTTGGCCATGGATCGGCACCGGGATCAGCTCATGCCAAGGGTGCTGGGAAGGAGGAAAGGATTGGAGCTCTCCAGGCTGGGAGAGCTGGGAATGTCCAGCAGGAGAAGGGAAGGATCCAGGGAAGCCTCGGAGCTGCTTCCCGAGCCTAAAGGAGCTCCAGGAGAGCTGGGATTTGGGAAAGGTCTGGAGGGGCAGGAGGCAGGGAATGGCTTCCCAGTGGGAAAGGGGAGCTTGGGGTGGGATCTTGGGAAGGAATTACTGGCTGGGAGGGTGGGGAGGGGCTGGGCTGGAATTCACAGAGAATCCCTGGATCCCTGGGAGTGTGCGAGGAAAGGTCGGATCCCCCCTGGGATCGTGGCAGGTGTCGGGGTTGGAACGGGATGGGATTTAAGGTCCCTTCCCACCCGAACCATTCCATGATCCGATGACTCCATGCTCTGATAAATTCCCTGTTTTTCCCTTCCCATCCCAGGTTATCCCTCTCCAGCCCAGACCCGCCTCCCACTGCTTCCCTCCGCCTTTGGACTCTGTGTCCCGGGATCTCAGCCCCCGGCAGAGCTGGATCCGGCCCTTTCCCATTCCCAGCTGGCTCCTCCATGGGATGCCGTGACCTGAATCCCGTCCCTTTTCCCACCCCAGCTCCATGAGTTCCCTCCCCGTTCCCTGCTCTGGGCCCTGCCTCAGCCGCTCCGGGTCCAGAATTCCCGGGAACAAAGGGCAAAGCCCCGATCCACCTTTTTTTCCCCAAAACCGGGCACAGGGCCAGGCCTTGGCACCGCTCCCTCCGTGCTCCGGCAGCCAAGGATTGCACAGAATCCCTGGGAAAAAGCCTGGAAAAGGAGATGAGAGCGACTCCGAGTGTCCAACGGGCACAGGCCGGAGAATTCCAGCCAAAAACCAGGCATGGCATCCAGGGGCACTCCTGGGATTTGTATTCCAAGCAGGATGGGGGGAAGCAGCCCAGGTGAGTCCCAGCCAGGGAATTCTGGAATTGGGAGCTGGAATTCCTTGTCCTGCTCAGGGATGGGCCTGGGAATCACAACAGGATCGAGAGCCAGTGTTGGGATTGGTTTTCCTTAAAAAAATGGGGGAAAATGAAGGAAAAGGGGATTATCCAAGGAAACGAGGGAAGCAGAGTCGTTTTCCAGAGGGAAAGCTCCCAGTTAAAACGCAAACCGTGATCCCTGGAAACACGGGATGAGGGATGGGCTCCGGATCCCTGTGGCTCCGAGCAAATCCAAGGCAAGCTGGAATTGCCCACTAGGAGCCACTTGGGAATTTTTCCCGTTTTCCAGAGTCTTTTTGCTCTTCCCTCTGCTGGTTTCCAGCACCTGGAAGTGGCTGTGGATTCCCAGGGATCCTGCCTGCATTCCAGCTGGGAGCTGGAGCTCTCCAGGGATCACTTCCAGAGGGTCAGGGCATCACCAAATATCCTGAATTCTGGGGGACGCTCCGGGGTGATCCCAGGCTGGGATCCGGGTGTCCGGGAATTGGTGTCAGGGTAACTTTAGGATGTTCCCGAATTCCGTGACAGGCCTGGAATGTCATGGCTATCCCATTAATCCTTTGCCACTCCTCCATCCCTCTGGGATGGCCTGGAATCCCAAAGTTCCTCAGATGGATCTGGACACCAAGGTTTGGGAATTGCCTGGAGTCTGGAAAACCACGAGAGGTTGTTCACATGGGAATTTCCAGTCCTGGAATCATGGAATGGTTTGTGTGGGAAGGGACCGGAAATCCCACCCCATTCCATGGGCAGGGACACCTCCCATGATCCCAGGTTGCTCCAAGCCCCTGGAAGCCTGGCCTGGAAAACTTCCGGGGATGGGGCAGCCTCAGATTCCCTGGGAATCCTGAGGGATTTGGCTTAGTCCCAACACATCCCATCCCAGGGCTCGGAATTCTGCTTCCCAGGGGGATCTGTGGAGGGAGAGGGGATGGAAAATTGGGATTTGCATCCCTCAGGAATCCTGGGTAACCTGTCCATGGAAATGTTCCTTCCCTGGCCTTGGATTCCCTTCCCTGACCTTGTTTTTCCTTCCAGAAAATTTTCCCCGAACTTTCCCCTCCTTTCCTGCATTCCGAGCCTGGAATTTTGCCGGCCACCAGGACACAGGCAGAATCTCTTCCCATTCCCTGTTTTTCCCTGCTGGAAGAAGCAGGATCAGCCTGGCCCTGCCTCTTCTCGCCACAGAACCAATTCCAACCCCCCCCCAGCTGCTCCTGCAAGTCGGATTTTCCTGGAAAATCGCTGGAAGCAAAGGCCTTGGTGAGCCGGGATCCGGGAACATCCCGGAGTGTGAGGAATCTGAGGCTGGAAGGAGGCCGAGCTCGGAGCTGTCCCCGGGAGCTGCTGGAACCAGGACACAAAAACCCCGGGAGCAAGGCTGGAAAAGCCACTGGATGTGACAGGGAGGGAGGAAATCAGGGAAAATCCAATTTCCAGCACAAATCAACCCTGACAGGGAAGGAGGGAACGGAGCGTTCCCGGATCCGCTGCGTTCCCAGATCTGCCACCTCCTCAACCCGACCCAACGGCACCAGCCCAGATCCACAGCCGGGAAAACGGGATCCGGAGCTGTTCCCTGTGTTCCCTGCCCTTCCCAGGAATGTTGTGGCTGCTTCCCACGGTTACAAATCCCGCCGGGAGCAGCCAGAGGAGGGCTGGAATGGGATAACGATCCCGGCCTCGGGACAGCGGGAATCTCCCGGACATCACCTGAATCCAGGGAATGGTGCCGGGATGGAGCAGCCGTGGGGAGATTCCTGGCCAAGGCTCTTCCAGTCAAATCTTAGGGATCTTCCCTCCGGTGCAGATGGAATTCCTGCTGGGAATGAGCTCGAAGAGGCTCCAGGGGCAAATTCCAGGCTCTGTCCCTCCTTTTCCTGGATCAAGCTGCTTTATCAAGGTTCTTCCCTGATGGAATCCTGGAATTTTGGGTGGGAAGGGCTCTCAAAGCCCCTCCAGTCCCATGCCATGGGCAGGGACACTTCCCACTGTCCCCGCTGGATTCTCCCACATTTCTGTCCATGCTTCTCCAGGCAGGAATGGCTGATCCTGCTGCATGAGGCCTCTGGGAGAGGCTTTTTCCATGGATTTTCCTCACTGCCTTTCCCTGCCTTCTCCGCTGCTCCTGAAGCTGAACCCCATCTCCAAAACATTTCCCAGCAGGATTTTCCCAGCCCCGAATCCTGGAATTGTCACCATGGCGGGACGTGGCGGCTCTTCCCTGGCAGCTCTTCCCTGATGCTCCACGATGGGAATCTGGGAATTCCCATCCCACCACATCCCCCTTCCCCAAACCATCCAGCTGGACGGGGCAGATCCCAGATCTCCAGGAGTTCAGGGGGTGGTTTTTTGGGAAAAAGGAGGTGATTGTGGCACTTGGGGACGCTCCGTTGTCCCCGGGCGATGTCCGTGACCTTGGGAAGGGAAGCGCTGCCATTGGGAACATTCCAGTATTGATGTTTTCCGCTTCCAAGCCCTCGGAGCCGGGCTGTGGTCACAGATGAGGCTCTCTGGCTCCTCCGGATCGATGGGAACACCACAAGGACCTTGCCGGTGTCCTTGTCCCCTCCATGGGACAGGGAGGGATCATCCCAATCCTTGCTCTTGACCCCCAATCCCTGATGATCCCTTGGAATGTCCCATCCTGCTCTCCAGGAACTGCGGAAGAAGGAAAAGCAGCTCCCAAGCTGTGGAATCCCCTGGATCCCGAGGATGGTTTTCCATGAGGATGGAAGGAGACGGGGAACGGCAGCATCGGGAACACGGGAGATGCTTCCAAATCCCAGGATTTTCGTGCCTAAGGGACAACGTGGGGCTGGGAAGGGCCCTCCTGGAGTGAGTGGGAAGGGCGCTGGAAGGTCCTCCTGGAGCCGAGCCCTCTCTGGGATTTTTTCCTGCCTCCATCAAACCATTCCCGGGGTCCCAGGGGAGCACGGAACACGCTTGGATGCATCCAGCCCCAAATCCATCCCCACCCCAGCATCCCCAGGAGGGATGAGCGTGCTGGAGGCACCAGGAGCCTGCCGAGCAAAGATCCTAAAAAAGTCCCCTCCAGACCTCAGGATTTCATGGAATTCCAGCGTGGTTTGGGTGGGAAGGGACCCTGAACCCAATCCCCTTCCAAGCCCGACACTTCCACGATCCAAGGCTGCTCCAGCCTGGCCTTGGATACTCTCAGGGATCCAGGGGCAGCCCCGGCTCCTCTGGGAATTCCAGCCCAGCCCCTCCCCACCCTCCCAGGGAAGGATTCCAGAAGATCCCAGACCCCGAGAAGTTTGGGACTGTGTGGGGCTGGAGGTGACAAATCCCTGTTGTTATCCTGGAATGCGACAGAGCCCTTCTGGAATTTTTGGAGCACCAGAGGGGGAATATCCCTTGCTCCTTGAGGAAATGGCCTCAGGGATCACCACGGGAAGTTTCAGTTGGATTTTGGGAACAATTCCTGCCTGGAAAGGGTTTTCCAGCCCTGGCACAGCTGTCCAGGGCAGGGCTGGAGTCGCCATTCCAGGTGGGATTTAAATCCCTGTGGATGTGGCCCCTGGGGACGTGGGTGTGGGGTGGCCCTGGCAGCGCTGCGGGAGAGGTTGGAAAAAACTCCAGAGGATTTTTCCAGCCCAAACAGCTCTGATTCCATGATTGCACGCCCAGAGATCCCAGATTCCATTCCCTGCTGGTCTCCGTGAGGGAGGAAAGGGGAGAAACAGAGGGAAAACTTGGATAAATTTGGGAGAACCCAGCTTTTCCTCGCCCACAGAAACAGCAAATCCCACCTGGAATTCCCCCTTGGAGAGAGCAGCTTTCCCTGGAAGGAGTGGGCAGGTGGGAAGATCCCAGCTCCAGCCGGCTGCCGGAGGATGTGTGGGTGGGAATGTCTCATCCCAGCCGGGCCAATGCCGGGAATCACCGAGGATGCAAAAAAAGGCAAAAAAATAAAGGAAAAGCTTCGGGAATGAAGGAAGCGCCAGAATCCCAAATCCCGGTTGCCCGGACAACGACCCCGGAGCCCTTGGATGAGTCAGTCCTGGATAACGACACCGAGGATGGGCTTTCCCTGCTGGAATCTCGGCTTTCCCAAGGAGCCGGAGCGGGAGCAGCCGGTGCCTCACCCTGGGCTCGCCTGCTCCGGACCCGCATTCCCGGTTTCTGGCCAGACATGGATTTATCCCGAAGAACCAAAGGAATCCAAACAAGAATTGGGACTGGGGACATGGACAGGAGGCTCCAGGTCCTGCAGGGATGCCCTGGGAAGGGAATCCAGCATGGGAATCAGGAAGCAGCAGCAGCTATGAATCTCCATCTCCCACTTCCTGGGGAATTTTGGGATTTTCCTCCCGTTTCCAGCCTGGGAAAAAGCCATTGGCAGGATGTGCCTGTGGATTGTGTTTAAAATTCCCTCAGGTGTTGCTTTTTTATTGGATATTTTGGATTTTCCACTTTCCAGCTGCTGGCATCCCTCCACCAACGCATGCTCCCACCGGTTTGGGAATATTCCGGGCAGGAATAAATAATTCATGGAGCACGGCCATGGAATGAGGCACCCGGAGGACACAGGGAGAGGCCAAATGGAATTCCTGGCTCCAGCTGGATCCCAATGCTGGCACCTGGCAGGGCTGGGAGTGGGATGTTCCTGCGGATCCATCCCAGCCGTTCCATCCTGGAGATTGGGATTCCCATCCTGGATATTGGGATTCCCATCCTGGAGATCAGGATTCCCATCCTGGATATTGGGATTTCCTTCCTGGAGATCGGGATTCCCATCCTGGAGATCAGGATTCCCATCCTGGATATTGGGATTTCCATCCTGGAGATCAGGGTTTCTATCCTGGAGGTCAGGATTCTGTCCTGGAGATCGGGATTCCCATCCTTGATATTGGGATTCCCAGCATGGAGATCGCGATTCCCATCCTGGATATCAGGATTTCCATCCTGGATATCGGGATTTCCTTCCTGGAGATCGGGATTTCCATCCTGGATATCAGGATTTCCATCCTGGAGATTGGGATTCCCATCCTGAAGATCAAGGTTCCCGGCATGGAGAGAGGGAAGGAACTGGGATTTGAGTTGGAGAAGCTGGAGGGTTGGGATAGGGATTGATGGGAATTTTCGGTCAGGCTGGGGATGGATGGGAATTTTCCGGCGGTTTGGGAGGGAGGAAGAGCTGGTGACAAACAGGATATGGATCCCGAGGGGCCGGGACAAGGAATCCGCACCGGAGCCATCCATATCCAAATCCATGTCCAGATCCAGGGATGGATGGGGTGAATCCAGGGAAAGCGTGGATCCAGCTGATCCCTGTCTGGATCCAGGGGCAGCGTTGATCAGGGATAGTCCCTGGCTGGACCGAGGGACAGTGAGGATCCAGGATGGCCCTGGCCTGGATCCAGGGAAAGCGTGGATCCAGCTGGTCCCTGGCTGGAGCCAGGGATTGTCCGGCTCGAGGCTGTTCCCTATTTGGACCCTGGGATGGTGTGGATCCAGCTGATCCCTCTCTGGATCCAGGGGTGGTGAGGATCCAGGGGTGGTGAGGATCCAGGATTGGTGAGGATCCAGGGATGGTGAGGATCCAGGGATGGTGTGGATCCAGCTGGTCCCTGGCTGAACCCAGGGATTTTGTGGATGAAAGGATGGGGGTGGATCCAGGCAAAGTGTGGATCCAGCTGATCCCTGACTGGATCCAAGGATGATCTGGATCCAGGGATGGTCTCTGGCTGGATCCTGGGATGGTGCAGATCCAGCTGATCCCTCTCTGGATCCATGCTGTGTATCCAGGGATGATCTGGATGCAGGGATGGTCTGGATGCAGGGATGGTGTGGATCTAGCTGATCCCTGTTGGGATCCAGGATGGATCTAGCTGATCCCTGTTGGGATCCAGGATGGATCCAGCTGCTCCCTGTCCCGAAAGAGGCCATTGCCAGAGGCTCAGCTGGTCCAGAGCCTTGTAGGGAAGGAGTCCGGGATATTTCAGGAAAACCATTCCCGGCAGGATTGGCTGCTGTCCCTGATTCCCTTTGCAGGATCCTGTCCCACCTGGAATTCCCATCCTATCCCAGTTATCCCAGTGGGACAGAGACAGCCCTGGGGCCCATAAAACCGGGATTCAATCCATCCTGGAGAAGGGAAACATCCCAACTTCCACAGTTTCCAAAGGCGCTATTCCGGCCGGGAGGAGCCGGAGCCACTTTGGGATGTGCAGCTACAAATCCCGGAGCTTTAGCTCATTCCTTGAGGAATTTTTCCCTGGAAAAAGCCCTTCCAGAGGGCTGGAATGTGGCCGGGAGGGGGGGCCCGGAATATTTTTGTGTCACCTCTGCCGGAGCTTTTCCAGCTGCTCCTGCCCCTCTCCCTGGGGACAAGGAGGGAACACGGCACCTCCGGATAGGGATGAGCTCCTGGATTCCTGCTGGGAATGGCATCCCTGCAGGCAGCCCCGGCGTGGTCCTGCTTCCAGCCGGGACAGGGAAATAAATCCCAAGGATCAGAGCTGGATCCCCACAAAAGCACCTGGATTCCTGGGAATTGCGTTATCCCTTGACTTCCTGGGGGAATTCTTTCTCCTTCTCATTATTTGGGTTATCTTTGTCCCATTATCCCAATAGTTTGGCGTTGGGAAGTGCCTGGATTTCTGCTGTGCAGGGAATGATGTGGTTCCGGAAAGGAAAGAATGGAATGGAATAAAATGGGTTTCAATAAAGTGGGATGGGATGGGATGGGATGGGATGGGATGGGATGGGATGGGATGGGGTGGGGTGGGGTGGGGTGGGATGGGATGGGATGGGATGGGAGGGGATGGGATGGGATGGGATGGGATGGGGTGGGATGGGATGGGATGGGGTGGGGTGGGATGGGGTGGGGTGGGATGGGATGGGATGGGGTGGGATGGGGTGGGGTGGGGTGGGGTGGGGTGGGGTGGGATGGGATGGGATGGGGTGGGATGGGGTGGGATGGGGATGGGATGGGGTGGGATGGGGATGGGATGGGATGGGATGGGATGGGATGGGATGGGATGGGATGGGATGGGATGGGATGGGATGGGATGGGATGGGGATGGGGATGGGGTGGGATGGGATGGGGTGGGATGGGGTGGGATGGGATGGGATATTTTCATTTGGAAGGAACCTACATGGATCAAATGGCCTTGGATCAGGGACACCTCCCACAATCCCAGGCTGCTCCAGCCTGGCCTTGGACACTGCCAGGGATCCAGGGGCAGCCGCAGCTTCTCTGGGAATTCCAGCCCAGCCCCTCCCCTCCCTCCCTCCCAGCAGGAATTCCTTCCCATTATCCCATCTATCCCTGCTTTTTTCCTCCTTGTTCGATTTCTGCTGGAGAAAATCCTGTTCCTGAAGTCCAGTGAAGGGTTTGGAGCAACTTCCACCCCCTCCAGTCCACCTGGAGCAGTGGGGAAGGCAGGAAAAAGTGGCAAGGAAAATCCATGGAAAAAACATTTCCCAGAGGGATCAGCCTGTCCTTGCCTGGAGGGGAAGCACAGGCGGAAATGGGGGAAAATCTGGGATAGTGGGAAGTGTGCCCTGCCCATGGAAGGGGATGGGATGGATGGGCTTTGAGGTTCCTTCCCACCCAAACCATTCCATGATTCCCACCCAAACCATTCCACGATTCCAAGGGATTCTGCACTGCCCATGTCCCACATGGCACCAGCTTCCCACATCCCTCCCTGGATCCTGCTCCGGCTGCGTCTCCACATCCCTGGAACCAGCAGCAGCCGGAGGCAAGGGCTGCCTTTGATCGTTTTCCAGGAAATCCAAGGACACGGAATGACCGGGAGAGGCCCAGCGGGGCCAGCAGGTGCCTGATGGAAAACAGAGACGGCTGCAGGCGCTTCCCAAAATTTAATTAGGGATTGTAAACAGCTCTGCTGGGCTGGGCCTGGACACTGGGAGAAACCCTGTGGAAAATGGTCCTGGGGGAAGGGCTTCCTGGGAAAAGGGGGATTTTGGGGGCAGCCCAGGGAGGTGGGGGAGGGAAAACGGGACCAAACTCAGCCCAGTTCGGCTCCGGGTCTCTCCCAGTGGTGGGAGAGGAGCGGAGGGTGGGAAAATGGGCAGCCAAAAATGGGAGCCTCTGGATCCTGGCATGGCTTTGGGAAGTCACTTGGGACACGGAAGTGATGCCACGGCCGGACATCCAGCAGGGATTTGGGTCCTTCACTCTGGGTTTGGAACCTCCACCTCTGGATTTGGAACCCCCGCCTCTGGATTTGGGTCCTCCACCTCTGGATTGGATTCTCCACCTCCAGGCTTGGATCCTCCACCTCTGGGTTTGGAACCTCCACCTCTGGATTTGGGTCCTCCACCCCTGGACTTGGATCCTCCACCTCTGGATTTGGATTTGCCACCTCTGGATTTGGGTCCTTCACTCTGGGTTTGGGTCCTCCACCTCTGGATTTGGAACCTCCACCCCTGGATTTGGGTCCTCCACCTCTGGATTTGGATCCACCACCTCTGGATTTGGGTCCTGGGATGGCCTGAAGTGCCACTGTCCCTCCCATCCCATCCCATCCCATCCCATCCCATCCCATCCCATCCCATCCCATCCCATCCCATCCCATCCCACTACGTGCAGATTCAGGGAATCATGGAATGGTTTGGGTGGGAAGGGATCTTAAATCCCACCCAGGGCCACCCCCTGCCGGGGGCAGGGACACCTCCCGCTCTCCCAGGGTGCTCCAAGCTCCATCCAGCCTGGCCTTGGACACTCGCAGGGATGGGAATGGGACCCCAGCAAGGAATGTTTTCCTCATTTCCCACTATTTCCGGGGTGCAGGGACAAATCAATCCCTTTTTGTTGCAGTTTTGGGGGAGCCTTTCCCTCATCCCACCCTCCTCCAGCTGCTCCTGATCCTGCACATCCCTTTTCCAGCCGCAGAAGGGGATGGAGATGGGATGGGGGAACAGGATACGGGAGGAGGACGGAGCCAACGGGCTGGAGGGGCAGGAGGCAGGGAATGGCTTCCCAGTGGGAAAGGGGAGCTTGGGCTGGGATCTTGGGAAGGAATTCCCGGCTGGGAGAGTGGGGAGGGGCTGGGCTGGAATTGCCAGAGAAGCTGTGGCTGCCCCTGGATCCCTGGGAGCATCCAAGGAAAGGTTGGAGAAACTCGGGGTCAGGGAAGGTGTCGGGGTTGGACTGGGATGGGATTTAAGGTCCCTTCCCACCTTTCCACGATTCCATGGAACATCAGGTCCCGGCATCCAGAGCGGTCAGAAGGAGGAATTGCAGCTGCTCCCTGTTCCAAGGGCTGGAACAGAGCCGGGATCCAGAGCCCGGATCCGATCCAACCTGGACCTTTCCAGAACCAATCTGCAAAGTGGAAGATCGTGGCTGGGAGCCGACATTCCCGATCCCTCTCCCGGACATTCCGGATGGACTCCCGACACCTCTGCTGCCTGGTTTTCGTTTGGATTTCACCTCCAGGCCACCTTCCCGTTTTTCCACTCGAATCCTGGTTTTCCACCGCTGTCGGATCTGGTGTCCCAAGTGGCCAGTGGCACGGTCGGCTTCCCAAAGGGATGGATAAGGAGCTTTTTCCCAGGAGGGAATAGAATTAAGGAGCCTGTCGGGAATTAGGGAAGCACTCGCTGGATTTATTCCGGAGCTTAATCCAATTCCAGCCACAGGAGAGTTTGAGCTCCGCATCCACAGCCCTTGGAGCAGGACAGGCAAATCCAGTTCCAATCCCCCTGGAAAACCTCGGCATGGGGTGAGGGTGGAGCCCCCGGGATGCTCCACAGCCGCCCTTCACCCAGAGCGGGAATCCTCGGAGCAGCGGGAAAATCCCTGGAGCTGGGAGAGGGGGCTCCAAACTGGGATCAGGGTGCCCAGGTCATCCAACCTCCCATTCCCAATCCATGTCACCAACCCCAACATTCCCAATCCATGGCACCAACCCCAACATTCCCAATCCGTGTGAGCAACCCCAACATTCCCAATCCATGGCACCAACCCCAACATTCCCAATCCGTGTGAGCAACCCCAACATTCCCAATCCATGGCACCAACCCCAACATTCCCAATCCATGTGAGCAACCCCAACATTCCCAATCCATGGCACCAACCCCAACATTCCCAATCCATGGCACCAACCTCAGTGTTCCCGGTTCGTGTCTTCCAACCTGAACCTTCCCACTCCATGTCACCCATCCCCAACATTCCCAGTCCAGGTCACCCACAGGGAAGAATTCCTCCCCAATATCCCATCCATCCCTGCCCTTTCCCAGTGGGAAGCCGTTCCCTGGTTCCTGTCCCTCCACCCTTCTCCCAAGTCCCTCTTCAGCTCTCCTGGAGCCCCTTTAGGCTCGGGAAAAGACTCCAAGGATTCCCTGGAATCTACTTTTGTTGTGCTTTGATCCCTTGGAGCTTCATCCCATGGGATTTGTCTGCAGGGACACAGAATTCCAGCCTGGAGCCATCCCAGCAGCTCCAGAGGATCCTGGAATGGTTTGGTTGGGAAGGGACCTCAGATCCCATCCCATTCCAACTCCGACCCCTTCCCCTATCCCAGGCTGCTCCAATCCCATCCAACCTTTCCTTGGACACTCCCAGGGATGGAGCAGCCGCAGCTTCCCTGGGAATTCCAGCCGGAGCCTCATCTGCTTTTCCCAAACTTTTGCAAAACCTAGGAAAAATTCACTGGAATTTTCCCTCTTGTTTTGACTCCAAATACAAATGGAACATCCAGAAAAGTCAGCTCCGGTTTTCTTCTCTCCTTTTTCCTTTTTATTTATCCTCTTTCCTTGTTGGTTTTTTTTTTTTCCTGCTTTGTGGCTCTCCCCACTCCGGGAAAGCTCTGGAGAAGGGAAAGGGGCTGCCAAACTTATTCCCTAAAAACCATCCGGTCGTTTTCCAGCCGCTCCAGGATTTTCCTGCCTTTTTCCTGGCAGCTCCATGTTCCCAGTTAAATCCTGACCTTGTCCTTCCCTCTTCCCTCAAGGCAAATCCATCCTTTCCAGCTGAGACTCCTCCAGGCTTTTCCAGGAGAATCCTGGGAAGCAGCTGGGCTGGGGCTGTGTGGTAGAAATTCCAGGATTTGGGATGGATTGGTCTCACCTGGGCTCACCTGGAGCCAAAAGCGGGGGGAGGGGCCCAAGGTGGGGAAAAGGGAAAATATGGGGCAGAAAAGAGGAGGAAAAAGAGGGGAAAGAGGTGGGAAAATATGGTAAATAAGAGGTGGAAAAAGAAGGAAATAAGAGCAGGAAAAAGAGGGGAAAGGAGGTGGAAAAAGAGGGAAATAAGAGCGGGGGAAAGAGGGGGAAAGAGGTGGGAAAAGAGGGAAATAAGAGCAGGAAAAAGAGGGGAAAAGAGGTGGGAAAAGAGGGGGAAGGAGGTGGGAAAAGATGGGAAATAAGAGGTGGAAAAAGAGGGGGAAAGAGGTGGAAAAAGGGAAATGAGAGGTGGAAAAAGAAGGGGAAAGAGGTGGGAAAGAGGAGGAAGAGGTGGAAAAAGAGGGAAATAAGAGGTGGAAAAAGAGGGGAAAAGAGGTGGGAAAAGAGGGGGAAGGAGGTGGAAAAAGAGGGGAAAGGAGGTGGAAAAAGAGGGAAAGAGGTGGAAAAAGGGGGGGAAATAAGAGGTGGAAAAAGAAGGGGAAAGAGGTGGGAAAAGAGGAGGAAGAGGTGGAAAAAGGGGAAATAAGAGGTGGGAAAAGAGTGGAAAGAGGTGGGAAAAGAGGGGACAGGAGGTGGGAAAAGAGGGGTGATAAGGAAATAAAATGATGATAAAAGAGATCCAGAAGGATGTTGATAAGAGAGATAAAAAGACACAAAGTGAGGATAGAAGAGGTGTAAAATCAGGATAAAAGGGGTGGAAAAGGAGGGTGAAAAGCGATTTCAAAGGGGATTGCTAAGAGATGGAAAAGGAAATAAAATGATGATAAAAGAGGCGTAGAAGGAGGGGGAAAAGGTTTAAAAAGAGGAGTAGAAGTGGTTTAAAAGGAGGGTGATAAGAGGTTTAAAAGAGGATTGATAAGAGATGGAAAAAGAAATAAAATGATGATAAAAGAGTTGTAAAAAGGGGGGTGAGAAAGGTTTAAAAAGAGGAGTAAAAGAGGTGTAAAAGAAGTTGGAAAGGAGGGAGATTAGAGCTACAAATGGGGGTTGATAAGAGAGAGAAAAGGAAATAAAATGATGATGAAAGAGGTGTAAACTGAGGGCAAAAGAGGTGCAAAAGGGGGGTAAAAAGGTTCAAAAAGAGGAATAAAAGAGGTGTAAAAGAAGTTGGAAAGGAGGGAGATTAGAGCTACAAATGGGGGTTGATAAGAGAGAGAAAAAAGGAAATAAAATGATGATAAAAGAGGCGTGGAAGGAGGGGGAAAAGGTTTAAAAAGAGGAGTAAAAGTGGTTTAAAAGGAGGGTGATAAGAGGTTTAAAAGAGGATTGATAAGAGATGGAAAAGGAAATAAATTGATGATTAAGGAGTTGTAAAAAGGGGGGGAAGTACTGTAAAAAGGGGGGCGAGAAAGGTTTAAAAAGAGGAGTAAAATGTGTAAAAGAAGTTGAAAAGGAGGGAGATTAGAGCTACAAATGGGGGGTGATAAGAGAGAGAAAAGGAAATAAAATGATGATAAAAGAGGTGTAAACTGAGGGTAAAAGAGGTGCAAAAGGGGGGTAAAAAGGTTCAAAAAAGAGGAGTAAAAGAGGTGCAAAAGGAGGCATAAAAGGCGTCTAAAAGAGAGGTGATGAGAGATAGGAAAAGGAAATAAAACGATGATAAAAGAGAGAACCCAGGGTGGTGCTGAGAGCTCTCAAAGGCTCTAAAAAATGCTGATAAAGGAGCTCTAAAAGGGTGGGAATGTGACCCCAAAATTCCCTGCGCTCCCAGGGCCGGGCAGGCCTTGCCCGTGGAATCGTGCCCCTCTCCGGGTCCCATCCCGGGCAGGGATGAGGCTCCTCCTCTCCCAGGGATCGGCGGCATCAAGGACAAATTAATGAGCCTGGGGGGGGGGGGGGGGTGGGTTGGACCCAGATGTTCTCCACAGCTGGATATGGAAAATCCCAATCCCAACCTCAGGAAAGGACTGGGAGAGACTGGGAGGAAGGATGCGCCTGCCCAGATCCCGCTGGAAATGAGCCTGGCCTGGAACTGGGAATGCCCGGGAAGGGTGGTCTGGAAATTGCCATCAGCGATTTCCAACGGCCCCAAAGTGTAATTACAGGGATTAGAGGGATTAGGGAAAAGCAGGACACGGCAATTCCCTTAATTCCACACATTGGCACTCCGAGGGCAAACGGGAGCATCTGGGGACAGCCTGGAATGGTTTTCCAGGGGGATTCTCCATCCGTTATCCCAGCCCGGCCGGGGATCCAAGCAAATCCCCTGGAAGACAGAGCAGGGGATGGCTGGAGATACATGGGGGGAGCTTGGAGTGGGATCTGGGAAGGAATTCCCGGCTGGGCTGGAATTCCCAGGGAATGCCCGGATCCCTGGCAGTGCCCAAGGAAAGGCTGGAGCAGCCTGGGATCATCGGGGGAGGTGCCGGGATGGGAATGGGATGGGATTGAAGCTGCGTGGATCCCAGGCAAAGCATCCCGGGATTCTGGGATCCAGGAGGCTGCGAATCCATGCCCAGGGGTTTTTCTGGGAGTCGGGGATGGGAAAGGGAAGGGAGACCCTTCCTGGAGTGCCGAGATTGCCAGGGAAGGGCCTGGAGGCCGGAATTCCTTCCCGCAGAGGAGTCGGGATGGGGCTGGATCCAATGCCAGGCTGGGAGAGGCGGGAATGGAGGGATTTCCCTGGGAAAGGGGAGCTCGGGCTGGGATCTTGGGAAGGGATTCCCGGTTGGGCTGGAATTCCCAGAGAATCCCTGGCTGCCCCTGGATCCCTGGAATTTTCCAAGGTCGGGTTGGACGGGAATCTGGGACAGTGGGAGGTGTCCCTGCCCTTGGAATGGGATGGGATTTAAGGTCCCTTCCCAGCCAACCCATCCCTTCATTTTGGGATTCATCCCTCCTGCTCATCCCAGGAGCATCCGAGGACTTGGCGGAATTCCTGCCGGGATTTGCAGAGCTGGCAGCTCCTTCCCGGCTTATTTGTGATCCTGAAAAAAAAAAAAAAAAAAGAAAAAAATGGAATTGTTCCTCTGGAAAGGCACAGAGCGGAGCGGCCTCGTCATCCCATCAAAGAGAGCCTTGCCTTGGGATTTTTCCAGGTTTTTCCTGCTGACGTCACCGGCATCCATCACCCGCCTGGGACTTCAAACACGGACGGAGGGATCCGTGCGGGAGACGTGCTCCGTGTCCCAGAAAAGAGCCCGAAGGAGGAATTCTGGGCTGTGCCGAAGGAATCCGACAACGGCGCCCGAGGATTTCACTAAAATCCGGGAATCTGAAGAGATTTGGCCACGCTGGCCATTGGAATCCCCCCTCAGGATGGGAAAATGCCAGGGAATCATGGAATTGTTCAGGCTGGAAAAGAGCTCTGAGAGCAGCGAGTCCGTGGGGAGTTTGTGCCTCTCTTCCTTTTCCCGGGAATGTGGATCCTGGAGAGGACACTGAGGACAACTCCATCCCGGAGGGCCAAAAGCTGGAATTACAGCTGGGATTGGGGAATTTCATGGAATCCTGGAAGGGTTTGGGTGGGAAGGGCCTTAAATCCCCTCCCATCCCACTTCCCACGATCCCAGGGTGCTCCAACCCCATCCTTGGAAACTCCCAGGGATCCAGGGACGGCCACAGCTTCTCTGGGAATTCCAGCCCAGCCAGGAATTCCTTCCCCAAATCCCACTTTCAAGGATGAAACGATTCCTTTCCATGATTCCCCCACCTCCAATCCCTGCTCCAGCGCTGCCATCCCGATATTCCAGCGGCTGCGATCGGGAGGGATCTCCCGCTGCGGATCCCACACGAACGGGGAATCGCGGAGCGCCGGGACCCCGGGAATGGATCCCAGGACCCGCGGGCAGGGGTGGCTGCGATCTCGGGAAGCGATTCCTGCCTCCGGGAGCTTCCAGGGATGCAATTCCCGAGCTCGTGGGGCCCCCTAAAGGCCCGCCTTGGGAGCGACCCCAGGAGTGCGAAAAATCCACGGAAAGGCCCCAAAATCCCTCCCTTGGAATCTCCGATGGGAGCGCGGAGCCGGCCAGGATCCAAAGGGGGATTTGGGATCGCCCGTTCCAGGTGGGAACATCCCCGGAGCCCAAAAGGAGCTCCGGGATCAGATCCCGGCCCTGCCTGGCCGGGGGAGCGCTGAGATTCCACCCTTCCCGTTAAAGATCCCACAGAATTCCCGGATCCCCCGGGGGTTTTCCTGCATTTCCCTCCTCTTCCCTGCTTTTTTTCCCAGCTTTTTCTTCCTCTTTATGTTTCATTTTTCTTTGTTTTTCCCCATTTTTTTGGCCTTCATCCCCACCTTTCCCTTCTTTCCGTTTTCTCCCCTTCTCACTCTCTTTTCCCCATTTTCCTTTGCTTTTCCCCATTTTTATTCACTTTTCCCCATTTTCCTGCTGTTTTCCTTAATTTTTCCCTCTTTCCCTCAGTTTTCTGTTTCCCTTTTCCCCACTTTCCTTCGCTTTTCCCCATTTTCCTGTTGTTTTCCCTCCATTTTTCCCCATTTCCCTCAGTTTTCCCTTTGCTTCTCCCCATTTTTCCCGGTGTTCCCCATTTCCCCCCCAGACCCCCCCAGTGCATCGGGGGGGTTTTGGGGAAACCCCAAATTGGGGGGGATTTGGGGGTCTGGGGGGAGAGAAATGGGGAACACCGGGAAAAAATGGGGAGAAGCAAAGGGAAAACTGAGAGGGTAAAAATAGAGGGGAAAAAAGGCAGGAAAATGGGGAAAAGAGAAGGAAAATGGGGAAAAGCGAAGGAAAATGGGGAAAAGAGAGTGAGAAGAGGAGACAAGGGGAAAAGAAGGGAAAGGTGGGAATGAAGGCCAAAAAATGGGGGAAACTGAAAAAGAATTCAAGAAGAAGAAGAAAAAAAAGCTGGAAAAAGCGGGGAAGAGGAGGGAAATGCAGGAAAACCCCCGGGGGATCCGGGAATTCTGTGGGATCTTTAACGGGAAGGGTGGAATCTCAGCGCTCCCCCGGCCAGGCAGGGCCGGGATCTGATCCCGGAGCTCCTTTTGGGCTCCGGGGATGTTCCCACCTGGAACGGGCGATCCCAAATCCCCCTTTGGATCCGGGCCGGCTCCGCGCTCCCATCGGAGATTCCAAGGGAGGGATTTTGGGGCCTTTCCGTGGATTTTTCGCACTCCTGGGGTCGCTCCCAAGGCGGGCCTTTAGGGGGCCCCACGAGCTCGGGAATTGCATCCCTGGAAGCTCCCGGAGGCAGGAATCGCTTCCCGAGATCGCAGCCACCCCTGCCCGCGGGTCCTGGGATCCATTCCCGGGGTCCCGGCGCTCCGCGATTCCCCGTTCGTGTGGGATCCGCAGCGGGAGATCCCTCCCGATCGCAGCCGCTGGAATATCGGGATGGCAGCGCTGGAGCAGGGATTGGAGGCGGGGGAATCACGGAAAGGAATCGTTTCATCCTGGAAAGTGGGATTTGGGGAAGGAATTCCCGGCCGGGAAGGTGGGGAGGGACTGGGCTGGAATTCCCAGAGAATTCCCCTCCTTTTTGGGGGGGTTTATCCCGGTTTTTGGGGTTTATTTTGGGATTTGGCCTCATTTTGGGGGGAGGCTCGTTCCGGTCCGGTGTTAAAATGATCCCGAATAATCCCCGGAATTCCGGAGCCAACGAGCCCGGGAGCCAAAGCCAAACCCATGGATTTTATTGAGATGATCCCAAATAATCACTGGAATTCCGGGGTGGGAAATGCGGATTTTATGGAACAGGGAATGTGGGAGAGAGGGACGGGAAAAGGCAGAGAAAGGGCCGGGAACGAGGTGCGGGGACAGAAGGAGGGACAGAGCCAAGGAAATGTCCCCATCCCGGGATCCCGCTGGATCCACGCCCTGGGGATCCTCCCGGGATGGGGATTCCCGAAAAGCGCAGATCCCATGGATTCACAGGTGGGAACGGCCCGGTTTGTCCCGGGATGGGGCAGAATTCCCGAAAAACACAAATCCCATGGATTCACAGGTGGGAACGCCCGGGAGCCTCCCGGGATGGGGAGGCTTTGGGGTCTCTGGGGCCGCTTTGGGGTCTCTGGGTACTTTGGGGTCTGGGGCCGCTTTGGGGTCTCTGGGCACTTTGGGGTCTGGGGCCGCTTTGGGGTCTGGGGGTGCTTTGGGGTCTCTGGGGTCCCTTTGGGGTGTGGGGCACTTAGGGGTCTGGGGACATTCTGGGGTCTGGGGGACTTTCTGGTCTGGGGGCGCTTTGGGGTCTGGAGCACTTTGGGGTCTGGGGGCGCTTTGGGGTCTCTGGTGCAGTGCCCGCTCCTCCCCCAGGGACCTCACTGGGGGAGCTGCACCCCCGTTTTGGGGTGATTTATCCCATCTTCGGGGCCGTTGCAGGGCTGCACCCCCACATTGGGGTGATTTATCCCATTTTCGGGGCCGTTGCAGGGCTGCACCCCCGTTTTGGGGTGATTTATCCCATTTTCGGGGCTGTTCCAGGGCTGCACCCCCACATTGGGGTGATTTATCCCATTTTTGGGGCCGTTGCAGGGCTGCACCCCCGTTTTGGGGTGATTTATCCCATTTTCGGGGCTGTTGCAGGGCTGCACCCCCACTTTGGGGTGATTTATCCCATTTTCGGGGCCGTTCCAGGGCTGCACCCCCACTTTGGGGTGATTTATCTCATTTTTGGTGCCGTTGCAGGGCTGCACCCCCGTTTTGGGGTGATTTATCCCATTTTCGGGGCTGTTGCAGGGCTGCACCCCCACTTTGGGGTGATTTATCCCATTTTCGGGGCTGTTGCAGGGCTGCACCCCCACATTGGGGTGATTTATCCCATTTTCGGGGCTGTTCCAGGGCTGCACCCCCACTTTGGGGTGATTTATCCCAACCTCAACAGTTTTCTCAGCCTCAACAATTCCACAATTCCCGGATTCCAGGAGTAGCCGCCTCCTCCCAGCCCCGCTCCTCGCATTCCAGCGGCTCCATCCTCATCCTTCCCGCTTTTCCTTGGTGTCCCTCCCTCGGTTCTCGGCACAAAACCGCCCCCGCTCGGGAAAGAATTCCCAACCCCCTCATCCTGCCCAGGGCAGGGCTGGAGTCCCCATTCCCGGAGGGATTTCAAATCCCTGTGGATTTGGGGGGACCTGGATCAGGGGTGGGGGGGGGTGGGGCGGTTGGGCTTTTCCAGCCCGAAGAATTCCAGGATTCCCGGAGCTTTCCCGCTCGCTCCTCTCCCACTGGCGCTGACGCTCACCTGGGTTCGCTCTTCCCAACAGAGGCGGGGCCGGCTCAGCTCCTCCGCGACATTCCCGGGAATTTTGGGAAGGGCGGGCGGGGGGTGCTCGCCCTTATCCCGAGGTTGCAGCCTCGTGGAGCCGTGCCTCAGTTTCCCCATTCCCGGCCTCCCGCAGCTGGGAAGGGAAGGGAAGGGAAGGGAAGGGAAGGGAAGGGAAGGGAAGGGAAGGGAAGGGAAGGGAAGGGAAGGGAAGGGAAGGGAAGGGAAGGGAAGGGAAGGGAAGGGAAGGGAAGGGAAGGGAAGGGAAGGGAAGGACAGGTGGGAGGAAGAGGAGGGAGGGAAGGGAAGGGAGGGGTGGGAGGGGTTCGAGGGAGGGGAGGGGCGGCCCCGCTGCTGAATAATTCAGCGCTGGCAGCGGGGGAAGCTCCGCACCGGCACCGGCACCGGCACCGGCACCGGCACCGCACCGAGCTGAGCTCCGGAACGCGGCACCGAGACCGGGACCGGCTCCGGGACCTCACCGAGACCACACCGGGACCGCACCGAGCTGAGCTCCGGAACGCGGCACCGAGACCGGGACCGGCACCGGGACCGCACCGAGCTGAGCTCCGGAACGCGGCACCGGCACCGAGACCACACCGCGACCTCATCAGGCTCCGGGCACCGCACCGGGCTCCGCACCGGGACCGCACCGGGACCGCATCAGGCACCGGGACCGCACCGGGCTGAGCACCGGGACCGCATAAGGTACCGGGCACGGCACCAGGACTACACCGAGCACCTCGCTCTGCACCGGGCTCTGCACCGAGACCGCACCGGGACCACGTCAGGCACCGGGAGCCGCCCCGGGACCACCTCGGGCTCCGCTCCGAGACCGCCCCGGCACCACCCCGAGCTCTGCACCGAGCACCGGGCTCCGCACCTGGATCGCATCAGCCACCGGGACCGGCCCGGGACCGCCCCGGGCTCTGCTCCGAGACCGCGCCGGGACCACCCCGAGCACCTCGGTCCTCACCGGGACCACCCCGAGCCCGCCCCGGCGCCCCCCGGCTCCGTCCCGAGCCCCCCGCAGGGTCCCCCCATGGCTCTGGTGCTGCAGCTCCGCTCCGTCTCCGGCCTGCGCGGCAAAGGCGACCGCATCGCCAAGGCGGCGTTCCGGGGTACCGGGAGCGGGGACGGGAACTGGGGATCGGGATTTGGGCCGCCGGAATCTGGGGAGCAGGATTTGGGGAGCAGGATTTGGGGAGCGGGATTTGGGGGAGAGGGATTTGGGGGGAAGGAATTGGGGGAGCGGGATTTGGGGTGCAGGAATTGGGGGAGAGGGATTTGGGGGGAAGGAATTGGGGGAGAAGGATTTGGGGTGCAGGAATTGGGGGAGCGGGATTTGGGGGGAAGGATTTGAGGGACAGGATTTGGGGACAGGATTTGGGGGAGCGGGATTTGGGGGGGTGAGGCTTTGAGGAACAGGATTGGAGGAGCAGAATTTGGGGTGCAGGAATTTGGGGAGCAGGATTTGGGGGATCGGGATTTTGGGGCGAGGATTTGGGGTACAGGAATTGGGGGAGCGGGATTTGAGGGAAAGGATTTGGGGTGCAGGATTTGGGGTGCAGGATTTGGGGGGAACTATTTGGGGGGAAGGATTTGGGGGAGCGGGATTTTGGGGCGAGGCTTTGAGGAGCAGGATTGGAGGAGTAGGATTTGGGGTGCAGGAATTGGGGGAGCGGGATTTGGGGAGCGGGATTTGAGGGAAAGGATTTGGGGACAGGATTTGGGGAACGAGATTTGCGGGTGCGGGATTTTGGGGTCAGGATTTGGGGGGCAGGGTCTGAGAGACAGGGTTTGGGGGGAAGGATTTGGGGAGCGGGATTTGAGGGGCAGGGTTCGAGGGGGAGGATTTGGAGGCAGGAATTTGGGAGCGGGATTTGGGGAGTGGGATTTGAGGGACAGGATTTTGGGAGCAGGGTTCGGGTGCAGGATATGGGGGGCAGGATTTTGGGGGGGTTGCGGGATTTGGGATGCAGGATTTTGGGGGATCAGTATGTGGGGAGTGGGATTTGGGGGACAGGATTTTGGGGGGACAGGATTAGGGGTGCAGGAATTGGGGGAGAAGGATTTGAGGGATCGGGATTTGGGGAGCAGGATTTTAGGGGGGCAGGATTTGGGGGAGCAGGATTGGGGGGGTGGGATTTGGGAACAGGATTGGGGGGTGGGATTTGGGAACAGGATTTCCGGGACAGGATTCGGGGAGTCCCAGCATCCATCCCTGCCTCAGTTTCCCCACGCACGACCCCAAAGCGGCTCTTTTTGGGGTCCCCTCCCCACGGGTTCATCCAGGGAAAAGGAGGTGAATTCCCAGGGTGAAATTCCCGCCGGGAGCCAGGATCGTGTCCCAGCTGGAATCCGGCTATGGGATCACGGCTTTGTAGGATCGAGGGTCCCAAGGAGAGATCCCAAAGGAATCCTGGTCTGGGATCCGGGATCAGCCTGGATTTCTCCCGAGGATTCCGCAGCTTCCGATTCCCGCCGGGATCCGCAGCAGCTCCACAGATTTCCACGGGAAGGAGGAACAATTCTCCCGGGGATGTGGAAGTTCAGGAGCTGCCGGAGCTTTTCCAAGGCTTGGGAAAGGCTCGGGATGGGATCCCGGCTGGGGCCGGATCCCTCTTCCAGCGGCTGGGAATCCATGGAGGCGGAGTGGGATGAGGGCAGCAATAGCGATTCCAGCTCCGGGAAGCGGGGGAATTCCAGGAATTCCATGGCCGGCCTGGATCAGCTTTCCCTGCTCTTAACGACCTTGGGATCATTAACCAGGGACAATTAACCCTCAGTTCCCTGTGCTGCTTCCCAGCGCCAAGAAAATCCCCGGGAAGAGGCGGAATTCCTGGCTAACTCGGAGCCTGGAGCAATCCCAGCAGCGGGAACGGGATGCAGGGCAGGAAAAGCCACCTTGGATTTTCCCAGTGGGCTCTGGGAGATCCCAAATTTCCAATTTGGAACATTCCCGGTCCCGAATCCGGCCCAAATTCCCTGTGGGACAGACAGGATCCATCCCAGGACAGGATACAGGGAATGGCTTCCCAGTGGGAAAGGGAAGCTCGGGGTGGGATCTTGGGAAGGAATTCCTGGCTGGGAGAGTGGGGAGGGGCTGGGCTGGAATTCCCAGAGAATCTCCGGAAAGGCTGGAGCAGCCTGGGATAGCGGGAGGTGTCCCTGGAACGGGATGGGATTCAAGGTCCCTTCCCACCCAAACCATTCCAGGATGGAATTCCAAGGAAGGAATTCGGTGTCGCCTTCCAGGACAGTCGGATCAGGGTCCAGAGGTTCTTTCCTGGTCTTTTCCTTCCGTGAGTTCCAGTGGAAAGGGGGATTTAGCGTCACGCTGGGATGAAGCTGATCTCCCTGGTGCTTCCAGGTGGGAATTCCTCTTCCCAGGCTCATCCAGGCCCTGGCCAGGAAAATCCAGCTGCTAAAAGGGGCAGGAAGCAGCTCGGGAAGCGATTCCAGGTGGGGTTGGATTGGGAAGCGATTCCAGGTGGGGTTGGATCAGGGAAGGCAGCGGGGAAGCGGATCAGGATGGATCCATCCCTCGCACGCGCCCGGAGAAGGATTTGGGCTCGTTCCCTGCTCATTCCCTGTTCCAAAGCTGCAGCAAACCTCGGATCCACAGGGGAAAAATCGGCTCCAAAGGCTGTCAGCATCTTTCCCAAATTCCTGGTATCCGAAGGGAAACCGAGGGAGCAGCTCCAGAGGGACAGGGAATTCCAGGGATGATCCCTCTTGGATGGGCAGCCGGAACACTTTGGGATGTGGGAGAGCTCTGGGGTTGGAATCCGGGCTGGAATCTGGGCCGGAACATTCCATGGGACGCAGGAGCTGGTTCAGGATGAGGGTATGGGAATAATCCATCAGGGTAAATAAGCGGGATGATCCTTAGGGATCATCCACACCGTGGATTCCAACAGCAGCAGGAACAGAAAGATGGGAGTTTTCCACGCTCTTGGGATCGTGGAATGATTTGGGATGGAAGGGATCCTCAAGCTCATCCCATTCCAACCCGCCTGAGAGCTCTCCTCCCTCATTCCATGTCTTTGGGAATGCTCTGCTGCCCCCTCGCTCCATGAAAGTTTGGGAATGCCGGGCAGCTCAGTCCTGCTGGCTCCTTGTCCTCTCCAGCAATTCCTTAAAATCCCTGAGGGAATTTTGGAGCTTGGATTAAACAGAGGGTGCCCTGAACCCCATCCCGGCCCCCATGGGAATAATTCCTTGGGAATAATTCCTTGGGAACAATTCCTGCCTGGAAGGGGCTGTCCAGCTCCAGCACGGCTGCCCAGGGCAGCGGGATCCCCATTCTGGCAGGGATTGAAATCCCTGGGGATGCGGCACTCGGGGACACGGATCAGGGAATGTTGGGCTGGCTCCAAGAGGGAAGCAAAGTAATTCCATGATTCCATGATTCCTTCCTTAACCAGGGCCCTGTCCTGCCCTGGGATGGGATAGGGTGGATTCCAGGCACATTGACCTGGAATTCCAGGCCTGGAATGTGTCCGGTTGGAGCTCAGTCCCAAAATCCATTGGGAAGAGCTTCCTGCCCTTTTCCAGTGCCTCTGGAAAAGCTTTGGACCCTTGGCCATGGGATGAGGAGCCCTCTCCCAGCTCCCGGCTGGATTTTCCTCGTTCCTCTGGTTTTCCTGGATCCCCGAGCCTGGCACAGGGATTCCCTTCCCGATGCCAGCCCATCCAGCTTCTCCCTCCGGCAGCGCATCCCGAGGGATCCGGCGGAGCTCCCAGGCTCAGATGGGAGAGGAAGGAGTGAAATCCGGGATGAAGCATTCCCGAGGCTGACACCCCGTGGGAAGGCCTTGGAATAACGCTGCTCCTCCTCCTCCGGGAATCCTGGGAGCTGCAGTGTTTTCCAAACCAGGGAAACTGAGGCACAAATGGAATTCCAGATCCATGGGAGGAGCCAGGGAGGGGGGAGGGTGGATCCTGCTCGGGAAGTGGAGGGAAAAGATGGAGTCCATGGCCAAAATCCACTCCCATCCCGGAATTTCAGGGCTTCCTCTCCATCCACAGCCTTGGATTTGACTCCCACATTCCCAAGGGATCCCTGTGCCCTGTGAGGATCTGGGGGGGGGGGTTCAGCTTTGCCTTTAGGATTCTCCCAGTTTTCCATCAGGGATTTGGGAATGGGATTGAATCTCGGTGGCTCCAAAGGGCTCCCGGATCTGTCGCGGTTCCATTTCTCCCCCTCCTTGCTCCGCACATGGAAACAAAGCTGGGATGACTCCAGGATTTTCCGGGAATTCCGGCTTCTCAGCCTGGCTTTGGGGAAGAGGCAGGAAAACGGGGAATTTTCATTACCTGGCCCGTTTTTTGGGAAACTCCAGCAGGATCGGAGCTCTTCCAGAGTCTCTTTCCCATGGGAATTCCCACTTTGAGTCCGGCTTAATTGCATTTGTTTCCGGGGTAATTAGGGAGCCGGGAGTTAATGGATCACAGATGGATCGTAATGAGCTGCCAGGAGAGGCTTCCTCTCGGGAATGGGGCTGGAAAATCAGGGATGTCACTCATGGGTACCTCCTGGAGAACTGGCGGATAAAGATTCCGCCGCCAGGAAAAGTTGGAATGCTCCTGGATTGGGAAGGGTTGGAGCAGGGAGGTCCCACAGGATCGAGGGGCCTCTCTCAGGAGATGGAATTCAGGCGGAATTTTCCATCCGGCTGTTCCCAACCCGCAGATCCCAAAATCCCAGGCTCTCCCACACCTTCATCCAACTGTTGTCCCTCTTTTTCCCTCTCCAGGGCTTTCCTTCTACACCCGAGTGCTGGAAAACTGCGAGGATGAGGCCAAGTTTGACGAGGTAGGAGAACTTTTCCATCCTTTCATCCCACAAATCCCTTTCGCTTTCCCAGGATTCCCAGTCCCGGTGAAATCCCTATTCCCAGTTATTGTTGCCACCCTCGTTGCCTGCTCCAAGGTTTTTCCTGGCAGGGCCCAAACGGGATTCCTGGCTGGACACAGGTGGGAAAATCCCTATGGCATTTTCCAAAGGGGGAATAAATGAAAACCACAAAAAAAATTCCATGTTTTCTGCTGAAATTTCGGGAAAGAATTGTTCATCCACACTGGGAAAATCCGGCTGGGATTTTGGCTCCATTGCTCCTTCTCTCAGGAGGAAAAAGCTGGACTTTTCCCCTTGAAATTCCTTCTTTTTCCTTCAGAGTGAGGCCCTGGCACAGTATTCCCAGAGAAGCCGTGGCAGCCCCTGGGTCCCAGGAAGTGTCCAAGGAAAAGGCTGGAGCAGCCTGGGATGGTGGGAGATGTCCCTGCCCATGGAATGGGATGGGATTTGAGTTCCCTTCCCACCCAAACCAGCCCATGAACACTTCCAGGGTGTTCACACATCCCATAATTTTGGGCATTTTTCCCCTCCAAGCCGCATCAATTTCCATCTCCCACTCTGTGGGATTTTCCCCCCTCATTCACCACGTGCCATTGGAAAACTCTGTTTGGGAATGGTTTGGATCGTGTTGGGTCAGGAGCCGTGTCCAGCCTGGAATTCCAGCTTTTTTTAGGGAAGCGATTCCCTCCTGGAGCAGCCACAGGCTCCATGTTCCATGCCATGGAGGCATTCCCGGACCCAGAGGATCAAATCCTTCCCGCTGGGGGAATATCCAGGGAATCACCACCCTCGTGCTGCCACAGGGAATACCTGGGAATGTTTTAAGTTCAAACCACCTGGATTATCCATGGCAGATCCCGAATCCTGGAGCAGGAGGTGGTGGCCGGGTGGGATCGAGCTTTGATTCCAGGGAACAGGGATGGGACAAGGGAAAACGGCCTCAGGCTGTGCCAGGGAGGTTGAGGTTGGATTTTGGGAACAATTCCTCAGGGAAAGGGTGGCCAGGCCTTGGAAGGGGCTCCTGGGGAGGTTTGGAGTCCCCATCCCTGGAGGTTTCCAAGGAATTCCTGGATGCGGCACTTGGGGCTCCAGTGGGGATCAGCCACAGCTTGGATTTGATGATCCCAGAGGGAATTTCCAACCTCGATAATCCCTGGATTCTGTGATCCCAGAGCTGGAAAAATCCATGGCAATTCCCTCTTTTCCTGCCACCGCTTCCCATGAATCAGGGGCCGCCTCCAGGCAGGATTTGGATTTCAAGCCCCGGTGGTTTCCACTTGTTTGGTTTCGCTCAGTTTCTTTTCCAATTATTTTCCCTCGTTCCTTAACGAGCTCTGCAAATCCTCGGCTTCTCCGGAGCCTGCCGGCTATTCCAGAGGCTGCGCACAGCTCCCCAATTAATCAGGAACGTTTGCGTTCCCTGCTGCGTCCCAAAGAGTTTAACCTTGGAAGGGCTTTTCCTGGAGATCTCCCACAGCTCGGGAGGGAAGGGAATCTCTGGGAATGAAGGAGCCCGAATTCCTTGGAGCTGCAGTTTTCTGGGATAATTTCGAACAGGCCCTGAGGGATGAGCTGCTCACATCAATCCCAGGAAACACAAACCATGGAAGCATGGAATGGGTTGGGTGGGAAGGGAACTTAAATCCCATCCCATTCCATGGGCAGGGAATTCCCGATCCCAGGGTGCTCCAAGCCCCATCCAACCTTTCCTTGGACACTTCCAGGAATCCAGGGGCAGCCGCAGCTTCTCTGGGAATTCTGTGCCAGGGCCTTCCCTGTTGGTTTTTTCCCAGCACGTGGAAAACCCCTCGGATCAACCTGTGACTTTTCCAGACTTATTTTCCCCCTTTTCCTTTGGCAAACACAATCCCAAACTTTACCGAATCCCTGGACATGGCTCCCCACAAACACGGCCACTTTCTCTGCCTTTCCTTGGATTTGGAGTGGATTTCCTTGGATTTGGTGGATCTGGAGCCCCCAGAGCACATTCAGGACCCTTTGGAAGGAGCTCGGACAGGGACAAGGGAACCTGGCTGGAAAAGTTCCCATTTTTGTCCTCCTCTGCCTGGGAGAAGGAGCCGAGGGCTGATGGTGCAGAGGCCTGAAAAGCGGGAACAGGACAATTCCTCAGGCCAGAGAGGCATTCCCGAAGAATTCCTTCCTGGAAAGGGCTGTCCCGTGGTGGAGCCCCCATTCCGGGAGGGATTGAAATCCTTGTGGGTATGGGGACATGGATCAGGGGTGGCCTCGGCAGTGCTGGGAATTCTTGGATTCAGGGATCTCCGAGGGCTTTTCCAACCCAAATGACTCCTTGGTTCCATAATCTTGGGATTGCCGGGGGATTTTATCACCGGATCCAATCCCTGGAGCATCAAAACCATTGGAAAAAAACAGGAAAAAGCAGGGGAAGGACTGAACTCCATCCCCACATGGAGAGCTTGGGATAAATCCTGCTGCAGGATCCAGAGCGGTGCCGGATCCATTGGTGCCATTTCCCATTTCCTTTTATAATCCCATAATTTTTCCTTTGCTTCCTTGGCTCTGCAGACAAATTAAAACCGGGAATAAATAGCTCGGGAATGAGGGCTGGGGAAGTGCTGAAGAGGCACCGGTCCTTCCTGGGAATTTGCTGGATGAGCAAATTCCCTTCCCGTGGTTTTCAGTTCCGCTCTGCTGCTCCTGAGAGAGATCCCGGATCCATTGCCTCCGGCACATTCCCATCCTGGGATGCACCGGGAGCAGCTTGGGAAGGGGGGATGCTTGGATTTGGGAGGCCCTGGGGCTTGGGAAACCAACGGGAATTCAGGGGGTGGGGCTGGAAGAGGGATTTGCCTTGGGAAGCAAAAAAAAATAGGAAAGGGATTCTATTTTATGGAATGCTTTGGGTGGGGAGGGAATTCAAGGATCATCCCATTCCAACCCCGACACCTGCCACGATCCCAGGCTGCTCCAACCTTTCCTGGGACGCTCCCAGGGATCCAGGGGCAGCCACAGCTTCTCTGGGAATTCCAGCCCAGCCTCTCCCCACCCTCCCAGCCAGGAATTCCTTCCCAACATCCCACCCCAAGCTCCCCTTTCCCACTGGGAAGCCATTCCCTGCCTCCTGCCCCTCCAGCCCTTTCCCAAATTCCAGCTCTCCTGGAGCCCCTTTAGGCTCGGGAAGGGGCTCTGAGGATTCCCTGGATCCTTCCCTTCTCCTGCTGGACATTCCCAGCTCTCCCAGCCTGGCTCCATATTCCCATCCTCATCCAATGTCTAGATTTATATTTTCCGTGTGTGCATCCATAAAATATTTGGCAGTGGGCACATCCTTAGCGACATCCCTATAAAACAGCCCTGCCGCCTTTTTCCTGGGAAAAGAGGCCTTTTCCCATCCTCATCCCCCCCCCCTCCCCCCCAGCAGCTCCCTGGAACACTCCTGCCTCACCCATCTCCTCCTTTTCCCAAAAAACTCCTGGATCATCCCTGTCCTCCTTTTCCCAGCCGATCCTCGCTCATCCCTCTCCTCCTTTTCCCACAACCATCCTGGCTCATCCATCTCCTCCTTTTCCCAGACTTTCCGCTGGCCGGTGGCGACCAACATCGACGGGAATGAGATCCTGGAGATCCAAGTGTTCAACTACAGCAAAGTCTTCACCAACAGGTGAGTCCTCCCTTCCCAAGGATCCCATCTGGATCTTATCCCACAGGAAGAGGCAGCTCCGGTTTGGTCCAGAGGTGGGAGGGTGAGGAATGCACTGGCTGGAGTTTCCTGGGAATTTCCAGTGCCGTGCGAGCAGCTCAGGGGGGGAGGAATTCACCCCAGGAATTCCGTGCTGCTCAGCTCCGATTTTCCCCCGACTTGTGCCGTTTGTTTCCATGAAATTTCTGTGTTTTAAAGGAAACTGGAATTTTCTGGTGGATTATCCAGGTGGAAGTTGATGCTGGAATGTGTTTTCCCAGATTTTCCAAATCCTGCAGGTGTTGGATTTATTGCATCCAGGGAAATTGTGGCTGCCCCATCCCTAGAAGTGTCCAAGAAAAGGTTGGATGGGGCTTGGAGCAGCCTGGGATAGTGGAAAGTGTTGAGGTTGGAATGGGATGGGATTTAAGGTCCCTTCCCACATGGATCCATGAGGACCCCTGGAAAAGAGAAGGATCCAGGGAATCCATGGAGGCCCTTCCCGATCCTAAGGGGGCTCTGGAAGAGCTGGAGAGGGATTTGGGATAAAGGATGGAGGGGCAGGAGGCAGGGAATGGCTTCCCAGTGGGAAAGGGGAGCTTGGGGTGGGATCTTGGGGAGAAATTCCTGGCTGGGAGGGCGGGGAGGAGAAGAAAGGAGCTGGTGCTGGGAACATCCCTCCAGGAATGCTGGGAATATGTGGAATAGGAAATCCCACAAAACCAAGGCAGTGCTGGAACTCCAGCCCGTTTTCCTTGTCCAGGAATAAGTCGGAGGAGGTTGTGATGGTTCTGGGAACATCCCTCCAGGAGTGCAAGGAAAAAATGGGAAAAGAAATCCGACTAAAGCAAGGCTGTAATGGAACTCCAGCCCATCCTTCTTATCCAGGAATAAACTGGAGAAGGAGAGTGGAGAGGAGGGAGAAGGTTGGGAACATCCCTCTGGGAATGCAGGGAATATGTGGGAAAAGAAATCCCATGGACTGTTCAGAAATGAGTTGGAAGAGGAGGAAGAGAGAGGAGGGAAAGGCTTGGGAACGTCCCTCCAGGAACGCTGGGAATATATGGGATAGGAATTCCCGTCAAACCAAGGCAGTGCTGGAACTCCGGCCCATCCCCCAAATCAGCCGGAGGAGGAGGAGAGGAGGGAGAAGGTTGGGATCAGCAGGGTTGGGAAAGCTGATCCAGGCTCTCCGTGAATAATTCACACGCGGCTGATGAAGGCCATTGATCACAGGCCTGGAAAAAGGCGGGATACCTGATCCAGACCCTCCGGAATGACGAGGGAGTCGCATCCGAGGGGCTGCTTTTGTTCCCTGTCTCTGTGGCCGTCAGCAGCAGACAATTGCAGGAACGTGATCCTTGTTTGGCCTCATCCAGGTGCCTCCGGATCCTGTCGGGTTCATCCCGGCTCCGGAGGGTCCCCAGGAGTGTTCCCAGGGTGCTGAGTATCCAAGGAAAAGGGCAGGATTGGATGTAGGGAGAAGCCTCCTAAGCCTCCAAATGGGCCCTGGCATCCCAAAAATCCTGTCCCCAGCTCCTGGATTGGGAATCTCCAGGCTGGGAATCTCTCCAGGACACATCCAAAGCATCCAGGTGCGGGTGGATGAAGGGTGGGGCCACATTCTGCCCGTGGGTCATTCCCAGGTGGAAATTCCCACTGGAAAAGCTCCACACGAGGGAAGGATCAAAAACCGTGGGGCCTCCACACCCTGCAGAAAACCCAGGAGATTCCCATGGCGTGGAATAATCCATCTGATCCCATCCTGGAAAATCCTGGTGTGAGATGGGATGAGCTGGGTGGGAACACCGGGATCCTGCTGGGATTCAGTTGTTTTCCATGGTCCTCTGGGACACCTTCAGAATCCCTCCAAGATGGGAGAAAATTCCTGGGATGTTTTCCCATGGTTCCAGGTCCTGGGAAAGGCTGGATGGAGGAAATCTGAGATCCCAAATTTTTGAGATTTGAGCAGGAAAAGCTGCTATGGGACATTCCTGAGGGATGTGGGAATGGGAATCACACTCAGGAGAGGGGGAGATGCAGAAAAAAAGCAGAGGCACAACCAGGGATGAATCCGAGAGGCGGCCGTGATCCAGTGGCTACGGAGTATCATCCCTGTGCTCCCATTCCCAAACTTCTGGGACAGCCTGGACCAGCCTTTCCGAGCAGATTTTCCTCGTGCAGAAAACAGGGATAACACTGGGAAGAGATCCCAGTCCTTCAGGAGCGGGCACAAAAGCCAGGAGCTTTTGCTCCGGGGGGTTCCGTCTCCTCGGTGTCCCTGTTTTCCCCTGGAGCAGCAATGGGATCTGGCCAAAGGCCCAAAGCCACATTCCAAACCCGGAGCAGGGGGCACAGAGAACTTTCCTATGGAAAACCGATCCCACGGAGAACAGGCAGGAGCTGCTCCGTGACCCGCCAGGGACACAAAGAGCCGGATTCCAAAGGGTTTAATCCATCCCCGGAGTCTCCGGGATGGAAGCGGAGCTCGGTCCTGTCCTTTGTTCTTCTCCAGCCACGGAGATCCTGGCACAGCTCAAGTCCTCCGTGTCTCCAGAGGGATCCTCGTTTCATCCGCGGAAAATTATCCGGGATGGGAACAGGAGAATGGGAAAAATGAACTCCGGAGCCAGAGGGTTCCCCCTTGTCCGACTGCCCTCCACACACGGAGCAGTTACGTGGGATTTTGGGATGGAATTCCTGGCTGGGAGGGGCTGGGATGGAATTCCCAGGGAAGCTGTGGCTGCCTCTGGATCCTGGCGAGTGTCCAAGGAAAGGTTGGACAGGGCTTGGGGCAGCCTGGAATAGTGGAAGGTGTTGGAGTTGGAATGGGATGGGATTTAAGGGCCCTTCCCACCCAAACCATTCCAGGATTCCATGCCGGAATCCTCGGTGCCCAATCCCCACCTGCAGCCCCTCGTGTGGGGCCCCTTCTGCCCCGGCCACGTCGGATTTTGTGGAACTTTTCATTTCTGGATCAAAACTCAGAGCGACACCGAGCCAAACGCACCCAAACCGCCGCTTCCGGAATCTCATCCCGAATTAATTGCCTGGCAGGATATTCCCATACCCGGACCCGACTTCCCTTGTTATCCTACTCCACTTGTCTCTCAAAGAAAAATCCATTTATATGTAATGGGAATTTTCCTGAAGGAGGAATGGGAAGAAACTCGGCTGGGGCAACTTTTACTATCCAGAGGCTGCTGAGCGGGAGCAGCTGGAGTGTCCCGGATTTCTCCCGGTTATCCAGGCGGAAAGGAACCCGGAGCAATTCCGGGCTCCTGCAAGTGGAGTGAAGGGGATAATTACGAGGGAAGTGATTTTGGAAGCTCTAATTCCAGGGAGTCCCACAATTCCGGATGAAGCTGCAACTTGGCTGGAGAGGGAAAAAGGCTCCTCATTCCGGAGCGAGCTCCGAGCTCCAGGCAGGAGCCACCAGAGGAAGCAGCTGGAATCAATCAGGATTGCCCAAGCAGGGATTTGGACATCCATGGAAAAGCTGCAGGTTCCAAATGGGAATGGAGACCTTCCGCTACCCCAGGGTGCTCCAAGCCCCGTCCAACCTGGCCTTGGACACTTCCATGAGGATTCAGCAGGAGAATTCCCGGGGAAGGGACCAAAAGCTGAGGAATTCCTCCGTTTTCCTTATCCCGCCTTTCCAGGGGTGTCTGGAAGTGGGGACCAAACCAGGATGGAGGTGCCAGGATTTGGCTCTTGTCAGTTCCCTGGGGGGATGGATGGATGGATGGAGGGATGGACGGACGGACGGACGGACGGACAGACGGATGGATGGATGGATGGAATGGGTGGACAGACAGAGGGATGGATGGACGGATGGATGGAGGGAGGGATGGATGCATGAATGGATGGATGGAATGGAGGGATGGACGGATGGATGGACGGATGGATGGATGGATGGACGGATGGAGGGAGGGATGGATGGATGGATGGATGGATGGATGGATGGATGGATGGATGGATGGATGGATGGATGGATGGATGGACACAGGGATGGATGGATGGAATGGATGGATGGAGGGATGGATGGATGGATGGATGGATGGATGGATGGATGGATGGATGGATGGATGGATGGATGGATGGATGGATGGATGGAATGGATGCATGGATGGATGATTCCCAAAAAAAGAGCCTCTCCCTGGCTTCAGGAGCAGAACTTGCCCATGGATCAAACAGCATCCAAGGGCTGAGGGAGCAGAGGAGGGAAAATGGGATTTCCTGGACTGGAGAATGCTCTTGGCACAGACAGGTGGAATTCCTGCCTTTGGAAAACTTCAGTGCGGGCAAAGCCTGACCGGATTCATGGGATTCACCATCACCCCAGCCACCGTGTCCCTGGAATTGCAGGAGGTATCCCTGGAAGTTGGGATGCACCACGAGGGCAAAGCCCAGTGGGTCCTCGGGTTTGGAGCATCCCGGACTCCCTGATCCCGGGATTTGAGCAAGCTCCTGGTACGGAACCGGCCTGGCTGGGGTTGGAAACCAGAGCTGCTGCTCCAGGCTGATAAAATTACGGATGACCCAGAAAATGTCCCTTTTTTCCATCAGCAGAAGTGCCGGGGAAGGGAGGGAGCAGGGCCCTGATGAATTATGGAACACTTGGAATTGAACGGCTGCACAGACGAGTCCTGAATATTTAATTCCGTCTTGCTCGGATCCTGCTGGGCAAACGGCTGGGAAAGGATCCGAGGAAGGAGAGGAGCTTCTCTGGGAATCTGTGCCAGGACCTCCCGACCCTCACAGCCGGGAATTCCTTCCCAATCTCCCTGCCCTCTGCTGCAGGGCTTGGAATGGCTCTGAGTTACCTGATTTTGTCATGGATTCATGGAATGGTTTGGGTGGGAAGGGACCTTTGGGATCATCCAGTTCCAACCCCGACACCTGCCACGATCCCAGGGTGCTCCAAGCCCCATCCAACCCAGGGATCCAGGGGCAGCCACAGCTGCTCTGGGAATTCCAGCCCAGCCCCTCCCCACCCTCCCAGCTGAGAATTCCTTCCCAAGATCCCACCCCAAGCTCTCCTTTCCGACTGGGAAGCCATTCCCTGCCTCCTGCCCCTCCAGCCCTTTCCCAAATTCCAGCTCTCCTGGAGCCCCTTTAGTTCGGGAAGCAGCTCCAAGGATTCCCTGGATCCTTCCCTTCTCCTGCTGGACATTCCCAGCTCTCCCAGCCTGGCTCCAGAGCAGCTCCAGCCCTCGGAGCAGCTCCATGACCTCCTCTGGACTCTCTCCATCAGCTCCACATCCCGGTGTTGGATCCCGGAGCTGGAGCAGCTCTGCAGGGGGACATTCCAGGAGGAATTTCCTGTTCCTTCCTCAGGTCTCTTTGGGCATTGAGCACCTGGGAGCCAAAAGTCCCTGGATCCAGGAGGAGCAGGGAAGCCACCACCACACCTGGGAATGTTTGGGATTCCAAACAGGTTAAAAAACAGGGACACCCGCAGGAATCCAGAGCCCTGCCGGCTCCACTCCTGAGGAATAGCTGGAATGGGCCTGGATGATCCTCGTGGGTCCCTTCCAACTCAGGATATTCCGTGGAATAAGCCCCAGCCTTTTCTCAAGGAATACTTTCCACAACAGAAGAGCTGCTGCTCTGGCAAACAGGGAATAACGTTGTTTTCCAAACCCCGAAATCCAGGTGGATCCAGCAGCTTTCTCCCCACCTTGGAGAAGAAGCAGGAGGTTTCCATGGGATGCATTGCTCCTTCCGGATTGAGAATTACGGAGTAAACAAAGGAAAACTTTCCCTGTTCCGTGTCCTGCAGGGCACCTTGGAGACAGAGCTCTGCTGGGATTGATCCGTGCATGGAGTGCGGAAAATGAGGGATGGAGGTGGAAGTCCTGCAGGGACCTGGAGGGGCTGGAGCGTGTCCAGGGCAGGGAATGGAGCTGGGAAGGGGCTGGAGCAGCAGGAGCGGCTGAGGGAGCTGGGAAAGGGGCTCAGCCTGGAGCAAAGGAGGCTCAAGGGGACCTTTTCCCTTGCCACAGTTCCCTGGGAGGAGCCAGATGGGATTGGGATCTGCTCCCAGGGAACAGGGACAGGAGGAGAGGGAACGGCCGCAGGGCGGGTTCAGGTTGGATATTGGGAACAATTCCTTCATATCAATGGATGGGGCTTGGAGCAACCTGGGATCGTGGAAGGAATCGGGTAGGATGGGATGAGCTCCAAGGTCCATTCCCACCCAAAGCATTCCGTGATTCCATGTCCTGGTGTAGATGGATGAGGGACAGTCCCTGGTCCTTGTTTGAGTCACCAGCATGGAAAACACTGAGGACATTCCGGATGGAAAAGACTGGTTTGGGATCTCTCAGCTGCATCCCAGGAATTAAAGACTGATGGCTCCCAAATTTCCTTCTTTCCTTATCCCAACAGCATTCCCTTGGAATGGCTCCTCTCCCACCTTCTCCATTTTCCAGCATCTCCTGGATGAGCCCTGATCTGGGATCTCACCTCTCCCTAAGGAAAACGGGAAGCAGAGCCCCGCACAGCTCCTTGGCCAGCAAAGCCCTTTTCCCATGCGAACCAGATCCTGGTGGGTGAGAGCTCCCAGGATTTCCTGTCCTTTGCTCCTCAGGCTCATCGGGACGTTCCGGATGGTCCTGCAGAAGGTGGTGGCAGAAGGGCAGCTGGAGGTGACGGACACGCTCATCGATGACAACAATTCCGCCATTCAGGTGGGTCTCCAGGGGGAATGGACAACATTCCCATCATTCCTGGATCCACGCGTCCATGTCTCCGCTGAATCTGTGGGAACAGGGGTATTGGTGTTCCCACCTGGGTCCTCAGCCTTGCCTTGATCCCGTTACTCCTGGTCTGAAGGGATGAGACAGCCGGGGATATCCAGAGGGTGCACAGAGAAGCCTGGATTGGAAAAGTGTGGGAAGTTTGGGATGGGGAAAAGCAGGAATGGATCTGGTTTGATCCGAGCATGGACAGGGACCACCAGAGCCCAGGGTGGAATTGCTGAATTCCAGACTGGTTTGGGTGGGAGGGGGGAGCTTAAATCCCATCCCGTTCCAACCCCGACACCTGCCACGATCCCAGCCTGCTCCAACCTGGCCTTGGACACTCCCAGGGATCCAGGGGTAGCCACAACTTCTCTGGGAATTCCAGCCCAGCCCCTCCCCACCCTCCCAGCTGGGAATTCCTTCCCAAGATCCCACCCCAAGCTCTCCTTTCCCACTGGGAAACCATTCCCTGCCTCCTGCCCCTCCAGCCTTTATCCCAAATCCTTCTCCAGCTCTCCTGGAGCCCCTTTAGGCTTGGGAAGGGGCTCCAAGGTTTCCCTGGCTCCTTCTCCAGCTGGATATTCCCAGCTCTCCCACCCTGGCTCTGGAGCCTGACATTGGATCTGTTCACACCCAGCTCCTCTCTGAGAAGGAATGTAAGGAATAAGGGACTTCACTTGGAATCCTGGCACTCCATAAGGGTCTCCCTTCCTCTTTCCTCCCTTTTCCATCCCCAGCTTCCATAAAAATCCCTCTGAATGGATTCAGAGTGTCCTTTAGCATGGAATCCTGGAACGGTTTGGGTTGAAAGGGACCTTAAAGCTCATCCAGTTCCACCCCCTGCCAGAGGGCAGGGATAGATGGGATCTTGGGAAGGAATTCCTGGCTGGGAGGGAGGGGGAGGGGCTGGGCTGGAATTCCCAGAGCAGCTGTGGCTGCCCCTGGATCCCTGGGAACGTCCAAGGCCAGGTTGGAGCAGCCTGGGGTCGTGGGAGGCGTCAGGGTTGGAATGAGATTGGGATTCAAGCTCTCTTCCCACCCAAACCAGTCTGGGATTCCAGGATTCCATCCCAAGCCCTGGCCAGGCCCATCCTCATCCCCGTTATTTCATTCCAAAACCCTCATTATTTTGCCACCAGAAATTTGGGAGCATTTCACTCCCATTCTCTGATTTTCCTCTCTGCCCTCTGTGACACCGACGGATCCTAAAAATGTGGGATTTTTCTCCTTTGCAGCGTGACTTTAATCAGGCAACTTCCCAGTATCCCAAGAGAGCAGCGGGAATTATGTCTTCCCAGATCTGCATCCTTTGCATTTTCCTTCCCTCCTCAGGAGCATATTCCTTGTTTTTATCGCTTTCATTCCCTCTGTCCCCCCAGGAGAAGCCGCTTAATTCAATCCTGCTCTCCTCCCTGCCAATCCCGAGCATTCCGCGCATCTGCCCCTGTCCGTGGCGCTGGATGAGGCGGCGGCTTCCCGGGAGAAGGGGGAGGCTGATTTTCGATGGCAGCCCCGGGGCTGGGTACCAGGATCAGAAATAGCTGCGTTTCCAAGCGAGTTCCAAAACTCCGTTTCCATGGGAAACGGCTCCTGGGAGATGGGAGCGCAGCGAGGGAGGCGGCGGCTGCTCCGCACGCGGGGAGCTTTTCCTCGGGATGGGGGCTCGGGATGAGGGGGCCACACCTGGACTGGGCCGGGGGGCGGGGCGGGTCTCATCCTGCTTTTCCCAGAGGGGTGGGAATTATGGGATTCCGGGCGAGGAGGTGCCTGAGGGATTTTCCATGTGATCCAAGGGTCTGGGAAAGCAGAGTCAGAGTCCAGAGGAGGCCGCGGAGCTGCTCCGAGGGCTGGGAGAGCTGGGAATGTCCGGCTGGAGAAGGGAAGGATCCAGGGAATCCTCAGAGCCCCTTCCCGAGCCTAAAGGGGCTCCAGGAGAGCTGGGATTTGGGATTTGGGCTGGAGGGGCAGGAGGCAGGGAATGGTTTCCCAGTGGGAAAGGGGAGCTTGGGCTGGGATCCTGGGAAGGAATTCCCAGCTGGGAGGGTGGGGAGGGGCTGGGCTGGAATTCCCAGAGAATCCCTGAATCCCTGGCAGTGTCCAAGGAAAGGCTGGAGCACCCTGGGATCGTGGGAAGGTGTCAGGATTGGATTGGGATGAGCTTTGAGATCCTTTCCCACCCATCCCAAGGCAGTTTCTGGGAACAGCCTCATTTTTCCATAATGGAACCCAAAGGAAAGGTTGGAATTGTTTTCCTTTTTCCAGGCTGGCTGAGAACCATCCCTGGCAGCTCCCACCCTCCCTCCTGACTTTATTGCCTTGGCCAGGAGATTAAAAACTCCAGGAATGCCAGAGCCAGGAGCGAAATTCCGGCCACGTCTGGTCTCCTACAACAGAAAAGCTGGGATGGCTCTGAATTAATTTTTTCTCAAGAACTAGGGAAAAAAATCCATAAAAAATCCATTTAAAATCAATTTAAAATCAATTTAAAATCCCCAGGGAAAGATCAACACCCCCCTCCCCCCCAGCCCAGCAGGGGATTTTTTCCTTCTTCATTTTCTCTCCCATTCCATTGTTTCCAGCAGGAATTTCTCCTAATTCCAGCCCACACCTCCTAATTGCCCTTCCAAGGGATGATCCCACTCATCCCACAGATCTTTCACTTTGTTATATCCTTAATTTTTCCTGCCTCAAAAGGATTTTTTTAACTCCCAAATCCAGCTGGGAAAGGAGATTTTAACCCCAAAGGTTTGAAAATGTGAAAATCCCAATATTCCAATGTTGATCCTTGGTTTTCCTCCTCACTTCCTGGGGTTTTTTTTTTTGATGTTCTCAAACAGATTCGGGGAGTCACAGGGGGGAAAATTGGGTACGATTGACTCAAATTTGGATTTTGGCCAAAAAAGGAAGAAAAATCAATCAAAACCTTCCCCCAGAGCTCCGTTCCCAGCTGGGATTGAGTCACCCTTGGGCTGTCACGTGCGGAATGCACAGGATCCCCGTGGAACTGTTGTTACCTTCCCAAATCTTGGACTTTCCAGCCTTCCAGCATCCCCTTGTTTGGAGCGAGGGAGGGGGGATGGGGAGCACCTCCTCTTACACATAAACATGGAAAAAGGAGGATTTCTGTCAGAAATTTCCCCATTCCCCATTTTTGTCTTTTTTCTTTTCCCCCCCCCTGGTGTTTTTATCTCAAATCCATTGGTTTTGAATCCAAAAGAACAGATAATTTCTCCATGGAAGCGGAGTGGAGGTGGAAAAGTGCTTTTCCCTTGTACTTTGATCTCGGCAGCGGCTGTTGGCTTTTCAAAAGAGACATTTCTTAGGAGAGGGATTTTTTTCCTGGCTTTCCCTCCCCCCCCCCCCGATTTGCTTCGTTCAAATTGGAGCTTTTAGAAGGATTTTGGCCACCAGAGCAAAGGCAGCGGGATGAACTCTGATGGATTTGATTCCATTTCGAATCCAGGGAAAGATTTTAGGGAGAAAAAGGGAAGAATTTAGGTAGAAAAAAGCCTGAAAGCTCCAAACCTGAATTTGCTGCAACCTGGAGTAAGTTGGGAATGGCCACATGGAAAAGGGAGAGGAACTTGCTCGGAGTTGGTTCATCCAAGGAGGTTTAGATTAGAGATTGGATCTGGGATATTGGGAGGGAATTCCTGGCTGGGAGGGTGGGGAGGGGCTGGGCTGGAATTCCCGGAGAAGCTGTGGCTGCCCCTGGATCCCTGGGAGTGTCCAAGGCCAGGCTGGAGCCCCCTGGGACAGGGGAAGGGGTTGGGGTTGGAATGGGATGAGGTTTAAGGTCCCTTCCCACCCAAACCATCCTGGGATGCTGTGATTCCATGGAATTGTAGGATGCTGATTGCTGGAGTGGCTCCAGGCTGGGTTTAGAGCCAGAGACCTCAGAGCCCCTCCCCGAACTTAAAGGGGCTCCAGGAGAGCTGGGATTTGGGAAAGGGCTGGAGGGGCAGGAGGCAGGGAATGGATTCCCAGTGGGAAAGGGGAACCTGGGGTGGGATGTTGGAAAGGAATTCCCATCTGGGAGGGTGGGGAGGGGCTGGGCTGGAATTCCCAGAGCAGCTGTGGCTGCCCCTGGATCCCTGGGAGTGTCCCAGGCCAGGTTGGATGGAGCTTGGAGCACCCTGGGATAATGGGAGGTGTCAGGGTTGGAACTGGGTGGGATTTAAGGTCCCTTCCCACCCAAAGCATTCCAGGATTCCATCATCCATAAGAAGCCTGAGATGAAGCTTGGACAGAGCCAGTGCCAGGCCCCTTCCTGTCCCCAGACCCCACCAGGACTGGTCATGGCCAGGCTGGGAGATCCGAACCAGGGCTGATCCAAGATTCCCCAGGGATGCCCATTCCTAAAAAAAACCTGCCCTGCCTGGAGATGGGACCAGGTCGGAGTAAAGCACCACAAATCCAGGGATTAGCAGCATCCCAGGGTAAAATTCCCAACAAAATGGTGGAGCAGGGAACAAAGCCCCACCAGGACCCGGCTCCATCTGCTCCCAGTGCCTTCAGCCGCTCCAAGGGTTTGCAGCTCTTCCGGACTTTTCCTGTCTCCTGGCTCTGCTGCAGCTGGTCCGGGATGCACCGGGAATTCCCGGTGAATCAGGACCATGGTCAGATCCCTCAAAAACTGCTGTCCAAGTATCCAGGAACAGAGAAACTTTGGGATCAGCAAGGCTAAAACATCCAACAGCTGATGCTCTTCCTGCTTTTTGGATTTCCCAGGATATTCCATGGGCGCTGATTGTGTCTCTCTGTGTTGCAGACCAGCATCTCCATAGAGATCCGGTACCAGGCTCTGGATGGGACGGTGGGCACCTGGAATGACAAGGAATTCCTGGAGACGCCCAGTGTGCACTCGGAGGGGGATGGAAGGTATTCCTTGGAGACCGACAGCCTCCTGTCCGGCCACCGGCACAGCTCTGACGTCTCTCCTGGGAAATCCAACCAGCAATCCATGGAGAGGAGCTTCAGGAGGTAATGGGATGTGGAGATCTTGGATGTGGGATTGTGGGGGAATTGGAATGGCTTGGATTGTTGGGAAAGGGCAGCGTCATCCCAGTGCTGCTCCAGGGGGCATCTCCTGCCCTTGGAAGATTCATTGGAACAGCTCCAGGTGAGGATGGGATCCAGGTGGCCACCGGCAGCTCCTGGTGCTCCACAGCTGGAGCTGAGACTTCTAAGACTGGACCACACGGAGAGAAATTGTCATTCCATGCAGATCCCGAGGGATGGAGGATCTGGCTCCCCAGATCCCGAGGGATGGAGGGTCAGGCTCCCAGATCCCGAGGGATGGAGGATCTGGCTCCCCAGATCCCGAGGGATGGAGGGTCAGGCTCCTGGTTGGGCCTCGCTGGTGGGATTAAGTCCATGTGGGATCTCAGGTGTCCATGGAGTGCATGTTGCTCCCAGGATTGAGGTCCCAGGGCAGTCGCTGGGATGTCAGTCCCTCCCCAGGATAAGTGAAATCCCACACCAGGTGATTCCTGCTGGGAATTCCTGAGGAATCCTGTGGTGGCAGGTGGGAACACCTCCAGCTCTTCCAAGGGATGTTGTTCCAGTTTTCCATCCATTTAAGGATCCGTAGCTTCCCTTGGGTGTCTTTGTGAGCTCGGGGGATCTGCCCCTGGATGAGAACAATCCCAGGGACTGAATCCCAACATTCCCTGGCACAAAGCTGCTGGAACCAGTTGCAATCCCAGCCCAGTGACTGGGAATGCTGCAGGTGACTCCACTGGGACAAAGGGCAAGCTGGGACCAGTTCTCCAGGAGCCTATGGACACTCAAGGCTCCATCTTCGGATGGTGGTGGGGTCCCCATCCCTGGAAGTGGCCAAGGAATTCCTGGAGGTGGCACTCAGTGCTCTGGGCTGGTGACAAGGTGGGGATCAGGCACAGCTTGGACTCGATGATCCGGGAGGGATTTTCCAACTTGTGGGATTCTGTAATTCCAGGATATGCAGCCACAAGGGCATTCATGGAATGCTAAGATGGATTTTCAGGCAGCTTTCCGCAGTCTTTGGAGTTGTGTTCTCTGGGGTGGCTTTGTCTGTGGGTTTCCACTCTGGGAGCTCTTGAATCCATTGGAAAAGGGAACAGTTGGAAGAGGGGGGACACCTCAAAGCCCTGAAGTTGCTGGAATTCTTAAGGAATGTGATGGAGGTGGAGGGGAGACTCTGGAAGTGGGAGAGGGGGACGGTGAAGGCAGAGCTGGGTCCTGGTGTCACCCACGGCTCCCTCGGCATCACCACATTCCCTGTCTGCTCCTCATGGACCAACCACTTCCACGGTGATAGATAAAGGAGGACAATCCTTGTACTCCCAAATCACGGAATCATGGAATATCAGAACCATTTCAGCTGGAAAATCCCTCCGAGTGCGCTGAGTCCCAGCACTCCCCCAGCACAACCAAATCCCGAAATCCACACGGGGGGCCCAGCCCGGAGCTGTGAATCCAAACACAGCCCTTGGAATCCGCTGCTTTTTCCATTCCATTTCTCTCCCTCAGGGTTATCCCATTTTGGATCACATTCCAGCCGGGATTAGCACTTCATTGTGGCCAAAAAAAGGGAAAAAACAGCTTTTTCCCTATGGATGGAGACAGAGGGAATATCCCTCTTAATTGCTCGCGTCCCTCCAAGGCAGTTCATTAACTGTGGGAACTGGGCTGAATCCAGGGAATTTTCAAACAAATTGGAAGTGCGGCTTTATTTCCCGGCCCAGCGAACCGGGACAAGGCTGAGTGGGAATGTGCCGATGGATTAAAGAGGCAGATGCCGGGCAGGGAGCCAGGAATGGCACGGCTCAGAGTGGGGGTCAGGCTGTCTGGGATGGGAAATCCGAATCCTTCCTGTGCCACTGGAATCTGGGGATGCAGGGAGCACGATGGATGCTCCGTCCCTCATGGGAGTGTCCAAGGCCAGGTTGGAGCAGCCTGGGACAGTGGGAGGGGTCCCTGCCCATGGCAGGGGTGGGACTGGATGGGATTTGAGTTCTCTTCCCACCAAAACCAGTCTGGGATTCACGGATTCCAGGGAATTGGAGGATGCTGCTGGGATGGCTCTGGGATGGGTTTTCCAGGTTCTCATCAGATGAATCCTGTGGGATGCAGCTCCATGGGATTAGAGGAAAAAAATGAGGATCCAGGGGGGGCTTGGAGCCCCTTCCTGAACCTAAAGGGGCTCCAGGAGAGCTGGAGAGGGATTTGGGAAAAGGGCTGGAGGGGCAGGAGGCAGGGAATGGCTTCCCAGTGGGAAAGGGGAGCTTGGGCTGGGATCTTGGGAAGGAATTCCTGGCTGGGAGGGTGGGGAGGGGCTGGGCTGGAATTCCCAGAGCAGCTGTGGCTGCTCCCTTTTAGGAGGAGTTGTGGGATTTGCCGAGCATGGGATGTGCAGAGCCGTGTCCTGGGTGGGGGATCCTGGTTGGATTTTGGGAACAATTCCTGCCTGGAAAGGGTTTTCCAGCCCTGGCACAGCTGCCCAGGGCAGGGCTGGAGCCCCCATCCCTGGAGGGACTGAAATCCCTGTGGATGTGGCACCTGGGGACATGGATCAGGGGTGGCCTTGGCAGTGCTGGGAATGGTTGGACTCCATGGGCTTCGAGGGCTTTTCCAACCCAAGGGACTCAGTGATTCCATGATTTTGGAATCCGGAATCCCAGGAAGGACAGAGCTGATGCTGGCGGTATTCCCACCAGGATGGAAGAGGAAGAGCTCTATTTCCACAGCGAGGACGAGCTCCTGGGAGAGGGGGATTCCCTGAGCCAGGGATCCCTGGACACGAGGTAGGGAGAGGCTCTGCAGTGCTGTGCTGCTCCTGCCTTTTCCCGACGGATCCCCCACCGGAATTGTCCCTGAATTCCCATTCCTGGGCTGCTGGTGGGGAGGAGAAGTGATGGAACAGCCTGAAAAGCAGCCTTGGAATGGGACCCCGGATGGAGATCGGGATCCTGGCTGGGACACTGCCTTGCCTTCGATGTGCTCTTCTGTCTCCATGTCCTGTCCCCAGATCCCGGGATCAGCCCTTCCCATGGGAACCAGTTCCCTGTGTGTGCATGAAGGTTTGTTTGCTGTGGCTTTTCTTGGAGTGCCAAAAAGAGTTTGGGAAGGAGCCAAAAGAAAAGGGAATTCAGGGAAAACCCAAGGGTCATCCCAAGAAGAGCTCAGCTCACAGGAAGGAGAATTCTGGGAGAGGTTCCTGAATTGCTGTGGGATAAAGGATGGCAGGAAGGACATGGAAGGGCTCATGGATTTAACACTGGATCAGCCTTGGATAGGGCAGAGTTGGATCAGGTGATCCCTGTAGGTCCCTTCCATTGGAAAATATCCCATCCCATCCCATCCCATCCCATCCCATCCCATCCCATCCCATCCCATCCCATCCCATCCCATCCCATCCCATCCCGCCTTTTCCCTGGCTGGGCCGAAATTCCTTTGGATTATCAGGGCAGAAAACCAGACCTGGACCTGGATTATCCATCCCAGGATTCCTGGTCAGCCTGGATCAATCCTGGCTGGGAGGGGCAGGAATTCTCCCAGCCCTTTCTCTTGGAAGTCAGGGATGAGGGAGGATGCGGAGATAAAAGTTGGAAGAGGGAGATTCCTGCAGCAAAGCCATTTAAATGGGGTTTTTAGGGATAACGGGAATAGAGGCATCCATAAAAGCAGCAGGAAGGGGATGATGCAGGGAATACTGGAAATACAGGAAATTCCCTGGGATAGGAAAGGTTTATCCCCCATCCCAAACAATTCCCAGATCTCGGCACCTCTGGGATGTTAATGGGGTTTTATCCCTGTTTTCACTGAGATTCCCTAGAGGATTTTCCTCCAGGAAATTCATGGCTCAGGTTGTAGCAACCCCATGCTGGGGTTTACCAGGAATCAAAAAAAGGCCGAAAAAAAAAAAAAGAAAAGAAAGGAAAGAGGTTCCACATTCCAGCTTTTGGGAAGGATCCCAGGGCACTTGGACGTGAACCATCCTTTGGAATCAAAGGGAAAAGGCTTTCGTTAAAATTCCTTTGGGAACAAAAATGTCCCGGCTCCTTTGGAAGGCCCTTCCTGCTCCATCACTTACAGATCCCAGACCTGGGGAAAATTTGGATTGGAAGAATAAAAATAGGAATTTTGGTGTTTCCAGAGCTGCGATTCCATCAGGGAATTTGGTGGGATGGGGAGGGCTCCTGTTGGACCCTGTCCTGGCCTTCCTCATCCTCATTCCCAATCCCATTACCCAGGATGTCCTTCCTCCAGCCCAGGGATCCCTCTGGATTCCCCGTTTTCCACATGGATGGAAGATTTGCAGGAGGGGTCAGGAATGGGCAGAGGGACAGGGATGGGAAGGAAAAGGGGAGTGGGATACACAAGGAAAAGTGGGATAAAGAAGGCATGGAACTCCCTGTCCCTTGAATGTCACAGGAGCAGCCTCAGGGATCATGGGCCAGGCCAATCCACAGCCCTGGAGACAGGGAATTGCGAACCTATGGAATATTCTGGGTGGGAAGGGACCTTAATCCCGACACCTTCCAATCCCGACCTTCCAATCCCGACACCTTCCACTATCCCAGGGTGCTCCAAGCCCCATCCAGCCTGGCCTGGGACACTTCCAGGGATCCAGGGGCAACCACAGCTTCTCTGGGAATTGCATCCCAGCCCCTCCCAGGGAGCAATTCCTTCCCAAAATTCCATTTAAATCCAGCCTTTATTGGTTTAAAGCCTTTCCCCCTTTCCTGGCATTCCAGGCCCTGCTGAAATCTGTTCCCAGACATGGGGACCTGATTTAATTCGCATCTTTTCCAAACACTTTTCCCATAATCTCAGACGTTCCCTTCCCTGTGCTGCCTTTCTCCCACCCCGCTCCCAACCCTGAGCCCCTTTTCCTCCTGGAGAATCCCCTGGGATTCGGGCACAGACATCCTGGAGAGGCTTGAGCCCGGAGATCCCAGAGTTTGGTAGCTCTGGAAGCAGAGGAAGATCCTTCTCCGGCAGATCTGGGACAGCCTTGTCCCATTCCCACGGAGCAGAGAACTTTGGGAATTGTGCTGTGGAGCTGTGGATTCCAGGGGAAGCAGATCCATCTTTTCCTGGGCGTCTTCCTTGGCCGGTGCTGGATCCAGGCTGATCCCGTGCTCTGGCACCAGGAATTTTCACCTTCATTCCCTCTTTTCCAGGATGTCTCTGGGAATGTGTGACCCTCCCATGTCTGCAGATCCACATGGACACTTCTGCTTGGGAATTTCCCAAAATTTGGGCATTTACGTGTAAACAGCACCCCCCAGGAAGCGATCCCATAGCTTTCCAAGTGTTGGGAAGGGTTTTCCATCACTGGGATGATGGCAGGGCTTTCCAAGGTTTCCAAGGGCTGGGAATTCCCCTTTCCTCCTTCCAGGAATTCCAGCACAGGGTACAGCACCCACCCATTCCCACTTTTCCTTTGGGATTTGTGCAAATCCATCCCAAACAGAAGGAAGGCGTGGGAAAAGGAGGTCAGGGAGGAGGGAACCACTTGGAAAATGTGGAATATTGGCCAAATATCCCCCAAAATCCAGTCTGGGACAGACCTGGATCCTGTGGACACCACTGGAAGTGGCCTGGGGGGATCCTGGGATTCCAGCCGTGCATGGAGTGCTTTGCTGTGCCAGAGTGTTCCCAAGTTTTTCCTGGTTTATAAAACAATGGAAGAGCCCTTAATCCTCACATCACAGCTGGAATTTTTCCTCTCTCCCTGTAAATTCCCAAGCCTTGGAGACGAAGCAGAAGAAGATCAGCATTCCAGGTAAATTCCCACAGAAGATCCCCCTCTCCAGGGCTGATCCACCTCCTAAGTCGTGCTTTCCAGGGAAAATTCCTTAAATCCAGGAACAGACATCAGAACGTGGATTTGTTAAATCCCATTTTTGTGTCTCCCTGGGGATCCCAAGTTTGGAACCTGTTCATCCCACACAGAATCCAGGGATGAAGGAGCCAGGAACGGGAGGTGGAACCTTCCCATGTGCCAGGTCCCTGGAATGGCTTCGGCTCCTTGATCCATTGGGAGCTTTGACCAAACGCATCCATGAAAAAAATCACGGGAAAGGATCCAGAGGAGGGAAAAAATGAGCAAAAAAATCCCAGGAAATGGGAAACCATTGGAACCAGGACAGGATCCTTGAAAAAGCTGGACGTGTGTTCCAGTGAGGAAAACAACAAAGAACAGGAAATCGGGAAGGAATTCTTGGCTGGGAGGGTGGAGAGCAGCTGGGCTGGAATTCCTGGAGGAGCTGTGGCTGCCCCTGGATCCCTGGGAGTGTCCCAGGCCAGGTTGGAGAACTGGGATAGTGGGAGGTGTCCCTGCCCATGGAATGGGATGAGGTTTAAGGTCCCTTCCCACCCAAACCGTCCCGGGATTCTACAATTCCGTGATTTATTTACCAGTACAGACTCACCCTTAGATTCCCAGGGAAAGCCAAGAGGGATGGGCACTTCCAGAGGCAGTTCAGGAATTGCCCAAACCTGGCTGAGCCCAGCTCCCAACCCTTTGGAAACTGAGATCCCGGGAAGCACCACCCGATAGGGGCTGTCCTTGAAATATTCATGGCGAGGACAGAGCTCGGAGCCGAAAGGAATCTGCTCCAGGTGAATTATTGATGGAAGCTTTTCTTCCATGTCCCGGCGGATCCGAGCCTTGTCCGACTGCCTGTTGCTAATTATCCCTCCGGCACCTGCTCCAAAGTTGGGATCTGTGCCAGGCACGGGAGAACTTGGGATGAAACTCCCCACAGGCTGCCCAGGGCATTCCCATTCCCAGGTGGATGTGGCACTTGGGGATATGGATCAGTGCTGGGAATGGTTGGAATTTGGGATAGTGGATAATTCATTCGTGTCCAAGTAGTTAAGGAGGGTCCAAAATTCCCAAATCTGTGTGGCGTTTGGGCACAGATCTTTGGGATGTCACACTCCAGATCCGTGCCACCACCAGGATGAACAGGAAGTTTGGGATCCTTTCCATCCTGGGAAAAACAGTCACAGTCAAGGTTTTCCATCTTTTTTTCCAACCCCTTCGTTAAATTTAATTAAATTACGTTAATCATTTAATGTGCCATTAAATTCCTTGGAAAAAAATGCATTCTGTGGATCCTGAAAATCAGGAAAAGGTTCAAACCAATGGAGCAGGTGCTGCCGTGAGTCCCAGGGAAGAGCCTCCAGCACCTGGAGACTTTTCCAGAATGCTGGGAATGTAAATTGCCCCCAACCTGTCCCGGTGAAGATCTCCCAGATGGAGCAGGAGCAATGGATAATTCGGGAAGCGCTGGGGACAGCTCCTGTTCCTCATGCCGGAAGTGCAGATCCAGACTCCAGCCGGGTTTTTCCTGAGAATAGGGGGAGGGGAACACCCTAGGCTGGAATTCCCTCCCTGGAGCACCAGGAGCTTGGACACGGCCCCATCCTCCTGGGAAGGGGTGTCCCTTCTCCCTCAGGAATTCTGACACTGGGATTTGATTGGATTTTTTTTCTCTTTCTCTCCGGTGCCTCTTCCAGGATTAAGTTTAACGATGGATACAAGGCAGTGGCAAGGTACCAAAATGTCCTGCTGGGAGGGATCCCGGATTTTGGAGGGATCCTGGATTTTGGGGGAATCCCAGTTTTGGGGGGTTGCTCCCATCCCAGGCACCCACACCTTACAAGTAGGTGCCGGTCCTGGCATAAATCCAGGATTTGGGATACAGGCCAATCTCATCCTGTGCTCCCTCTCCACCATATCCCACATAATATGGGGATACTGGGAATCACAGTGTCAGGACACAGGGAATGGCTTCCCACTGCCAGAAGGCAGGAATAGATGGGATATTGGGAAGGAATTGCTCCCTGGGAGGGGCTGGGCTGGAATTCCCAGAGAAGCAGTGGCAGCCCCTGGATCCCTGAGAGTGTCCAAGGCCAGGTTGGAGCAGCCTGGGATGGTGGGAGGTGTCGGGGTTGGAATGGGATGGGATTTAAGGTCCCTCCCACCCAAACAATTCTGGGATTTGAGGATCAGCCCCTCCCCCGTCCTGCTCCCGTGGGCTGGGGGTGGCTGTGTCCAGTTGGGAATGTTCGTTAATTCCTCACATTCCTCCTCCTGGTTCCGTCTCCTCCCAACAGTGAAGACCCGGAAGATCCCAGGTACGGGCTGTGGTGTCTCTGCTTCCCTTTGGCAATGGTGTGTGCATGGATAGGAGCATGGTGTTTGGATCCGTGGAAAGGGCCTTTTCTGGGATCACTCATCCCCGGGGGTCCCTCTGTCCTTCCTAATCCCAGCAAGGACAAGTCTCCTTCCAGTCAGGGACTTCCGAAGGGGCTCCAAGGGTTCTGTTTGTCTGTATTCCCAGCTATCCATCCATCCATCCATCCATCCATCCATCCATCCATCCATCCATCCATCCATCCATCCATCCATCCATTCATCCATCCATAGATGCCTCCATTCCTCCATCCATCCCTTCCTCCATCCATCTGTGGATCCATCCATCCATGGATCCATCCCTCCATGGATCCATCCCTCCATCCTTCCATCCATGGATCCATCCATCCCTCCCTCCATCCATCCCTCCCTCCATCCATCCCTTCACCCATTCCATCCATCCATCCATCCATCCATCCATCCATCCATCCATCCATCCATCCGTCCATCTCTATCCATATCCATCCATCCCCATCCCCATCTCCATCCCCATCCCCATCTCCATCTCCATCCCCATCATCTCCATCCCCATCTCCATCCCCATCTCCATCCCCATCCCCATCTCCATCCCCATCTCCATCCCCATCTCCATCTCCATCATCTCCATCTCCATCCATCCATCCATCCATCCATCCATCCATCCCTTCACCCATTCCATCCATCCCTTCACCCATTCCATCCATCCATGGATCCATGGATCCATCCATCCCTTCACCCATTCCATCCATGGATCCCTCCATCCATCCCTTCATCCATCCCTTCATCCATCCCTTCATCCATCCATCTGTGGATCCATCCATCCATCCATCCATCCATCCATCCATCCATCCATCCATCCATCCATCCATCCATTCATGGATCCCTTCATCCATCCCTTCCTCCATGGATCCATCCATGGATCCATCCATGGATCCCTCCATCCATCCCTTCACCCATTCCATCCATCCATCCATGGATCCCTCCATCCATCCCTTCCTCCATCCATCCCTTCCTCCATCCATCCTTTCCTCCATCCATCCTTTCCTCCATCCATCCCTTCCTCCATCCATCCTTTCCATCTGTGGATCCATCCATCCCTCCCTCCATCCCTCCATCATTCCAGCCCCACCAGTGCTGTCCTACCTCTGTTCCCAATTCCCTGGATGCCGTGGGATCCTTGGGAAGCCCTGTTGCAGGGAGCTCTCCCTCTGGGACGCTCCTGGATTGGCTTTGTTGGATTGCTCCATGCACGTGGATGAGTTTGGGGCAAGAAGGTGGATGAGGGTCTATCCCTGGATCACATCTCATGGAATTGCTCCTTTGGATTGCAGAGCCAAGGCCAAAGGGAAGGAGAAAAAACACCTGGTGTTGCCGTTCAGGTATCCCTATTCCCTGATCCCTGATTCCCAGGGTCATGCCCTGGCCCTTGGCAGCAGAATCCCTGGGGAACAGCAGCAGGGCAAGACCAGGAGTCCATTTTCCCAAGGAAAGGGCTCCAAATCGAGTGGTTTGAGAGATAAGATGGGAATTCCCCATCCGTGCCCATTCCAGGCCCCTGGAGCCCAGGCTGGGACTGTCCGTGGTCACCTTTGGCAGGGAGGGTTGGACTGGAAGAGCCCAAGGAAAAGGAAAGGATGGACAAAGAGGAATTTGGCACTGGCTGCTCCACCAGGCCCTTGTAAAAGGGTCCTGGATCCCTCAGGAAGCACAGTCACCCACCCGGACACCCTGATACGAGTGCCAGGAATGGAGTGGATGCAGGAATCGGGAGAGGAGAGAGATGTGGGAAACACTTGGAGCAGGAAGAGGGAAACATGGGAAAAGGAGGGTCACACCTGGAATGCGCCGTGTTCCTGCATCCCTCATCCAAGATGAGGGAAAGGACACAGGATCCGCACTTCCCTGGCCCCTCTCCTAAGGATGGATCCCAGGGATGGGACATCCCCGACCCTCTGCCCACCCAGGGATGGATCCCATCCCGATTCCAGGGGACATTCCAGGCCCTCTGCCCACCCAGGGATGGATCCCATCCCGATTCCGAGGGACGTTCCAGACCCTCTGCCCACCCAGGGATGGATCCCATCCCGATTCCGGGGGACGTTCCAGACCCTCTGCCCACCCAGGGATGGATCCCATCCCGATTCCGGGGGACGTTCCAGACCCTCTGCCCACCCAGGGATGGATCGCATCCCAATTCCAGGGGACATTCCAGGCCCTCTGCCCACCCAGAGCAGTTTGGATCGGGAAGAGAGGGAGTTTTCCAGCCGGGCTGTGGGAGGGAAGGATCCCAGCCAGTGAGATCTGAGGGATGTGATCCCACAGGGATTCTGCCTGGAATCCCGGCCAATCCATCTCCGATGTGTCCAGCAGGACCTGGACCAGATCCCTGAGCTCCGGGGGGAGGTGTGGAATGATTTAATTCCTCTCCTGGCAGCTTTCCAATGCCGAGCTGGGCTTTGGTGCTCCCGGGAGGAGCTCAGCTGGCACGGGAATAATTTTTCCCACTGTGCTTCCACACCAGGATTGGGACAGGGAAAAAGCAGGAATGCTTGGATCAGAGCAGGCTCCAAGCTGATCCCTGCCCCTGCTGCTCTTCCCAGTTTCCCACCTGTGTCCCATTTTTTGCTGGAGCCCTTATGGAATTCCCCTCTCCCAAAACCCATCCAGCAACCCTTCACAATTTAATCTTTTCCTGGATGGTTTTCCAGCTGCTCAGAGCACAAGGAGCTGGAATTTCAGGCTCTGAAATCAGTCCCCCTGTCCCTTGTCCCCAGCCCGGCGAAGGAGCTGCTGTAATTAACTCCAGCTTCCTTAATTACATCCCCAAGCTGCTTAATTGCTTTCTCCTCCCTAATTGCTGCAGGACAACGAGGGCGGTTAATGGGGGAGAGGGAGGGAGAGGGAGGGAAACAGGGAGGGAAACAGGGAAGCAGCACCGGGAAGGAAAACAGGAAGAGAAGCAGTGCTGGGGAATAAAATAGGGAGGAAAAGAGGGAAGCAGGACCCGGGAGGAAATTAGGGAACAAAATAGGGAGGGAAACAGGGAAGCAGGACTGGAGTGGAAACCTGACAGGAAAATAGGGAGGAGAACAGGGAGAGAAGCAGGATCTGAGAGGAAAACAGGGAAGAAGGACCAGGGAGGAAAACAGGGAAGGAAAGAGAGAAGCAGGACCCGGAGAGGAAAACAGGGAGGCAGGACCTGGAGAGAAAAATATGAGAGAGAAGGAAAACAGAAGCCAGAGAGCGGAGCAGGATCCCAAAGGGAACAGGGAAGGAAGGGATTGATGTTTCCGATGCGGAGTCGGGGCAGGAATGAGGAATTCCAGATCCAGCCCACGCCCTGCAGCACAGGCCCCTCTGGAGGGGGGATATGGATGCACCTCTGCAGGGGGATAAGGAAAACCATTCCCCTCTCCAGAAAGGAGAAGCCTTGTCCCCTGCCTAGGAGCTTCCCAAATCCGGGAATGGAATCTGGGAATCCCACGTGTCCTGCACAGCAGTGCTGCTTTGCCAGCCCCAAACACAAATCCAGGGAATGTCCATCGCTTCCAGCTCCAGTGCTGGGAGCTGGGGTATCCTAAGCCATGCAGGGATGTTTTCCACCTAAATTTTAAGTTGAGAGAGAGGAGGTTTGGATGGGATATTGGGAAGGAATTCTTCCCTGTGGTGGTGGGGAGGGGTTTGGCTGGAATTCCCAGAGAAGCTGTGGCTGCCCCTGGATCCCTGGAAGCATCCAAGGCCAGCTTGGACAGACTTGGAAAAACCTGGGATAGTGGAAGGTGTCCCTGCCCATGGTAGGGGTGGGATTAGGGATCCCTAAGGTCCCTTCCCACCCAAAGCATTCCATGATTCCCGGATTCCTTGGTGCACTGAAGTTTGTTTGCCTTTTATTCCCTCGATATTCCGCCACCAGCTCCAGCAAAGGCAAGGAGAAGACCAAGGAGCACAAGTAGGTTTGCTCTCCCTGCTCCTCTTCCTCCGTGTTCCCACTTTTCCAGCTGATCTGGTTGGTTTGCTCTCCCTGCTCCTCTTCCTCCTTGTTCCCACTTTTCCAGCTGATCCAGTAGGTTTGCTCTCCCTGCTCTTCTTCCTCCTTGTTCCCACTTTTCCAGCTGATCCGGTGGCTGTGCTCTCCCTTTTCCAAAGCTGGACCTGCCCACCCTGGAAAAACTTGGCTCTCTTGGATGTGTGGCCTGAGGGTTTGTAGCCTGCAGGGAATATTTATCCAAAAAACCAAGGAATATTTATCCAGCAAAAGCTTTGGAGCCTGGCAGCGCTGGAAGGGAGCTGAGAGGTTTTGAGGGAAGCCTGGATCTGTCCGGTCTGGATGAAGGGAGTTTCCCAGCCTGGGCATGGACAGGGCAGGAGCGGTCAGGGTGCAGATGGAACTTGGATCCGGCTTTTCTTTGGATATCAGGAAAAGGTTCTTCCCTCAGAGCCAGTGGGGCACTGGAACAGCTCCCCAGGGAATGGTCACATTCCCAAGGCTGCCAGAGCTCCAGGAGCACTTGGACAGGGACAGGGTGGGATTGCTTGGGTGTCCTGGGCAGGAGTTGGATCAGTGATCCCGGTGGGTCCCTTCCCACTTGGGAATTCCTTGATTCCATGGTCCAGCAGCTCCTGTGCCCACATTAGGCTGCCAGGTTTCTTCAGCTCCTGCCTTCCTCTTATTCCCAGCTGTTTTCATGGATACCAGACCGGGCTGCTCTCCCAAGAGCCGGATCCTCCGGCTCTGCTGGAGCAGCTCGGCTCAAATTTAAACTCAGCTCCAGGGAATGCTCCTGGAATCACCCCCAGGCACTTCCCCATCCAGGAGGTCTCTTCTGGCTCCTGTTCCTTGTTTTGTGGTTTAAGGATCAATTCATGGCACATCCCATGGATGGACCTTCCCAATTAATGGGATAAAGTGAGGAAGAGGAGATGAGGTGGGAAAGGAGGAAAATGTCCTCAAGGAGAGGGCAGAGTCAGGAAAAACGGGAAGAGATCTCCCAGCTCTGGTCCTTCCTCTGGGAAGAGGCACAAAGGAATTGAGGGTTGGGATCTTCCCAAGGATGGTGGGTGTAGGATGAACCGGGGAAGAACAGGAAGATTCCTGACAGGTGGAATTCCTGCAAGGAAGTGAGCCGTGGGAACACTGCTCCCTGCTCCCAGCAAAAAGCAGTGATTACAATGTCCTTTTATCCATGGATAATTCACCAGTAACGGGATCTTTAACTGGAATCTGGCCAGGAGAGGCTGCTCCCGACTCCCTGCCATGGCTTCAGAATCCCTGTGTGTGGATTCGGGAGATCCCCATGGGTGAAATCCTAAAGGACAAAGCCAAGAGGAGCAGCAGGAGGATTTGTGGAACTGGAGATGATCCAAGCTCAATCCCGTATTAAACCGCAGAAAATCCACGGGAAGAGCACTTCTGGAGGCTGGGTGGAATCTCCCGTGTCTAATACGGATTTAAACTTTGTTGGAACTTTCTGCTGACTTGGGATCAGCATCAGGATGTTCCCTCCTCCACCCCAAATTTTCCAGAATCCAGGTGGGATGTGCTGGAGCAGCAGCGGCTTCTCCGGAGATCGGTTCTTTGGGAAAGAGGGAGAAGGCCGGGTATTGGCAAAGGAGCGCTCCGGCTGCTGTGGCAGCAGCTCAGGTTCCGTGGGGCCGCGGATCCTCATGGAATATTCATGTGGAGACGGTGTCAGCTCTCCGCCAGCCCCTGCTTCCCACCGGCGCCGTCGGGAGCGTGGCGGGAGCAGCGGAGGGATCAGGAAGATCCCACAAAACTCCCGCTCTGCCCACGGAGGAGGCTCGGAGGGATCCCCCATCCCTGCTCCGTCCCCTCGGGCACTGGGATGGACGTTCCACCATAGAGGTGCCGCCATTCCCGGCTCAGCTCTTCCAGAACCTTCTCCTGCAGGGCTGGGTGAAGGTAGAAGCTGGCATGGGAAGGGGGAGGTGTTTGGGATTGGGCAGGGCTCACCCAGCTTGGAAAAGGGACGGGTGGGGATTGGGAAGGGGTTGGGGATCAGGATGAGCCACTGGGAAGCTGCTCCAGAACATTTGGGATGGCTCCATCCTCATCCTCATCCTGTTCCTTCACTTCTCCTCCACACCTGCCCAGTGCCGCCAAAATCCACCAAAATCTGCCAAAATCCACTGCTTTGGAATTTATTTCTTTGTCTCTTTTTTCCTGTTATTCCTCTTTTTTTCCTTTTTTCCTGTTCTTTTTTGCTCTTTTCCTCCCCTTACTTTTCCTGGTGCTTTTTCCTGTTTGTTTGGAGGTTTTTTCCCCTGCTTTATCCTCAGCATTTTTTAATCCTGACAGGTTTTTTCCGCATGTTTTTTCTTTCCTCTATTTTCTCTTCCCATGTTTTTTCCCCTGCTGATTCCTCCTGGGGTTTCTTTCCCAAATTTTTCTGTTTTTTTTTTCTTTTTTTTCCCCCCTACTTTCCCCATGTTCTTCCCTCAGGTTTTTCCTCCCCACATTTTATTTTCCCTCTACCTTTTCTTCCCATTTTTTTTCTTTTTTCCCCCCTCTGCTTATTCCTCCTGGGATTTTTTCCTAATTTTTTCAGTGTGTTTTCCCTTTTTTTTTTCTATTTTCCCTCCCCATTTTTCCATCCCCATTTTTACCTCCCTGTTTTTCCTTCCTATCTTTTCCCCCTATTTATTTTCTCCCTCATTTTTCCCCTTTTCTCCTTTTCCTTCTTTTTTCTATTTCTTTTTATGTTTTTGCCTTTTTTTCTTCTTCCTTTTTTCTTTCCCCTCTTTTTTCCTTTTGTCTCTTTTTACTTTATTTCCCCTTTTTCATTTTTTGCCCCTTTTCCCAATTTTTTCTTTATTTTCCCTTTTTCTTTTCCATCCTTTTTCCCCTCTTTTTTCCCCCTTTTTTTCTTTTTTCCCCTCTTCCTTCCCCCTTCTTTCTTTCCATTTTTTTCCCTTCCCCCAGCACTCTCGAAACTCCGTTATTCTCTGCCCCTTCCCAGGGCTCCATTCCCAGTGCTGGGAATTGGCTCAGAGGAACTGGGATGGACACGGACACAGCACCTGGAGCTCTGTTCCATGGACGGGCCTGGAGCCCTCCGGATTTTTCCCTCTGATCCACCTCATCCCGTGGATGTTCCAGAGGCTTTTCCCCAGCTCCAGGGCCTTTAGGAACACATGGAGCTGCTGATCCCAATTCCTTCCCTGAGTCCCCACTCCAGGAGGGGCTGGAGGGGCGATCCCAGCTCCCGCATGGATCCCTTGGGAAGGGGCTGGGTTGGGATGGTGATGCTGGGATGGGTCTCAGCACACATTCCTTGGATCAAGCGCTTAATCCCAGTTTTTTCCATATGGCCCAAAACCAGCATCATCATTTTACTGACGGGAACATCCGAGAGATCCAAAGCATCCTCGGTGTCCGTGGATTTGGGAGGATGGGAGAGGACCCTGCCAGGTTTTTCCCTGCAGGGTCCATCACCAGCTGCCCCTCACTTTGGTTTTCCTTCTCAAGGAACCTCAGAAATTCCTGGAACAGGGATTTTATCCCTGAGCATCCACAGGTAAAATGGCAGCTCTGGGACTGGAGGGACTTTTTGCTCTCCGGTTCTAAGAATTTCACAGGAAAGAAAGGGATGTAATCCAACCATCCTGGAGGTTTGTTATCTTATGGAGGGCTCTGGCTGCTGGGTATTCCGGGCTGGAAAAAATCTCTGTGGCAGAGAGCAGTCTGGGAGCAGAATTCCAGAACCTGAGCTGTGATTCCAGCATTTCCTCATTAAAGAAATGAGTTTGAAAACTGCTCCAAAAGGGTCCCATCCCCTGGGTGTTTCCTGGTGGGATTACAGGTACAGAACCCTCATCCTCACTTTTTCTCCTCCAATCCATGGAAAAACTGCACCATCATGGAGCCTCCTGGGAATTAATCGCAGCTCCCAGAGGACGGAGTGTTGCTTTAGTCCCAGATTTAAATAGTTCCTGGATCATTATCCCGACTGGATTCCTCTCCCTCAGATAATGTTATTTTCCCATTCTCCTTAAATTTTTTCCCGCTTTCTCTGGCTCTCTCTGCAGCCTGCAGACTTCTGCAGGTTACTTCCAACCAGGATGCACCAGGCTGGCTGCAATTCCAGGGTTTCTTGGTCTTGGGAAAAAATTCCCAAGGATAAAACTTGACCCTTTGGCCCCATCCAGAGGTGGGACTGGGAAACCCCACAGATTCCACGCCGTTGCCTTGTGGGCAGCACATCCCAATCCTGCAGGATCCAGGAGCTCTGGATCCGCTGGATCCCCTGGCCTGGCAGCCAGCTGGAGGTGAGGTCCTGGCTGGAGGTGAGGTCCTGGCTGGAGATTAGATTTGGGTTGGAGGTGAGGAAAAGTCCAGGCTGGAGGTGACGTGTTGTCCTGGCTGGAAGTGGATCCCAGTTTGGAGGTGAGATCCAGCTTGGAGGTGATGTCAAGGCTGGAAGTGAGGTGAGGTCCAGCTTGGAGGTGAGTTCCCATCTGGAGGTGAGGTTCATGTTGGAGGTGAGTTTGGAGGTGAAGTCCAGTCAGAAGACGAGGAAAGCTCCAGCCTGGAGGTGAGATCTGAGCCTGGCTGGAGGTGAGGAGAGGTCCAGGCTGGAGCTGAGGTCCCAGTTGGAGGTGAGTTCCAGGCTGGAGGTGAGGATCATCTTGGAGGTTAGACCTGGGCTGTAGGAAAGGTCCAGCCTGGAGCTGAGTTCCTCGTTTGGAGGTGAGGCCCAACCTGGAGGCAAGGCTCATCTTGGAGATTAGATCCGGGCTGGAGGTGAGGTGGGGAAAGGTCCATCCTGGAGGTGAGGTCCAAGCAGCAGGTGAGGTCAGGGCTGGAGGTGAAGTGAGGTCCTGTCTGGAAGTTAGATCCAGGCTGGAGGTGAGGTCCAGGCAGGAAGTGAGGAAAGGTCCATCCTGGAGGTGAGGTGAGATCCAGGAAGGAGGTGAGCTCCCAGCTGGATCTGAGGTCCAGTCAGGAAGGGGGGGGGAAGGTCCCAGTTTGGAGGTGAGGTACAAGAAGAAGGTGAGATCCTGGCTGGAGGTGAGGAAAGGTCCAGCCTGCAGGTGGGGTGTGATCCTGGCTGGAGCTGAGGTCCAGCCTGGAGCTGAGGTCCCCTGTTATTTCCAAGCTGCCCCAAGAACATCTCCAGCAAAGCTGCCAAGGCTCCTCCGCTTCCAGTGATGGGAATTTTCCAATTAAAAACATTCCCCCCTCACAGGTGGGGGAGTAGTTGGAGTGTCTGAAATTTGGGGTGTCTGAAATTTTGGGTGTTTCGATGCTGGATTTTTGGGTGTTTCATTTTCAGTAGTTTCATTTTTTGGTCTCTTGGAAAGAAATTCCATGAACCGGTTGGGAGAGATGAGGAGTGGGACCACAACACGGACCCCCAGCAGGGACTCTGCTCATGGGAGGCAGAGTTATCCCAAGTTATGATTCCCAGATAAAAAATGGGTTCCAAGATTCCAGGGCTGTGGATTCCACTGTGATCCTGCCTCTGCCTCTGGAATATTCCCTGCTCTGTTTTTCAGCTGATATTTCCTCTTTTCCCTTTGGAAAAAATTCCTCCTGTTCCCACCTCCCAGGTCCTAGAAAACACTAAAATACATCAATTAATGGGAATTTTTATTCTCCCTCTCTCCATCCAGAGCTGGAAAAGGAGTTTTTTCAGCCATGAAGCTTGGAAAGACACGTCCGTCCAAGGACGAGCATCGGAAACAAGGTACGGTCGTGGAATGATGGCGGATTCCTGGGAAAGCAGCAGCGGGAGAGGAAGGGCTGCTTGTTCCCTGGGCTTGGCACTGTGGTGGGGCTGGAACTGGATACCTCTGGAAAGGCAGGAGAGGGCAGCAGGTGGAAATTCATTGTTGTTTCCATTCAGAGCCTCAGGATCAGTTTTCCACTGCGAAGAAAAGCAGGAATGTGTGCTTGCAGGCAGGGAAAAGCCTTGCTTTGGATTGCGGTTCTGGGAAAACTTCCACTGCTTTCCAGCCAGGTTTCAGGACAGGAAAAGGGAATTTTGCCTGGGATGCTGACATGGATACCTGGGTGCTCTTCCCAGGCCCTGGGTGTTCCCCTCGTGGTTAAAGCTTCCAGCAGGACCATGGGAAAACATCCAGGATGCAAAGGCAGGAATGGGTCGGTCCCATGGAAGTTGGATTTATCCATGGTCAGGGAATGGTCACTGTGTGGTGTGGTCAGGGCTGCACGGCCGGGAGGCTCCTGATCCCACCTTTCCCAGGAACCTCGGGCTGTCCCACACCTCCCCTGGGCTGGGATTGTTATTCCAACCCTTGGCCACTGGAGATGGGATGGGATGGGATGGGATGGGATGGGATGGGATGGGATGGGATGGGATGGGATGGGATGGGTGTCCTGCACCCACTGCCTGTTGGCCAAGCCAGCATTCCCAGCATTCCATGGGTGCTTCCATCCCATCCGGGCTCCTCTGGTGGGTTAGATCAGGACCTGTTCACAAGGTGGGACAGGCTGGAAAGGGCTTGGAGCAACCTGGGATAGTGGAGATAGAGGGGGTGGGATGGGTGGGAATGGTCCTGCTGAGGGCTAACAGATTCTCCGGATGACCAAAATCCACTCTGGGAGGTGCTGGTCTGTCCATCGCCTGCAGGTCATGGGATTTGACCTGCTCAGGTCCTTCATCATCAAGGAATCATGGAATGGTTTGGGTGGGAAGGGACCTTACTCATCTTGTTCCACGGGCAGGGACAACTCCCACTATCCCAGGTGGCTCCAAGCCCCCTCCAACCTGGCCTGGGACACTGCCAGGGATCCAGGGGCAGCCACAGCTGCTCTGGCAATTTCAGCCCAGCCCCTCCCCGGCCTCCCAGCTGGGAATTCCTTGCCAAGATCCCACCCCAGGTTCCCCTTTTCCACTGGGAAGCCATTCCCTGCCTCCTAACCCCTCCATCCCTTGGCCCCAGTCCCTCTCCAGCTCTCCTGGAGCCCCTTTAGGCTCAGGAAGGGGCTTCAAGCTCTCCCTGGAGCCTTCCCTTCTCCAGGTGAGCACCCCCAGCTCTCCCAGCCTGGCTCCAGAGCAGAGGGGCTCCAGCCCTGGAAGCAGCTCCGTGGTCTCCTCTGGAGCCACTCCAGCACCTCCATGACCGTCCTATGCCGAGGATCCCAGAGCTGGAGGCAGTGTGACTCCGGCTCAGTCTCCCTACTGGGTTGAGGACTCCCTTTCCTACATGAAAGGAGCATTCCAGCACCTTCTTCCAACAGAAACCCAGGCATGGGGATGTGCTGGTGGGATCTGGGCTCCTGCCATAGTTTTTCCTCTTGGAATTGACCAGTTCTTCCCATTTTTTCACCCCTTTCTCCTCAAACCCAGGGAACTGGTTGTCTTGGCAACATCTCTTGTGCTCCTCAGATCCCCAGCTCTTCCTCCAATGCTCTTTCACCCCCTGAATTTGGGATGTTTATCGTTATTCCTTTTTTTTTTTGGTTCCCAAAACCCTCCGCAGGAATTCTGCCCAGATGGAATTCCATGTCAGCTCTCTGATAACCCCTTTTCTGAGCAGGTTGTCCGAGACCCGACCTGGTTCCCATTGTTTTTGTGTTCCCGGCCGAGGGGATGGGTTGGTTTCCTTTCTCTCAGCCTTTAATTATTCACTGATGGAAATTAAAACCGAAGCCATTCCTTTGTCCCGTTCCTGCAGATGATCCGGCAGTTCTGGAAACAGAAGACCTGGATAGAAAGGCCATGAGATACGGAGCAGGCCTGGAGCCAGACACCATCTCCCTGGCCTCTGTCACCGCTGTCACCACCAATGTCTCCAATAAAAGGTGAGATCCCAGCTGGGATTGTGCCAGTGGGAGGTGAGGACAGACATCCCAAAAATGTTTGACCCCTGACTCGGGGAATGTTGGAAATCATTGTCCCATGGAGCCAGCGGGGTGATTTTTTGGAATATCTGTTCTGCAGCAGTGATCACCAAAGTTCTGTGGAGAGTTCCGGGTCCCAGGGTTGAAGGAATGTTGAGAGGGACCCTGCTCTTGTAGTGAGAGAAACTTGGGACAAGGACCTGGAGGGTCAGGACACAGGGAATGGCTTCCCACTGCCAGAGGGCAGGGATGGATGGGATATTGGGAAGGAATTGTTCCCTGGGAGGGACTGGGATGGAATTCCCAGAGAAGCAGTGGCTGCCCTGGATCCCTGGGAGGGACTGGGATGGAATTCCCAGAGAAGCAGTGGCTGCCCTGGATCCCTGGGAGTGTCCAAGACCAGACTGGACAGGGCTTGGAGCACCCTGGGATAGGGGAAGGTGTCGGGGTTGGAACTGAATGATCTTTAATGTCCCTTCCTACCCAAACCATTCCATGATTCCATGAATTCCATCCATGCTTTGACCCAGAGTTTCTTCTGCTCTTCCAAAGGTCCAAGCCTGACATCAGGATGGAGCCAAGTGCCGGGAGGCCCATGGATTACCAGGTCGGTGACACTGCTGTGTCCCCAAGCTCTGCTCAGGGGGTCACAACCCAGGCTTGGGGACACTGTTCACAGGGACCGAGTTCCTGGTGGGGCTCAACTCACTGGGCTTGGAACCAGGATATCCCAAGAGCTGGAATTTCACTGGTGGAGCCGTAAATGCAGGATTAAGTCATTTACTGGGGTGGGTGTCCAGCATATGAAGCCCAAATTAAGCTCTCTTTGAGGTTGTCCCCAGGGAATTTCTCCTTGGAGCAACCCGGGATAGAAGAAGGTGGCCCTGCCCATGGCAAGGGGTGGAATGGGATGAGCTTTAAGATCCCTCCCAATTCCAATCACTCCACGATCCCGTTGTGTTTTCCAGCAGAAGTGAAGCCAATGGGATGGATGTCTCTGATCCCACAGCTTGGCTAAATCCATTGGATTTTCCATGTTGTGCGAAGCGCCCACACCCTGGGGCTGGAATAACCGGGATTCCTGGGATCTCCTGCATCCCACACCCCACCAGCCCCTCCTCGCCTGTGTCCCAGTGGGAGCAGCAGACCCCATTGCACTGGAAATTCCCCTTGGTCAGAGGTGGGGGGATGGGTGAAGGCAGCCTGGAGCTGCTCCCAGGACATGGAAGTTTGGGAATTCCTCTCCCCAGGTCAGTGTCACCATCATCGAGGCCCGGCAGCTCGTGGGGCTCAACATGGACCCCGTGGTGTGCGTGGAGGTGGGGGAGGAGAAGAAATACACCTCCATGAAGGAATCCACCAATTGTCCCTACTACAACGAGGTGGGTCCAGCCCCTCTGCTACTCCAACCCCTCGATCCGGTGATTTCTTTCTTCTCCGTGGTTTTTTGGGTTAAATTCCTGTCGGAATAAGGTGAAATCTCAAACCACACATGGGAAACGAAGCCTTTGCCCTCTGGAATTTTGTGATCAGTTATTCCCAGGTTTTCCAAGAAATCGGCGCTTCCGTTGGCTCCCCCCACTCATTGGGGGATCAGTGATCCGTGTGGTCCCACGCTCAGCGTTGGGATCACACGGATGCATCCCTGCTGGGCCGTGGGCTGCAGGAGCTCCCCCAGGCATCCACAGCTTCTCCGGGGTGTTCCTGATCCTGATGGATCCCACCCCTCACGATTCCTCTTTCCTTTCCAGTATTTTGTCTTTGATTTCCACGTCCCCCCTGATGTCATGTTTGACAAGATCATCAAGCTCTCCGTAAGTGACCCCGGTGGCCTTGTCCTTGTCTTTTTGGGGGGCTTTGGAAGCAAACAACCCATTTTTGGGATGGATTTAAGGTCCTTGATGTGAGATTCCCAACAGGAATTCTCTTCTGCAGACCTCCAGTCTGTTTTTCTGTTCCAACCTTCATTCCTGGCTCCACACACTCCCACATTCCCTGTGTCCCTTCGTGGGTGGTCTCTGGTATTCCAGAGCTGGATAGAACAAAACCTTGGGATTTGTTTATTCCTGGGGAGAGGAAAGACCTTCCTGAGCCTGCCAGGGAAATTCCTGGAGCATCAGACCTGTTGTGGAAATCCAGGACTGGGAATGCTGAGAGCAAAGCCAAGATTTCAGCCCTCCCAAAACCCAGAAGGTGATGGACAAGATTTGCAGATTCCCTGCCCAATTAGGACACGTTAATTAGGATCATCCGTATCCATCCCATGCACAAACTGGTCGTACAATTTCTCCCAGTTTTCCTCAAATTCTGAGCATCCTAAAGGCTCCTCCATCAGGGAAATATCCAAATGTTTGCTGCCATAGGGGCTGGAAAAGGGATCTTGCTCCAAAGATTAATTTCTTTGCATTTTTTGTTCATTCCAAATATAAACTTCCTGGCAATTCCACTAATCAGGAGCTGCCAGCCCCACCAGGCCTCTTGGTGTCCTTAGAATCCTCCCCAGACCAAGGAAAACTCCTCAGCTCCTTTTCCATCTGGCACTGAAGATCTCTGGAAATGGTTTTGTGCCTCCCAGGTCCTGGGATAACTCCTGAGTGGTTTTCCCCTCTCGATTTCCAGGTGATCCACTCCAAAAACCTCCTGCGGAGCGGGACACTGGTGGGGTCCTTCAAGATGGATGTCGGAACTGTTTATACCCAGCCTGGTATGTGAATGCTGTTTATGACAATTCCCGGGTATCTGTGTCTGCTCTGTGGAGTAAAATTCCTGGCAAAGGAGCCAGGCAGGCGCTTTTTTTCCCAATTTAGTGTAAATGTGCAAGACATCGGTCACCTGGGCTCGCTCATAGGTCAGGGAAGAGCACTTGGCGCTTCTGGAGAAGGCTCCATATACCACCCTGAATTCATGGAATTCCAGAATAGCTTGGGTGTGATGGGACTTTAAAGATTATTTCATTCCAATCCTGACATGGGCAGGGACACCTCCCGCTATTCCAGGTTGCTCCAAGCCCTGCTCAACCTGGCCCTGGACACTGCCAGGGATGGGGCAGCCACAGCTGCTCCAAGAATTCCATCCCAGCCCCTCTCCAGCGTCTCAGGGAAGAATTCCTTCCCAATATCCCATCCAGCCCTGCCCTCTGGCAGTGGGAAGCCATTCCCTGTGTCCTGTCCCTCCATCCCTTGTCCCCAGTCCCTCTCCAGCTCTCCTGGAGCCCCTTTAGGCCCCACAAGGGGCTCTGAGCTTTCCCTGGGTCCAGGTCTTCTCCAGCTTTCCCAGGTGTCAGAGATCCCTCCTGGATATGCTGGTATCCAGCCCTGCCCTGCCGAGGAAGAAGCCCCAGGTGACATTCCCAGGCAGGACATCAATGTTCCGGACAGGAAGGTCCAGGACTGGATCCTGCCCTCCATGTCTGGCATTTCATCCAAGCCAGGAAGGCGCCTGGAAAAGAGAGGGGAGGTTGATTAGAGCGGCTGATCACCAAGTCCAACCATCCCCAGCACTGCCAAGGCCACCACTGTCCCATGTCCCCAGGTGCCACATCCATACGGCTTTGAATCCCTCCAGAATGGGGACTTGAGGCTCCACCCCTCCCCCCCCCCTCCCCAGTTTATCCCATTGTTTCTTTGCCTTCAACACTAGACACATATTCCCAATAAATTTTCCGGGGGTTGTCGGGATCCCTCACACACAGGGCAGGTCCCACTCCATGGAAGGCTGTGTCCTGGTGGCGTTGGCCATGTCTAGTTGTGACAAAGGTGTCTTTTGTCCCCTGGGTCGCAGAGCACCAGTTCTACCACAAATGGGCCATCCTGTCCGACCCTGAGGACCTCACGGCCGGCCTCAAGGGCTACCTCAAGTGTGACATCGCCGTGGTGGGCAAAGGGGACAACATCAAGACCCCGCACAAGGCCAACGAGACGGACGAGGATGACATTGAAGGGTGAGGATCTGCCAGGATCCGCTTCTCCTTGACTCCCTTGGGAATGGCTTTCCACCTCTCTTTACCTCGGATGGGATGAGAGGATCCAAACCTGGGGCTGGTGGCACACAATGAGCCACGAAACCAGAGGGAGCAATCCGGTGCTTTTCCAAGAGAACGCGTGGTCCTGGTGCAATTCCAGGTGATCCCCAGCACAGAGCAGCCATTCCTGGCAGGTCAGACCATCCACTGGTGGTTGAACTCTACAACAACACCAGCCTGGTGTCACCCAGCCACTCTTTACCTGATGCTCCTGATGGGCCCTGGGGGGGAAGATGGGATGGGATGGGATGGGATGGGATGGGATGGGATGGGATGGGATGGGATGGGATGGGATGGGATGGGATGGGATGGGATGGGATGGGATGGGATGGGATGGGATGGGATGGGATGGGATGGGATGGAGTCTCATCGCCCACTGCCGAGGCAGAGCAAGCACCTGCCTTGGATGAGGTTTGGACTTCTGGATGAGGTTTACCAGGCTGTGTGTGTGGACAGGGCTCCTGGACTGCCCAGAACATCTCAAAGATCATGGAACAAAAATCAGGAGATTTTAGGACTTGATTCCAGCCCCAACATTTTCCAGCTAAATAAACATCTCCATCTCAAATCTGCCTCTCAGGCTCTCCCCACGTGGAGTCATGGAATGGTTTAGGTTGGAAAAGACCTCTGGGATCGAGTCCAACTGTTAACAGTCAGAAACCACCAGCACAGCTTTCCTAACCTGCTGGGGTTTGAGGAGCCACCTCCAGTATGTTGGGCTTCGTTCCAGGCTGTAGTAGTGATGTTCTCCTCCTTATTCCTAAAATCCTGGAATGGCTTGGGATGGAAGGGATCTTCAAGATCACCTTATTCCAACCCTCCTGCCATGGGCAGGGACACCTTCCAGCAGACATGGGCAACTCCAGCAATTCCTAGAATTCCTCTAGAAACATTTTGTTCCCAGCATTCCCATGGGCTCATCTATTCCTGCAGAGGAATAAAGCCACAAATCCAAAAAAACCAATGGATGGAGTTTAGTTCATCCCCAAAATAATCCTCCGAGCCCCTCTTGATAAGGAAAAAATGACTCTTCCAACATCCTGTTCATTCCATTTCCACGGAGTGGAGTGGAAGTGGAAGGAGTCAGTGCTTGGAAAACGGAGCAGCTCCTCTTTGGTATTTTATGGGATCGCAAAGGTTGGAAAAGATTTCTGAAATCACCTCATCCAACCTTTAGTCTTCCCTGACCACCCCACCCCAGCAGCTGTTCCCAACCCTATCCATTGACATTCCAGGAACCTCCTGCTCCCGGACGGGGTTCCCCCGGAGCGGCAGTGGGCTCGGTTCTACATCAAGATCTACCGCGCCGAGGGGCTGCCGCGGATGAACACCAGCATCATGGCCAACGTCAAGAAGGCCCTCATTGGGGAGAACAAGGACCTGGTGGACCCCTACGTACAGGTGGCCTTCGCGGGGCAGAAGGTGAGTGGGGAGGTCCCAGGGTGACCATGGGAGGTGACACCAGCAGGGCCAGCAGGTAGCCGCAGATGGTCTCAGTTGTCATGGCACATTGGGATGGGTGTGGTGTCACCTGGCACCTCAGGATGGGTGTGGGGTCACCTTGCTTTCTATGCTTCCCCTCTCCATGATGGGTTTTAGCACTCTCCAGTTGAGAAAGGGAATTCCTTACTCAGGAGAGGGCAGAATGGATGGAAGGGAGCAGCTCAGGTGGTGAGGGATGGTTTGGGACATCCAACCCTTGTCTGAAATTCATGTCTTTCTGCTTCCCAGGGAAAGACATCCATACAGAAGAGCAGCTACGAGCCCCTCTGGAACGAGCAAATCATCTTCACGGAGATGTTCCCCCCGCTGTGCAAACGGATCAAGATCCAGATCCGTGACTCAGACAAGGTCAACGACGTGGCCATCGGGACCCATTTCATCGATCTGAGGAAGATCTCCAATGAAGGGGACAAAGGTAAAGTTGAAGTGGGGGCATTCCTTTGGCAGAGTTCCCAAAGTTTCCCAGACTCCCTCCCACCCCTGGAATTCCCTGGTGCCCATCTGGAGAGACCTCGATGCCCTGAAATGTGAGAGGTTGTTGGACCAATACTCTAAAACCCGAGATCCGTCACAAGCTTTCAGCCAATACCTGAAAGCAAAGATAGCCCAGAATAATTTGCTTTTCCAAGAATTCCATGGGTGGATGAGCATTTGTTGGGCTCCCCATTCCCACACATGCAGGCAAAGATGGGAAACCAAAGGTGGGACTGGAAAGGACCAATGGGGAGTTCTCCTTCCTCAACTCTCAAAATGGGGAATTGCTCAATGGGAGCCTCATCTCTGCCTTTTGGGCTGGGGGCCCTCCCAGTCTCCATCGTTGCCTTCCCTGCAAAACTTCCCTGAAAAAAAGGAGGCTCCGGGGGGACCTTGTGGCTCTGCACAAGTCCCTGACAGGAGGGGGCAGCCGGGGGGGTCGGGCTCTGCTCCCAGGGAACAGGGACAGGAGGAGAGGGAACGGCCTCAGGCTGGGCCAGGGCAGGCTCAGGGTGGACATCAGCAGGAATTTCTGCATGGAAAGGGAGGTCAGGCCTTGGCAGGGGCTGCCCAGGGAGGTTTGCAGTGCCCATCCCTGGAGGTGTCCCAGGAAGGGCTGGAGGTGACACTCAGAGCTCTGGGCTGGGGACAAGGTGGGGATGGGGCACAGGTTGGGCTCGATGGTCTGGGAGGGCTTTTCCAACCCAAATGATCCTGGGATTCCCTGAAAACTGTCTCCATGGATGGCTGCAACCACACTTCCATGGACACACAAGAACATATTCCAGCCTGTGCCACCACACACAGACCAGGAAAGTGATGCCAACCACAAGTGCCAGGACATTCCCTTTTGCCCGTCCATCCCCTTCCCACCTGCCCATTCCATCCCCACAGGTTTCCTGCCCACCTTTGGCCCTGCCTGGGTGAACATGTACGGCTCCACCCGCAACTACACCCTCATGGACGAGCACCAGGAGCTCAACGAGGGCCTGGGCGAGGGCGTCTCCTTCCGCGCCCGGCTCCTGCTGGGCCTGGCCGTGGAGATCCTGGACACCACCAACCCCGAGATCAACAGCTCCACTGAGGTGCAGGTGGAGCAGGCCACGGCGGTGGCTGACGTAAGTCCCCGTGACCCCACAGCATCCAGGGGGCAGTTTGGGGTCTCAGGAATATTGGATTGTTACCTTCGGCCTCACAAATCGAGGATTTCAAGTGTTGCCCCAGCTGTTCTGGATCTCACAGAGCAATGGAAGTAAATCTTGCAGGATTTCAGGTTTTAGCATAATTCCAGTGCTCACTTCCCTCGGGAGTGCTGGGAATATCTGAGTGAGATACTTTGGCTCTGGCACAGCTTTCCCAGAGAAGCTGTGGCTGGTCCATCCCTGGAAGTGTCCAAGTCCAGGTTGGACAGGGCTTGGAGCGACCTGGGATAGAGGAAGGTGACTCTGCCCATGGAACCAGACAATCTTTAAGGTCCCTTCTCACCCAAACCATTCTGTGATTTCTATCGTCTCCTAAACTTAGGGATGTTTCTCCGTGTGGAAAATACACACGGACAGTGACTCATCCCCTAATTCCAGTTGTCCCACTCTTATCCTGATGGGTTTCAATCAGAAGCCAATTCCCCCAGCCAGGGGGAATGAAACCACCGGGAAATAAAACCCTTCCAATTCAGTGGGAGCATCCAGGCACCTGGATTTGTGTGGTTTGATCAATTCTGTTTGGGAGTGAACTCAGGCTCGTATTCCTGAATTTCTCTGAGAGTCCATCCCGGGCACAGGGTGACGGCTCCCAGCACAGTTCAAGGTTATCTTTAATTAAAAGATACTAAAATGAAATCTTTAATTAACCACTCTCTGCAACGAGCCAAGAGATGGCAGACAAGACCCTCCTGGTCCCTTTGGCAGTGGCATCACGAGGGACAGACCTGTCTCTCCCTCTGGCCCCGACCCTCAGCCCTTGGATGTCTTTCTCCTGCAGAACTGCAGTGGGAAGATGGAGGAATTCTTCCTCTTCGGAGCCTTCCTGGAGGCCACCATGATCGACAGGAAGATTGGGGACAAACCCATCAACTTCGAGGTCACCATAGGTTGGTTGTTCTTTGGGGAGTGTGACGGTTTTGAAAATCAGAATCCAAAGCTGGGAGCGGGGTTTATTCCCGATTTTCCATTCCAACCCCTGCTAGAGCAGGTTTGGGGATCAGGGAATGGCCCCTCCGTGGGCGTGAGGGATGTGGGATCCCACACCCCCTATTTTGTGCCTGCTGGGGTGTGGCCAGTGGAGCTGATCCCTCTCCCATCCTGGCTTTGTGCTCTAGAGAGGCCAGCTCCAGGAGGGAATGTATTCCCAGGGGATTGAGAGGGGACAGGAGCAGGGTATAGACACCTCTCCCTAATTTCTGGTTCCTGGATGTGGCTCCAGGAAGTCAAACTCCAACGTTCTCTGTGATTCCAGCAGAGAAAACTTCTGCCACCCTGAATTCAGTCCCAGAGCTGGGAGTTACAACCCTGTGAATCAATTCCATCTTTTTTTTTTTTTCCTTGAGGTAACTATGGCAACCAGGTGGATGGCTCCAGCAAACCCCTCCTGCGGAGGAAGAAAGAGGGAGGGGATGGGGACGAGGAGGAGTCGGAGCTGCTCCAGAATTCCAGTGAGGATGAAGGTGGTGAGGATGGAGAGCTGGTCTCCGTTTCTTCATCCCAGCCCATGAAGCCCCTGGTCACGGACAGGTCAGTGTGTCCACCTGGGCACTGGGTCAGTGTGTCCACCTGGGCACGGACAGGTCAGTGTGTCCACCTGGGCACTGGGTCAGTGTGTCCACCTGGGCACGGACAGTTCAGTGCGTCCACCTGGGCACTGGGTCAGTGTGTCCTCCTGGATTTGTGTAGTCAGTATGTCCACTTAGGCATTGGATCAGTGTGTCCTCCCGGTCACAGACAGGTCACTGTGTCCACCTGGGCACTGGGTCAGTGTGTCCACCTTGTGTAGCCCCTGGGGATGTGGGTCAGTGGTGGCCTTGGCAGTGCCGAGATCCCAGATGGAAAAACTGCTGGAAAAATCTGCCAATGCATCAGGCAGGAGATTGGCATAAAAAGACTCAAATCCTGTCCCTGGTGAGATGTGCCTGCGGATGTCTGGATGTGGATACAAAGGACCGGGATAAGGAAGATAATTGGATTTACGATGATGAGATTCGCTTAAAGTGGATTTTAATCAAGTTTCAGCAGTAGATTGGTATTAATTAAATTAACTGTCTGATTAAATCAATTGGGAAAGGAGTATCCAGTGAAGTGTCTCCCTGGAATTCCCTCCGTTTTGCCATGAATATCCAGCACAGATAAAGTCCCCCTGGAATTCCCTCCTCTGTTCCTCGGCTCCTTGTCCATCTGAATCCCAAGGGGAGATGAGAAGCTCTGATGTTTTGGGGCCGCGCCCACCCTGTTTTCCCAAAAATCTCCAGCCTCTGGGAGCCTCCTGCTCCACCACGGGGCTCTGCTGACATCTCCTGGCGGGAATACCCGGGAAGAGCTGGAGCGGGATTTAACTCCTGGTGATTCCAGGTGCAGCAGGATCCACAGTGGCTTTCCAGGGGGTGGATCCCAGCTCATAGCCAGTGCTCCAGAAGTATGGATCACCCTTCCTTTAGCTGTGCCATCACTATTCCAAGGACAGGTTGGGCAGGGGTTGGAGCAACCAGAAGGTTTCAGAATCCCAGAACGGTTTGGGTGGGAAGGGACCTTAACGCTCATCCCATTCCAACCCCAACACATTCCAGTGTCCCAGGTGGCTCCGAGTCCCGTCCAACCTGGCCTTGGGCACTTCCAGGGATGGGGCAGCCCCTGGGCACTGCACCCATCCATCCTGGGCCTGGCATTGGGAATGGCCTCGGGAGAAACGGAGCCTCTGTTCTCCAGGATGCAGCCGAAGCCACCTCCCTCCCACTCCTGAGCTCCTTCCCACCGCGGCAGTGCCTCCCGGGAGCGGGGTGGGATGGGGGCTGCTCCAGGCTGGGATTGTCACCCCCACGGAGCATCTCTCCTGCCTCCTCCTGCAGGAATTATTTCCACCTGCCCTACCTGGAGAAGAAGCCCTGCATCTACATCCGGAGCTGGTGGCAGGACCAGCGGCGCCGGCTCTACAACGCCAACATCATGGACAAGATCGCGGACAAGCTGGTCAGGGATGGACAGGGAGGGATGGAGGGACACAGCTGGGACACGGGGCTGGCACAAGGCACAGCCACATCCAGGCTCCCTGGGTGTCTCTGCACCTCGGCGCAAAGCAGGGACAGGCAGAGCCCAAAAAGGGGAAAATTCCCAGTGAGGAATCACCAAATTCCAGCAGCTCCTTGAGAATTCTGTGGGTTAGATCCAGGTGTTCCCACAAACGGGAACAGGGGCAGGGAGGCTGGGCTGGAGGGGTGAAGCACTCCTGTGGCAGAGCCAGGGAAGGGAAAGCTCCAGGGAGACGTTGGAGACCCTTCCAGGGCCTAAAGGGGCTCCAGGAGAGCTGGAGAGGGACTGGGGACAAGCCTGGAGAGACAGGACGAGGGGGAATGGGTACAAACTGGAAAAGGAGATTTAGGCAGGATATTGGGAAGGAATTGTTCCCTGTGAGGGTGGGCAGGTGCTGGCACAGGGTGCCCAGAGCAGCTGGGGCTGCCCCTGGATCCCTGGAAGGTTCCAAGGGACAGGGTTTGGAGAAGCCTGGGATAGTGGAAGATGTCCCTGCCCATGGTGGTGGAGTTGGAATTCAATGATTCCCACCCAACCCATTCCATGATTTTATGATTAACAGTCTCAGCTCATTCCCAGGGAGCCTTCGGGAGAGCTCTACATTGGCAGGGTCATAGCAGGATCCGGGAAAGGTCCCCCTGGCAGGTCCCTCCAAGAGGGTTTGGATCTCGGCCAGCTCATTCCTGGAGGGCACCAGAGCCATTCCCAGTCCCCAGAGCTGGGTCCCCGAACATGTTCCAGGGAAGCAGCCGGGGTTTCCCTCGGTGTGGGGTTGGATCAGGGGGTCCCCCAGCCCCCCACCCCTCACGCTGTCCCCATTGGTGCTGCAGGAGGAGGGGCTCAATGACGTGCAGGAGATGATCAAGACGGAGAAGCCGCACCCGGAGCGCCGGCTCCGAGGGGTCCTGGAGGAGCTGAGCAGCGGCTGCCTGTGAGTGACACGTGGCAAGGGTGGCACCGTGCGGGTCCCTACTCCCAGTGGATGAGGCTGGGAATATCACCTCTGGGAGTGTCACCTCACCTTGCCTTGTCCTCGGGATGACGGCACAACATTCCATGACATTGGTGCGATGCCGGATCTTTTGCCTCGGGCTGGAGCACGGTGCTGCCATCTGCACCCCAAAGACCCCAAAGCAGGGCTGAAAACCTCAAATCCTGTGGCCTCCACGGGCTGCTGGCACCTGGTGGCACCTGGTGGCACCTGGTGGCACCTACTGTCCCTTCCTGACCCTGAGTCCGGGGTGTGAACCAGCCCCGTGGCCACAGTTTTGTTGGAGACTGGAGGGAATGAGAGCGTTTCCCTCCAGGGACGTGGCCAGGCTGGCAGAGACCTCCCTGGGAAGGGCTCCCGTGGGAATCACCCTGCCGGCCTTTTCCCGCAGGCGCTTCCTGACCTTGGCTGACAAGGACCAGCATCACTCGTCCCGCACGAGGCTGGACCGGGAGAGGCTCAAATCCTGCATGCGGGAGCTGGTGAGTGGGATCTGGTCCCTAAAGGGGCTCCAGGAGAGCTGGAGAGGGACTTTGGATGAGGCCTGGAGGGACAGGACACAGGGAATGGCTTCCCAGTGCCAGAGGGCAGGGCTGGATGGGATATTGGGAAGGAATTGTTCCCTGGGAGGGTGGGGACGGGTTGTTCAGGAAAGCTTTGGCAGTAGTGGAGGAGGATTCCTGAGCAGGGGCTGGAATTTGGTCCATGGATGCACTGCTTTCCAATCCCTGTGGGTCGAGGGTTTGGGGTTTAATTCTGAGCAGAGGAGCCCAAAGACCCCTCGGGTCTCACCCACGTCCCAGGTGTCACTTGGGCCTCCGCTGCCTCCCCTCCACCAGACTCTGGAAAGAAGTTCGGGAGCACAGAGGAGCTGGAAGGGGGAATTTCGGGAACCCTGAGGAACAGAGCTGCTCCAGGGACAGAGATTTGGGGGTGATTTTGGGAACCCTGAGGAGCAGAGCTGTGCCAGGGACAGAGGTCTGGAGATAATTTTGGGAACCCTGAGGAGCAGAGCTGTGCCAGGGACAGAGGTCTGGAGATAATTTTGGGAACCCTGAGGAGCAGAGCTGTGCCAGGGACAGAGGTTTGGGGATGATTTTGGGAACCCTGAGGAGCAGAGCTGTGCCAGGGACAGAGGTTTGGGGATGATTTTGGGAACCCTGAGGAGCAGAGCTGTGCCAGGGACAGAGGTTTGGGGATGATTTTGGGAACCCTGAGGAGCAGAGCTGTGCCAGGGACAGAGGTTTGGGGATGATTTTGGGAACCCTGAGGAGCAGAGCTGTGCCAGGGACAGAGGTTTGGGGATGATTTTGGGAACGCTGAGGAGCAGAGCTGTGCCAGGGACAGAGGTTTGGGGATGACTTTGGGAACCCTGAGGAGCAGAGCTGTGCCAGGGACAGAGGTTTGGGGATGATTTTGGGAACCCTGAGGAGCAGAGCTGTGCCAGGGACAGAGGTTTGGGGATGATTTTGGGAACCCTGAGGAGCAGAGGTGTGCCAGGGACAGAGGTTTGGGGATGATTTCGGGAACCCTGAGGAGCAGAGCTGTGCCAGGGACAGAGGTTTGGGGGTGATTTTGGGAACCCTGAGGAGCAGAGCTGCGCCAGGGACAGAGGTTTGGGGGTGATTTTGGGAACCCTGAGGAGCAGAGCTGCTCCAGGGACAGAGGTTTGGGGATGATTTTGGGAACCCTGAGGAGCAGAGCTGTGCCAGGGACAGAGGTTTGGGGGTGATTTTGGGAACCCTGAGGAGCAGAGCTGTGCCAGAGACAGAGGTTTGGGGATGATTTCGGGAACCCTGAGGAGCAGAGCTGTGCCAGAGACAGAGGTTTGGGGATGATTTTGGGAACCCTGAGGAGCAGAGCTGTGCCAGGGACAGAGGTTTGGGGGTGATTTTGGGAACTGTGCGGGACAGAGCTGCTCCAGGGACAGAGGTTTGGGGGTGGTGGCCCTGCTCCTTGCCAAGGATGTTCAGGAGAGATGGACAAGGAGCTGGTGGCTTCTCCACCTGGCACAGCCAAGGACACCAACTTCAGTGGCCAGCTGCACCCTGGAGAGCCAGGAATTGTTAAATTCTACACTTTCCCATGGAAGCTCCAAGGGTCAGGTGTTGGGTGACAGTGGCAGGGGCCCCTTCCTTAATCTACCCCAAAACTCTCCAAGCTCAGGTGACACCGTTGTGGTGTCATCTCCTGGGCTCTGTCTCTGCCCTCTCAGGGGCCCTCCCAAGCCAAGGTCAACAGAAGGGTGTCCGAAGGTGTCCATCCTGACATAGTGGGATTGAGGCACCTTTGCCTCGTCTGAGCTGTGTCCTGATGACCTGGCTGTCCCTGCAGGAGAACATGGCCCAGCAGGCCACGGCCCTGCGCTCCCAGGTCAAGAGGAACACCATGAAGGACAAGCTGAAGCTGGTGCAGAACTTCCTGCAGAAGCTGCGGTTCCTGGCGGACGAGGTGGGTCCCTCACGGGCAGAGGTGGCTCTGGCTGGGTCAGCACATGGAGACAGAAACCAGGGATGGATGGATGGATGGATGGATGGATGGATGGATGGATGGATGGATGGATGGAGACCTCCGAGGGCAGGAGAGGTCCCTCTGCAAGGAGCCATTCCAAGTCCATGAGCTACCCCATGATCCCTGTGCACTCCTGGGTGGGAATGAGCTGATGAAGAAGAACCTTAAGAGTTTCCTGGGGAAGGGACAGAGCTGGGTCCTCCTGCAGCAGAGCTGGAGATGTTTATGCCAGTCCCAGCCATGGAGGGATCCTGTGGGATCAGGATCTAGGAGGTGACACATCAAATCCCAGGCTGGTTTGGGTGGGAAGGGATCTGAAATCCCATCCAGTTCTAACCCCAGCACCTTCCACCATCCCAGGCTGCTCCAAGCCCTGCCCAACCTGTCCAGGGACACTGCCAGGCATCCAGGGGCAGCCACAGCTGCTCCAAGAACTCCAGCCCAGCCCCTCACCACCCTCAAGGGGCTGAATTCCTTCCCAATATCCCACCTATCCCTGCCCTTTCCCAGTGGGAAGCCATTCCCTGTGTCCTGCCCCTCCATCCCTTGTCCCAAGTCCCTCTCCTGCTCTCCTGGAGCCCCTTTAGGCTCTGGAATGATTTTACTATATTTTTACACTTCAGGACTGGCTCAGAGAGGGTTCTTGGTCCTCCCTGGAGCTGCAGCTGTTCCACCTCCTGCTCCCGTTTCCCATGGAGGGCTCCCAGCTCCATCCTTGGTTACAGCCAGGCCTTCCTTGGCCCTGACCCAGCTCAGATTTGAGGTGTGATGGGCCCTGTCCAGACTGGGAACCTCTTCCCTGGGAAGGGATGAAGGAATGGCCCCAGCCGTCCCCTCCCCAAGGCCACTGAAGGAGGAGAAAAGGAAAATCTTCTGTCTTCTAAGACAAATTTGTATTTTTTAAAACTTTAACCAACCTAAATCCCAGTTTTTTTCCTGCTCTGAGCAGCTTTTTTGGAATGGGAATCTCAAAACTATTCCAGTGCCCACAGTGTGGCAACAGGCACATCCATCTTCCATGGAATTTGTTGGATTTGCCTCCAGACAGTCTCCAGCCCCACCAGTGCCTCAGTGGTCGGAGCTGGGACACTGACGGGGCTCTCCCGTGGCATTCCCAGCCCCAGCACACGATTCCCGACGTTTTCATCTGGATGATGAGCAACAACAAGCGCGTCGCCTACGCCCGCATCCCTTCCAAGGACATCCTGTACTCCATTGTGGATGAGGAGATGGGCAAGGACTGCGCCAAGGTGAAGACAGTTTTCCTCAAGGTGAGGATCCGTCTGTCCTGGAGGAGCTGCGGCCAAGAGGAGCAAAGTGGAGGAGGGAATTTGGGAGATGAGGATGAGAGTTGTGTATCCGTTTTTCCTGGGGTTTGAATATTGGAAAAATGTGATCCATACTCTGCTGGTAGGGGGGGAAATCTGCTCCTAGGGAGGGTGAAGCACTGACCTTACCCAGCCCGATAAGTGGGAAATGTTTGGAAAGAGGGGATGTGCTTTATCCAGCTGGAAATCCAGAGAATTCCTGGCTTAGGGAAAGGAAATCATGACGGGAAGAGGACAATGCACGAGCCAGAGTAGTATCATGATCCCAAAGGATCCTTGGGTTTAAGGAACAGCAGCACAATGCCCCAAAGGGGTTGGGTGCTCCAAGAGGTGGTGTGTCCATATTCCCAACATCCACGTGAAATCTTCCCTCCCTTGTGCTCAGCTCCCCGGGAAGAGGGGGTTTGGACCTGCTGGCTGGACAGTCCAGGCCAAGATGGAGATCTACCTGTGGCTGGGCCTCAACAAGCAGCGCAAGGACTTCCTGAGCGGCCTTCCCTGTGGATTCGAGGAGAAGAAAACCCCCCGAGGACAAAACCTGCCTTCCTTCCCACCCATCAGCCTCCTGTACACCAGTAAGGAATTCCCACAGGATGGGACATGGAGAAGGTGGGAGGGAGTCTGGCTGGACACCCCCTGGTCCAACGGCTTCCAGGAGCTAAGGGGGAAATCACTCCAGTTGTCCCAGGAGAGCTGGGGGGTGGGAATTGCATCCCCTCATCCCGCTCCTGTTCACGGCTGACGTTGTGCGCACAACGAGCAGGTTGCCAAAGAAATCCATATCCATTTGGGATTCGCGCTTTGAGCTGAGATCCTTCCCCCGTGAGGAAAAAACAGGCCCCTGAGACCTCCCTTGGATGGGTTCTGGGAGATTGTCCCAAGCCATCCCATCCCCTCTCTCTTCCAGAGAAACAGGTTTTCCAGCTGCGAGCCCACATGTACCAAGCCAGGAGTTTGTTCGCAGCTGACAGCAGCGGCCTCTCGGATCCCTTCGCACGGGTCTTCTTCATCTCCCAGAGCCAGTGCACCGAGGTGAACATTCCTGGGATGCAGGGATGGAGGGATGCAGGGATGGATGGTGATGCTGCAGGTTCCATCCTGGTCCCGTGGCACACATCCCAGGAGGATTAGGATCCCATAAGGATGAGGATGATCCTGGGGTCCTGCAATGGGAAAGCTGCTCTGGAACTGGGGATTGACTGTCTCTAGGAGATCTTTCCCCAGGAACCCATTCCCAAATATGTCCCACATGCTGGCGGCTGCAATTGCCCATGATTCCCCATGATTCCTTGTGAATGCCTGCCTGTTGAGGCAGAACTGGGTCATATTAAAGTGGTTTTTGGGCTTCCTTCCCAGTCTGACAGTTGCCAAGCTTTAGGAAGCCTGGAGGACACTGGGAATAATCCATCTCTGCTCATCTCCTGTTCGATTGTTTCCCTCAGAAGAATCCCTGGGAGATTCCCGATGCCTCTCTGATCCAAAAAATGCACAGCAGCCCCACCTGCCACCCTTTCCCAGGACTTTGGTCCATCCCCGGAGCAGTAGCAATGTCTCCCATCTTTCCAGGTTCTCAACGAGACCCTTTGCCCAACCTGGGACCAGCTCCTGGTGTTCGACAACGTGGAGCTGTATGGGGAAGCTCACGAGATGCGGGATGACCCCCCCATCATTGTCATCGAGATCTACGACCAGGACACTGTGGTGAGAAAATCCCATGGAATTGTGAGTGGTTTGGATGCTGGGATCTCTCCAGAGTTGGAGGCAGAGGATGTGGGGAGCCTTTTTTCCTGATTCCTGGAAAACGATCCCTCCACATCACCCACGGAGCCTCTGCTGCTCATAAACCTCAGATGTAACTTGATGTATCTTATTTTTGGAGAGGGAAGCAAGAGGCTGTAGTCAAGGAGATTTTCCCTTTGGGAAAACTGCTCATCCCTGGTCTCCTTGCTGTCCCAACCCCTTGGCTGTCCCAAACCTCCTTCAAGGAGCCAGGACTGAAAGTTTTCCCTGAGCTTTGGCATCCCAAGCCCAGAGCGCTGATCCCGTTCCTGTTCCGACCACGATGGGGAGGACCACAGGGCTAATTTTGAATTCTTGTTTTGGATCCCCAACTCCAAGTGCCCTTGGGGAGAACCACGGGTCTAATCTTGGAACTCCCCTGCTGGATCCCAACTCCAAGTGCTCTTGGGGAGAACTGCAGGGCTAATCTTGGAATTCCTGTTGGATCCCCAGCTCCAAGAGCTCTTGGGGAGAACCATGGGTCTAATCTTGGAACTCCCCTGTTGGATCCCAACTCCAACTGCCCTTGGGGAGAACCATGGGTCTAATCTTGGAATTCCCATGTTGGATCCCCAACTCCACATGCTCTTTCCGCAGGGAAAAGCTGACTTCATGGGCCGGACGTTCGCCAAGCCGGTGGTGAAGATGTCAGACGAGCAGTACTGCCCCCCACGCTTCCCGCCACAGCTGGAGTATTACCAGATCTACCGCGGCAATGCCACGGCCGGGGACCTGCTGGCCGCCTTTGAGCTGCTCCAGGTGCCAGCTGGACAAAGGGATGGGAAGGCTGGATGCATGGTTGGAAGGGAGAGGGGATTAATTTATGGAAAATCAGATAACTGGGAATAACTGCCCCTTCACTGCTTCATTGTTCTGCTGAACCCTTGTAGTTTCTCTTGGATGGATCAACCACTTGTTCATCAAAGGCACCTGGAAGTGTCCAAGGACAGGTTGGACAGGGCTTGGACCAACCCAGGATACTGGAAGGTGTCCCTGCCCATGGCAGGGGGTTGGAATTCAATGGTCTTTCAAGTCCCTTCCAGCCCCAACCATTCCATGATTCATGTCAGTCTGGGGCAATACCAGAGTAAAATTCTTCCACTTCTGTGCCTCGTGTTCCATCCACTGAAATGCTTTTCCCACCTCTTTTTTCTGCCAGGGCAGGTGCTCATCCAAGCCCTTTCCCCCACCACTTTCCTTGGACTCGGGGAACGGCTCACACGGGAGATTTGATCTTTCCTGAGCCCTGGGCTGGATATGGGACCTTAAAGCTGCTCCTGGGCTGAGCTCTGGGACCACATCTCCGTTTCCTCCCACCCAGCCCAGCAGATGCAATTCCAGGGTGGAACAGCCCTGGGAGTGGGATACATTGGTGGGCTGAGATTGCTGGATTGCTTCTGGGACTGTCCTGTGTGGAAGGACAGCAATTCCCAGCACCTTCTGCTCTTGCATTTCACTTTTCCCAAAGCAACTGCCCTGGGCTCTCAGTGCTCCCAGATAATGCAGACCCAACTACTGGGACCAGTTCCAGCTGAGACACCACCCAGTTCCCTCTGGAATTTGTTCCTGTCCATGGCAGGGGTTGGAATGAGTTGATCTTTGAGGTCCCTTCCAATGCAAACCAATCTGTGATTCCACAATTCTGGGAGATGGACCAAAAAAATGCTTTCCAGCAGCTCAGAGGAGCAGATCCTAATCCATGATCCATCTCTTCCAGATCGGCCCCGGGGGCAAGTCAGACCTGCCCCCAATCGATGGCCCCACGGACATGGATCGGGGTCCCATCCTGCCGGTGCCTCTGGGAATTCGGCCGGTGCTGAGCAGATACAGAGTGGAGGTAACGGCCTTGGAGCACCCGGTGTCTATGTGGAGTGTTTCCTGGGGCAGGCGAGGGTCTCCAAGGAAGGGCAGGAGGGAGCTGGGACTCAAGGATCTGTCTGTGGTGGCCAGACTGGGAACCAGGCTGCAGCATCCCTAAAAAACAGGGAATTGGATCACTTTGTGCTGTCAAAACTGGGCAGGACAGTGAGACAGCAGCACCTGGGCTGACATGCAGCTCAGGGAATGTTAGAGATGGACACGGAGCTGGATCATCTCTTCCCAAAGCAATCCCATAGCTCAGGTGTCCTGCATCCCACCAAACTCGGGCAAAGAGGATGGTACGCCTCTCATGTATCCATGGTTATCTAAATTGGGATTTTGTATCCAAAATAATGTGGGCACGACCCAGGGCAGTGCCCGTCCCCTGTGCTGGCACTGCTGGGGCACCTCCAGTGCTGGGGGCAGCTCTGGGCCCCTCCTGACAGGAGAGACCCTGAGGGGCTGGAGCGTGTCCAGGGAAGGGAACGGAGCTGGGAAGGGGCTGGAGCAGCAGGAGCAGCTGAGGGAGCTGGGAAAGGGGCTCAGCCTGGAGCAAAGGAGGCTCAGGGGGACCTTGTGGCTCTGCACAAGTCCCTGACAGGAGGGGACAGCCGGGGGGGTCGGGCTCTGCTGCCAGGGAACAGGGACAGGAGGAGAGGGAACGGCCTCAGGCTGGGCCAGGGCAGGCTCAGGGTGGACATCAGCAGGAATTTCTGCATGGAAAGGGAGGTCAGGCCTTGGCAGGGGCTGCCCAGGGAGGTTTGGAGAGCCCATCCCTGGAGGTGTCCCAGGAAGGGCTGGAGGTGGCACTCAGTGCTCTGGGCTGGGGACAAGGTGGGGACCGGGCACAGGTTGGGCTCGATGGGCTGGGAGGGCTTTTTCAAATGATTCCGTGGTTCTGTGATGTGTCCCACGAGGGCCCCTGTCCCTTGGAAGTCCTGGTGAACATCCATGACCCAGGCAATGCCCACAGGGATGTTCAGGGCACATCTCAGCCCCGGGTGAAGGTGCTTCTGCTCAGGTGAGATGCCACTGACCAGGTCTCCAAAGGGATCTCAGCTCCTGGTTTTCTACACATTTGCATCACCATAAATGAGTTGTGTTCCTCACAATTTTAATACAGCCATGGGGAATGAGGAGGTGGGGAAATCTCCATTTTGGGGAATTTTGGATGGTGGCAGTCTGTTACCCCAGGCAGGGACAGGGAAGTTTCCCCAGTCACACTGATTCCACTGGGACAAAGCAATGGCAGTGCTGGATCCAGAGGCACCACAGATGGACAGAGCTCCTCTGTGGAGTCCCAGGGCGGGAAAAGGCCAGGAAGGGAGAAAGGCAGGAAAAGGAGAGTCGAGAGCAGCAGCTGGGAGACCTTGGGCTGCAAACCAGGAGTGGGATGGAATATTTGGGGTGTCAGGAGGAGATACGTCAGGAATCCACCACTGCCCAGAGATGACATCGCCAGTGGGATCCCTCTCTGTGGAGAACCAACTCTCCAATGTGAGATCGTCCCGCTCACATTCACGTGCTCTCTCCTCCTCCTCCTGCCCTAGATCCTGTTCTGGGGGCTCAGGGACCTGAAGAGAGTGAACCTGGCTCAAGTGGACCGGCCCCGTGTGGACATCGAGTGCGCTGGAAAGGGCGTCCAGTCTGCCCTGATCCAGAACTACAAGAAAAACCCCAACTTCAGCACTTTGGTCAAGTGGTTCGAGGTGGTGAGTGTGGCTCCTTCCCTCTGATCCCTCAGCTGGAACCCGGAATTTCTGGAGCCCACCGTGGTTCCGAGCCCTTTACTCCAGTTTTCCCAAAGGAGTGGAGCATATGGACACCATTCCTTTACCTGAGGGCTCCCAAGCCACGTTTTGCTGGAGCAGCTCTGGACCTCTTCCTCCAGCATGATCCCAGTTTTGGTCCCTGCTCGTCTTCCCAACATGATCCCATTCTTAATCCCTACTGGCCTTCCCAACATGATCCCATTCTTAATCCCTACCAGCCTTCCCAACATGATTCCAGTTCTGGTCCCTGCTCGTCTTCCCAACATGATCCCATTCTTAATCCCTACCAGCCTTCCCAACATGATCCCATTCTTAATCCCTACCAGCCTTCCCAGCATGATCCCAATTCTGGTCCCTACTGCCCTTCCCAACCACCAAACCAGACGCTCTCAGTCCCTGATAACCATCCCTCCTCTTCGCAGGACCTCCCGGAGAACGAGCTGCTGCACCCGCCCCTGAACATCCGGGTGGTGGATTGCCGGGCCTTCGGGCGCTACACCCTGGTGGGCTCCCACACCGTCAGCTCCCTCCGCAAGTTCATCTACCGCCCGCCCGATAAGAAAGCCCAGCACTGGAACATGGCAGGTACCAGGACTGGGACATGGGGGCCTGGTCTGGGACATCCATGAGGAGAAGAGGGAGGTGGGATGGGCTGTGAGGACCACGAGATGGTTGGTTAACCCACAGAACTTCTGGGTTTGGGTCCAGTCTTATCCAGAACTTAAAAAAAAACACCCCAAATTTAGCACTTTGGTGGTTCCAAGGGGTGAATCTCCTCTTCCCTTTGAGCCCTCAACCGGAACCCAGAATTTCTGGAGCCCAAACCGTGGCTCCAAGCCCTTTTCTGTGGTTTCCTCAGAGGGGTGAGGAGCCACAGGGTGCAATCCATGACTTCCCATTAATTTTTTGATCTGTGGGTCTTGCCTGCTCCTCCAATTCCTGTAAGACAAGAAAGGTTCACCTCTGACATCTCTGCAGCTTCAGGACTTGAGTCCCCAAGTATTCCTCAGGACTGGGACAGGATTTGGCCACGCTCAGTCCCCGTGGTGGCTGTAAAGAGCAGAGGTCGAGGCCCCTCTCAACCCAAACCACCCCAATGCATCAGCGACTGCAGCAAAACCCATCCCAGACCCACTTCCCACCCATCCCAAGGGCTTGGGAGCCGCAGGAATTGCTTCTCTCCTCCCAGCTTTGGGGCTGGAGGCTGGGCAACATTCCCAGGGACACATCTGGTTGCATCCAGCTGACCAGGGGTTGTGTCCAAGCCAGCGGAGGCTTTCAGGACAATCTTCTCTGCCTCTTCTCCTCTGGACATTTCCTGCTTATCCTCCACCTTTCTTTGCTCCGTGTGGGATTTTGGTCCTGCTGAAGGCTCTGTGCTTATTTCCACTGCTCCAAACAGGGTGGTCCCACAGCGCTCCAGCCTGAATGCTGTGGGATCTCACCTGAGCTCAGTTTCTGGCATGAATCCTGTAGGATCTCACCTGAATTCTCAGTTTCTGGCGTGAATCCTGTGGGATCTCTCCTGAGCTTGGTTTCTGGTCTGAATCCTGTAGGATCCTATCTGAACTGTCGGTTTCTCCTCTCCACTGTCCCTCTCCCTTGTTCTTTCTCCTTCTCTGTCCTCTGTCCAGCCAAACACCTCAACGGGTACCTGGCCATGACCAGCAGGGCCCATCGCTCTCGCCCCGCAGGGGAGATCGTTGTCAACATGGAACCCGAGGTTCCCATCAAGAAGATGGACACAATGGTGAAGCTGGAAGCTGTGAGTATCTGCGTGGCCGCACCTCTTTCCTCATGGAACTGCCGATTTCTGAGGTGTTCCACCCTGAACTGGGTCAGCAGCATGTCCCAGGGACGTTGGGCTGTGTCACACTGAATGTGTCTGTCCCCAATTGCTTGACCAGAATGGGACTTTCAGCTCCTCCTACCCTTCTGCTCCAGAGCTTCCTCCACAAAAACAGATTCCTGCCAAGATGCTCCAAGGGCTGGAGCTCCTCTGCCATGGAGCTGGGCTGGGAGAGCTGGGGGTGCTCACCTGGAGAAGAGAAGGATCCAGGGAGAGCTCAGAGCCCCTTGCAGGGCCTAAAGGGGCTCCAGGAGAGCTGGAGAGGGACTGGGGACAAGGGCTGGAGGGACACGACACAGGGAATGGCTTCCCAGTGCCAGAGGGCAGGGTTAAATGGGATATTGGGAAGGAATTGTTCCCTGGGACGGTGGGCAGGGTGTGGGATGGAATTCCCAGGGAAACTGTGGCTGCCTATGGATCCCTGGCAGTGTCCAAGGCCAGGTTGGACAGGGCTTGGAGCACCCTGGGCTAGTGGAGGGTGTCCCTGCCCATGGCAGGGGTGGAATGAGATTAAATTTAAGGTCTCTTCCCACCCAAGCCATTCCGGGACTGATGATTTGCACTCAGCTGAGGGTGTGTCCTTAACCTGCTCTCCCTCTCCCTGTTCTGCTCCATCCCGGGCGGCAGAATTCCGATGCAGTGGTGAAGGTGGATGTGGTAAGCGATGGATCTTCTCTGCATCCCTGTTCCCAACCCTCTGCTCCCTCTGCAACCCTTCCATGCCACTTTCAATGGACCAGGCACCCTCCCCAGCCCAAGCCAGGGACATCACCCCTCTGTCCCACGACAGAGACACAGCAGCGCTGTCCCCTTAAGGGATGTGGCAGTGGCCTCGTTCCTGCAGTTTGGGAAGCTCTTCTGGGCCAGGACTTCTCATCCCAGCTGTCCCAGGAGGAGCTGGGCAGGCAGTGCCCTGTGGGAGGGATGCTGGGGATTCCCACCACAACCAGACAGCAGCTGGGAAAGGTTCCCTCACTCCACCAGGTGGGCCCAGGGTGCTTTGCTGGGCACAGTTTGACAGCTGCCATGGATGATTCCAGAGATGTAGCCTGGGAAATGCATGGATAAATGGGATGATGGAAATGCGGAGATGTCTTGGGACTGCCCCATCCCTGAAAGTGTCCAAGGTCAGGTTAGATGGGGCTTGCAACAACCTGGAATAGTGGAAGGTGTCAGGATTGGAGTTGGATGGGCCATAAGGTCCCTTCCCACCCAAACCATTCCATGATTCTGGCACTGTCTCCCTAACCTTGGTCATCCTTGGCTGTTTTGTGCCTCAGTGTCTGCGGCTGTAAAAAGGAGAAAGTTCATGAGGCCCCCAAGCCTGAGGGGTCCTCCCTCCTCACCCCCCACCTTTGTACTTCCAGAGGCGATTCTCCTTCACCTGATCCCTCCCCTTCCCCGTCTGTGCTTCCCTTGTCCCTTCAGACCGAGGAAGAGAAGGAGAAAAAGAAAAAGAAGAAGAAAGGAGGAGGTGGAGGTGGAGGTGGCGGGGAGGAAGTGGAGGAGGAGGAGCCAGACGAGAGCATGTTGGACTGGTGGTCCAAGTACTTCGCTTCCATTGAGACGATGAAGGAGGTGGGTGAGGAGCAGCAGCGAGGGGTATCCAGGGGAGATTGTTTCCTTACTGCAAGGTCTCCCCTAATTCCAGCTCCTTCCAAAGCCTTGGGGCTGTGTTGCATCCCACGACTGTTACAGAATCCCAAAATTGTTCAGGCTGGAAAAGCCCTTGGAGATCATCGAGTCCATCCATTCCCTGGCACTGCCAAAGCCACCACTGACCATGTCCCCAAGTGGCTTCAAACCCCTCCAGGGATGGGGACTCCACCACTGCCCTGGGCAGCTTTTCCGTGAAAACTTTGTTCCTAATTTCCAGTGGCTTCCTTTCTCCCCCAGCAACTCCGGCAGCAGGAAGCAGCTGCGGCAGAAGTGGAGGAGAAGGAAGAGATGGAGATCGGAGAGGGTAAGGCTGGGAGTGAGAGAGGGAACACGGCAGGGAAATGTGGGACCAGGATTCCTCTTGGTGCTTGGACATCCCTTTGGGAATCTGCTGCAGCTCTCCGGCCAAACACTCAGTGTGTTGAGTTTTCCCAAAAAGGGTCGATTTTTGAGGATGTTTTTCCCTGCGTGTTGAACTCTTTGCTTGCTGTCCTAACGCAGGTGGTGAAGACAAATACACAATGTAGGGCAAGTTGTCTCACCTAATTTATCCATTTATAACATTTTATTTATTATATATTTTTTTTCACTTATTATCCTTTCATAAAATTATGGGATTGATTATGGCCTAAATGTGTTTTTCACTGAAGGAAGTTGGGTCTGTAGCTCAGGTGGGCTTCTGACCTTGCCTAAATTTGGGCGAGACTGATTTTGTCCCAAAAATGATGCAGGCCAAGAATCCTGGGACTGGTTGGTCAAGGGTGACTTTGTCCATCTGCCCGTGCCGTCAGCAGGGCCGGGAGGGGCGTCCCTGTGGAATTCCACCCTCGTTTCCCATATGCTCCATGTCCCCATGACAGGGGGTTGTGGTTGTGCCCAGGTGACACAAAATCCTTCAGCTGAGTAAAATTCCGAGCCTGCTTTCTTTTGGAAGACTAATCTTTATACCCCAGGAAAAATGAGGTTGGGTTCTGCTGAGCTTGGAGACAACTCTGAGCAGGTTCTTCTGGGCTTGCTCTGGTGTCCCCCGTGGTTTTCTTTCTGTCTCTTTAGAATGATCGATTTCCTTCAGCTCTCCCACTCCTTCCTCTTTTCCTCTTCCATGTGAAGTTTTTCCATCTGTCTGTCCCCATCACTGGGCATTGTCCAACCCTCATGAAAGCTGGCAGAGGCACCAAGGGACAGGGATTGCAGCGGGGGGATAAGTTTCCTTTGAATCCACCTTTTCCAGCAGCATCTTCCCAGCTGTCCATGGCTGGTGGTTGCTCTGAACGAGCTCTGGTGACCTGCGATTGCAGCTGCTCCTGGACAAACCGAGGGCAGCAGCATCCCCTCTGTATTCCCAGGCTGGGGTTCCACTCCCCAGGCTCCATAAAGCAGGAAAAGTCTCTGGCAGAAGGAAGAAGAGATGCTGTGGGCAGGACCAGGTTTTCTCACTGCTGTCGAAGTTCTCTGTCCCTGTTTTGTAGTCCTCCAAGTGATTCCTGCTCAGGTCAGGGCTGGAATTCCCTGCACAGGGATCTCCAGGCTCCTGGAGATGCTGCGATCCAGAGCCAAGGAAAGAGGACAGGGCTGGGATGGGACTTGCAGGCAGTGGCAGCTGGCAGCTTTCATGCTCCTCTTCTTTGAAGGACCTTGTCCAAGCCTCGCCCCATCTCCCCCACCTTTCCTCACCCTCATTTCCATCTCCTCCCTCCCTCCTCACCTTCATTTCCATCTCCTCCCTCCCTCCTCACCCTCATTTCCATCTCCTCCCTCCACACCGTTCCCCCCCGGACTCAGTGACCAAACTTGGTGACTCTCCCGTGAAAGGCTCCAAGGCTCAGGCGAAGAACAAGGACAAGTCCAAGGCACCCAAAGATGACAAGAAAAAGAAGCAGCAACCAGTCCCTGAGCTCCCCGAGAAGAAGAAGCAGCAGAAGATCGATGAACTCAAGGTACTGGGGGGTGCTTCCAAGGAAGTACCTAATCCTAGGGCTGATGTGCCTTGGGACACCTTTCCTAGGGATGTATCTTGGGACAAGGCTTCCCAGCTTCTCTCCACAGCTGGAACGAGTCCGAGGTCACAAGAAAAGGGGTTGTCCTGGGATAGGCTCATCCTTGGGGCATCTTGGATATGTCGCAGCTGGAGGGGAGAGTTTTCCTGCCTGGATGTGGCTGGCCCAGCTGGGATTCAGGGCAGGAATGGACTCTGGTTCAGTGATCCCAAGGATTTCTTAGGATTTATGTCACCTGTGGTTCTGGGGCTCAGATGGAGCTTGGACCTGGGTCCTTGTCCTGGTTTGAGACACCCCCAGGCAGTCTCGCACAGAGGGGGAACAATGGCCCCACCCGTTGTTCCGAGATGCCCTTTTTCCAACCCAGAAACACTGGAGATCCTTCCCCTTCCTAGAAAAATCAGGCACTGGGAGCTGAAGTGTCCACATTCACAGAATCCCAGGATTGCTGAGGTCGGAAAAGCCCTCCCAGACCATCCAGTCCAACCTGTGCCCCATCCCCACCTTGTCCCCAGCCCAGAGCACTGAGTGCCACCTCCAGCCCTTCCTTGGACACCTCCAGGGCTGGGCACTCCAAACCTCCCTGGGCAGCCCCTGCCAAGGTCTGACCTCCCTTTCCATGGGGAAATCATTCCAAATATCCAACCTGAGCCTGCCCTGGCACAGCTTGAGGCCGTTTCCTCTTGTCCTGTCCCTTGTTTCTTCTGAGCTGCCTGAGTACTCACCACATCTTTTCCTCACCTTTATTTTTATCCCAAATTCCCTCCTTTTATCTTCCTGTCATCTCAGGTCTTCAACAAAGAGCTGGAAGCAGAGTTTGACAACTTTGAGGATTGGCTGCACACCTTCAACCTGCTCCGGGGAAAGATCGGGGACAATGATGACAACGCTACAGAGGAGGAGCGGATAGTGGGGAGGTTCAAAGTGAGTGAGTGGGGAGGTTCAAAGTGAGTGGTCAGGAATGTTGGCTGGGACCTCGGGGAGGGTGTTTTGGGATGGGTTTGCTTCCCTGGAGACCCTGGGCAGCAGGACTCAGCCGGGCCGTGCTCTCCCTTGCACCAGGGCTCCATGTGCGTCTACAAAGTGCCGCTCCCTGATGACATCACCAAGGAGGCTGGATATGACCCCACCTTTGGGATGTTCCAGGGGATCCCCAGCAATGACCCCATCAATGTGCTGGTCCGAGTCTACATCGTGAGGGTGAGTGGGAATTTGGGGTGTGACAGGCGGGATCCAGCACTCCCTTCCACCCAGAGCTGGTCCTGGTGCCATAGGGATGGTGGGATTAGCTCCAATGCATCAGGACCCAGGATGCAGCTTGAGGACTGAAGCAGCTCCTTGGTTATGGAATGGTTTGGGTTGGAAGGGACCTTTAAGCCCATCTCCTTCCACCCCCTGCTGTGGGCAGGGACACCTCCCACTGTCCCAAGTTGTTCAGGCATACCCCAGAGTATCCAGACCCTGAACGGTGTCCCCAGGGCTGTGTGCTCCCACCACTGGGAACAGGACAGATCCAAGCTCCTGCCAGATCCAGAGACCTCTTGCCGGCAGGTGGGATGGACCGGCATATCCTGGTGCTCAATTCCCATGGATAGTTTGGACCAGCCTGGAATGTGAGGTGTTGGTTCCTTCTACAGCCATGCCACCACCCCAGTGACGGTTCAGGATGGGAGAGAATGGGAGAAAAAGACTGGAATGGGATCTGGCAGGATCGAGTAGATCCATCTGAAGGACAGGGCACCTCCTTGAACATGTGCTCCTTGATCATTGATCTGATCCAGCCAATGCATGCTGTTCCTTTATATTTGGAGTGTGCTCTGGAAAAAGTCACTTCCTGACCTCTGAGCTGGTCATCCGCCTGTCCCCAGGTGTGGAGTTCTGCAGCCAGGCTCTTGGGAGGGGTCTCCATCCTGCTGGAAGCACCTGGGCTGCCCTTTGCCACCACCTTGTCCCACTGTATTACAAATGGAACCTACATTCGGTTCCTTTCCCACCAGCCTGGTTGTCCATCCAGAGCTGCTTCCCACTGGGATATGGAGTCTCCCATCCATCACCAGGCTGGAATAGTAGACAACCTATTGGTTGGTCAACCCCAAAACCAACCAGGACGGGGTGGATGTGTTCTCACGTGGGCATCTGCTGCTGCGCCATGCTTGGAGGTGGGATTGGAGAGTTTGGGGGTCCTCACCCCCTCTCTGGGGAGAATCCAGTGTGGAGAGAGCACAAGGGGAAGGCGACGGATGTCTCGGCATCTTGGTCAGGTTCTTGCTGAGGGTGTTTCCTGAGAGCGTCTTTTTTGCCTCTGATGAGATTCCAAAGGTGACTGTGGTGACATCTCAGGACACAGCCAGCTCCAGCCTTGCCCTAAACCAGGACAGGGATTAACACGAGGCAGGAATATCCCCGTTTCAATCCAAGACACTCTGTTCAGGGACTGAAGTGGCCGAGTGTTCTCAGGGATGGAGAATGAACCCATCCCTGAATCCATGGCTGCCTGGGACAGCAGTGACCCATCCCATCTGTTCCCTCCAGGCCACGGACCTCCACCCAGCTGACATCAACGGGAAAGCCGATCCCTACATTGCCATCAAGCTGGGCAAGACAGACATCAAGGACAAGGAGAACTACATCTCCAAGCAGCTGAACCCTGTCTTTGGGAAGTGAGTCTGCACCTGGAATTGCTGAGCTGAGCCTAAGCTTGCCGGCCCTCAGCCCTGCACCTGAGCTCTCCTGTGGCCTCTCCTTGAGCCGGAATGATCTGATTCATCCCACAGTGTGGATGCCCTTCTGGGATGTCCTTCTTTGCCAGTGTGTGGTCAGTGTAGGACCGGGTGTTTAAGAGACGAACCTGAAATTTATCTGATCGGGGTGAAACACCCACTGAGGAATCATCAGACCTAAATTTGAGTGAGAATAAAACACAAACTCAGTTTCAGAACTGTTGGGACATCCAGGTCAAGGATTTTCCCTCCTGTCGAGGGCTGGTGGGCCTGGCAGAGTTGGTGGTTGAGTTAAAACCCACCTCAGATGTCCTGCAGTAGTGGATGCAAATTGAACACCATCCATGGATTGGAGTATACCCACTCCCCCATGGCGGACAAACCACGGGTCTGTCCTGAGTGGCAGCCAGACCCTCCAGCAGCTTTTCTCTACTTCTCCCAATCCCAGATCCTTCGACATCGAGGCCACCTTCCCCATGGAGTCCATGCTGACCGTGGCTGTGTATGACTGGGACTTGGTGGGCACCGACGACCTCATTGGGGAGACCAAGATCGACCTGGAGAATCGCTTCTACAGCAAGCACCGGGCGACCTGCGGGGTGTCCCAGACCTACTCCATGTGCGGGAAAAGCCTTCCCTGCCCCACCTTCCACCTGAACCCTCCTCTGTGTCACCTCCCACCCCGAGCCAAGAGCTCCCACAGGAATCCTCCCCCTTCACTGCCTGCTGATCCTGGAACGATTTGTTTTGGGAAGGACCTCGCTCCGTCCAATCCTGCCATGGGCAGGGCTTAACGGAGGAGTCTGTGCTGTCCCCGGTTTTGTGACCACCACTAGGGAGCAGTGGAACAAGTTGTCAGGAGCCCAGGGCAGGAGGGAGGGACTGGGAGAACTGGTCAGACTGGGAAGAGGGTTGAGGTCAGGGCTGAAATAGGAGCAGAGCAAGTGGGGTGATGCCGAGCATCAGGAATCGAGTGGGATGCACTGGGAATTCCAGGTCTGAGCCAAGGTGGGGTGGATGGTGGTTGCAGAAGGGGCACAGAGGGGTCAAGTCTTCTCTGAAGTTTCACCTTTGCTGCCTCAAATCCTTTCCCTGGGAATTTTGGGTCCTTTGTGGTGCAGTGGTTTTTTTTTCTGGCAAAAGGGAAAAAATGTCTCTTTCCTCCCAACCTTTTTTCTCTGACCTGGCCCTCCTGTTCCCAGCCATGGGTACAACACCTGGCGTGACCCCATGAAGCCTTCCCAAATCCTGTCCAAGCTGTGCAAAGAGGGAAAAGTAGATGGGCCGCACTTCGGGCCAGGGGGAAGAGTGAAAGTTGCCAACAGGGTCTTCACCGGCCCCACAGAGATCGAGGATGAAAATGGTATGGCACTGTGGGGTCATCCCATGGGATGGAGGTTCTGGAGGGGAGCGGGGGTCTGGGGGGTCTGCTCATCATCCAGGGTTGGAATCTCAGACTAATTTGAATCATGGAATGGTTTGAAAGGGACTTTTGAAGGTCATCCAGTCCAAACCCCCCAGACAGATGTGGTGGCCCCATCCCCCAGCCCTGCAGTCACCATCCCAGTATGGGACCAGAGTCCTACAGACCCTCCAGGCCAGTGGGTTCCTCTTGGAATCACTCAAGGACATCCACGGACATCCAGAGTGACCAAAGCTGCCTCTGGAAACACCCCCCTGGCAGTGCATGTCCAAAGAGCAATGGAGACACCTCATGGCTTTTCCAGGGCATAGGAAATAGTCATCCATGGAAATGCATTCCCAAACAATGGGATATGAGGGTTGCGTATGTGTGCCCAAGAAAGAGGGAGAGGGGCCAGGAGGGGTGAAGGAGAGGAATAAAACATGGTCAGTGGACATGGAATTGGTTCAGACAGGGAAGACTGGATGGGGATCTGGACCTTCTGAAGGGATAGAGAGAGGAGAGCAGAGTGAGGAAATGCCGGCTGAGGAACAAAGTGTTCCCAAGGGATGGTGAGGCAGTTCTGCACCTTGGAGCAGGGGTGGAGGCCCCGGGTGCTTTGCCATCCCTGTCCCATTTGTCCAAGATCTCCTTTGTCCTCCAGGCCAGAAGAAGCCGACGGACGAGCACCTGGCGCTGGCGGTGCTGCGGCACTGGGAGGACATCCCGCGGGCCGGCTGCCGCCTCGTCCCTGAGCACGTGGAGACGCGGCCGCTGCTCAACCCTGACAAGCCGGGCATAGAGCAGGTCTCACATCCCAGCGGGAACGGGAGCAGCCCATGGGGGCCAAAGCAGCCCTAACCCACCTCAGGATGGGCAGGTCACCCCGGGAGCCCAGCAGAGAAAATCTCCGGTGCCTCCCGATCCATCCTCATCCATTTCACCTCCCACAGTCCCTCCTGACCCCACATCTGCGGTACCTGGGAGCAAAATTCCCAACAGATTCCCAAGCAGAAGGAACTGGGAATCCCCGGGATGCTGTGCATAAAAGGCAGTGCTGGGAATTCCTTGGAGACCCCAAACCTCCTGGAGTCCTGAGGAGGACTCTGAGCCCATTTTACAGGGGGAGGTCCCAGCCCTCTTGAGTAAAGGGGGGAGAGCAGGAAGAGAGGTGGGCTCTGGTTGTTTTACAGGCCCGATTTTGGTCAGAAATCTCCCAAAATCCAATCTGGGCTGCCCCACTGAGTCTTCCACAGGTTCCTTGTAGAGGCTGGGAGCAGAGGAGGGAAAGCTCCCCTTGGTGCTTGGCTCACCCTGGTGAGGCTGATCCGTGCTCACGTGGAGATCATGGAATGGTTTGGGTGGGAAGGACCTTAAAGCCCATCCAGTTCCACCTCCTGCCATGGGCAGGGACACCCTCCATGAGATGCTTCTGCAGGGGTGGAGAAGGATTCATGGCACGGGAGAAGCTTGTCCTGCTCCATGTCTGGCATGGCCGGAGGGATTGCTGTGGGAAGAGGGGGACACTTGGTGAGGAGGGGACAGGAGGGACAAGGGGAGCTGACAGTGTCTCTGCCACCCCTCAGGGCCGCCTGGAGATGTGGGTGGACATGTTCCCCATGGATATGCCAGCGCCTGGCCCTGCCATCGATATTTCTCCCAGGAAACCAAAGAAGTAAGGAACAGGCCGGCCAACCAGTCCCAGGGAAAACGGGAGGTTGGGGATGGAGCCCATCTTCTCCCATCTCCTGCTGATGTTCCATGGCCAGCCCAGCCCTCTGCTCGGGTTCCTCAGACGTGCTGGCACTTCCAGAGATCCCAACACTGGAGGCAGTTCCAGAGCTGCTCCTGAGGGTGGTATCCCACCTCTTCCATCCCCTGCAGCTCCTGATCTTTCTTGGCTGTGTAAACTGGGAAATTCCATCGTTCCCAGGCCTTGTCACAGGGCCAGGGCAAAGCAGAATGCCCAGCCCTGAGCCTCTCCTGGGCAGGGATATCCCAGGACAGTTTGGAGGAGCCTTTCCCAGGAGGTGACGGATAGAAGGAGGGGTGGTGGAGGCGACTGGGACAGCTGATCATTCCCAGCAGGAAAGAGCAGGCACAGACAGTGCATGGAGAGGGAAGAAGGACATTTCTTCCCTCAATATCCCTCCTAGCCTCCTTTCACCCTGCTGGCCTAGGTCCTTGGGCCCCTTTTCCTACCCCCAGGGCTGGGATACCGGGATGGCACTGGGAATCCTGCTGGGAACCTCTTGTGCAGGCAGCTGATGCCTTGGGTGGAGAGAACATCCCTGGATCCCAGCTGGGAGAGGCACAGCATGGGACAGGCAGGCACACACAGGAGGGGCTGGAAAAGGTGGAAGAATCCCACAAATGGACTCAGCCAGGGCACTGCCAGAGGGAGATCCCAAAGGATTCCCAGGTTAAGGAAGTTGTGCTTCCCCCACCTGGGGGACTCCCTGGTATTTCCAGTGAGGTGCTGTGGCTGTGGCCACGTGTCCTGAACCTCCCTCCAGCCTCCCCTCGCTGCCGGAGACGGGATTCTGCTCTTCCTCCACCCACTCCCACTGTGGGAGCCACTTCCTCCATCACCAAAATTCCCAGCCGAGCAGAAGTGATGGGAAACACCCCGGCTGCTGCACAGTGCTGGGAATTCCTTGGAGACCCCAAACCTCCTGGAGTCCTGAGGAGGACTCTGAGCCCATTTTATAGGGGGAGGTCACAGCCCTGTTGAGTAAAGGGGGGAGAGCAGGAAGAGAGGTGGGCTCTGGTTGTTTTACAGACCCAATTTTGGTCAGAAATCTCCCAAAATCCAATTTGGGCTATCCCCACTGAGCCCTCTGCAAATTCCTTGTAGAGGCTGGGAGCAGAGGAGGGAAAGCTCCCCTTGGTGCTTGGCTCACCCTGGTGAGGCTGATCTGAGTTCACATGGAAATCATGGAATGGTTTGGGTGGGAAGGGCCTTAAAGCCCATCCAGTGCCACCTCCTGCCATGGGCACGGACAACTTCCACTATCCCCGGTGCTCCAAGCCCCATTCAAGCTTTGGACACTTCCAGGGATCCAGGGGCAGCCACAGCTTCTCCAAGAATTCCATTCCAGCCCCTGCCTACCCTCCCAGGGAACAATTCCTTCCCAAGATCCCATCCAGCCCTGCCCTCTGGCAGTGGGAAGCCATTCCCTGTGTCCTGTCCCTCCAGCCCTTGTCCAAAGTCCCTCTCCAGCTCTCCTGGAGCCCTGGAAGGGGCTCTGAGCTCTCTTTGGATCCTTCTTTTCTCCAGGTGAGCACCCCCAGCTCTCCCAGCCTGTCCCCATAGCAAGAGTCCCATCCCTGTAATCATCTCCATGGCTGAGATCCCCTCTTGATCCCTGGGATAGATCCCTTTGAGCAGTTCCCTGTTCCTGGTGCCCGGCCCTGCTTTCTGGCAGCATCACCCCATCCCCTCCTATCCCATTCCCTCTTCCCACGCCTCACCTCCCTTTCCCTCCCTCGGGCAGGTACGAGCTCAGGGTGATCGTGTGGAACACCGACGAGGTCATCCTGGAGGATGACGACTACTTCACGGGCGAGAAATCCAGTGACATTTTTGTCAGGGGGTAGGTACAGCCTGGAATTCCAGTGGTGCCTCCTCCGCTTCTCCCGGGGTGGGCGCCAGTCCTTGCTGGGGTAGGAGCGGGAAGAGGGGCAGGACACGGATGGTGCTGGGGTGTCTCCTGTGCCGTTTCCTGCCTCTCCCCTCTCCTTGGCTGCACGTCCCACTGCCTGTGCCCGGTGCCCCGCTTGGAGCTGCGGGTGATTGTCTGGAACACCCCTGAGGTGGTTTTGGAATGCGGTGCTTTCCTGGCAGGAGAGGAGATGCCTGACGTCTCTGTCAGGGGGTGATGAGGCCTCTTGGCCCCCTCTGCCCCTCTCTGAGTTTGTCTTGGTGTCCCCTCATGGCATTCCCACCCTGCCACCTCCAATTCCAGCATCTGGAGCCAAACTGGTGGTGGTTGTTCTGAAGGTTTGCTCCCATCTCCGCTTCAACCTCATTCAGCAGGAAGGGAAAGCCCCTTCCAGAATTCCACCACATCAGAGAGTTACAGAATCATGGAATGCTTTGGGTGGGAAGGGACCTTAAACCTCATCCCATGGGGATGGGGTGCCATGGGCAGGGACACCTTCCACTATCCCAGGCTGCTCCAGGCCGCGGTTCTGTCTCTCAACAGACAAATCCTGTGGGATGCAGCTCCAAGGAATCCAAGCAAAACCCCTGAGATCCAGGGAGACCTTGGAGCCATCCCAGCAGCTCCATCCCTCTGGAATTTGAGCATCTTTCATCCCTGGAAGTGTCCAAGGCCAGGCTGGATGGAACTTGGAACAGCCTTGGACACTGCCAGGGATCCAGGGGCAGCCACAGCTTCCCTGTGCCAGGGCCTGCCCACCCTCCCAGGGAAAAATTCCTTCCCAATATCCCATCCAGCCCTGCCCTCTGGCACTGGGAAGCCATTCCCTGTGTCCTGTCCCTCCAGCCCTTGTCCAAAGTCCCTCTCCAGCTCTGTTCTGATCCCTTTCCATCCTGCTCTGCTCCAGCCTCCCCAGCAGTGCTCCCAGCTCCTGCACAATTCCTTAACACCTCCGTGCCCAGGGTAGACCCTCAGACAACCCCCTTGAATCTCTTTCTCCCGAAGTCCTCTGTTCCCTCTGGGACCCTCCTGCCCCTTGGATTTGCTGCTGCAGTGTCTGGAGCAGCCCCAGTGCTTCATTCACATCTTTTAGGTCCTTCCAGTCCTGGAGACCGCCTGGCTGCCTGGACAGGGTGGTCCTGTGCCCTCTCCTTCCCAGTGTAAACCTGTGCTCCCCTCTCACCCCCCGGGCCCTGCAGGTGGCTGAAGGGGCAGCAGGAGGACAAGCAGGACACAGATGTCCATTACCACTCCCTCACCGGTGAAGGCAACTTCAACTGGCGCTACATCTTCCCCTTCGACTACCTGATGGCCGAGGAGAAGATCGTAATCTCCAAGAAGGAGTCCATGTTCTCCTGGGATGAGACCGAGTACAAGATCCCAGCCCGCCTCACCCTGCAGGTCTGGGATGCCGACCACTTCTCGGCCGATGATTTCCTGGGTACGTGGAGGGTCCAGAGCATCCCACAAACCCCTTGAGCTGCTGCTGGATGGAGCAGGTGGGATGAGAGGGCAGGAAGGGTCTGCAGAGGGATCTGGACAGGCTGGATCCATGGGCCAAGGCCAAGCAGCAGGTCCTGAACTGGGGTCACACCAACCCCACGGAGCACTCCAGGCTGGGGCAGAGGGGCTGGAAAAGGCCCTGGTGGTGCCAGTGGCTGGGCACGAGCCCAGGGGTGCCCAGGTGGGCAAGAGGCCACTGGCCCCGGGGCTCTGCCAGCTCTGGGCTGGCAGCAGGGCCAGGGCAGTGCCCGTCCCCTGTGCTGGCACTGCTGGGGCACCTCCAGTGCTGGGGGCAGCTCTGGGCCCCTCCTGACAGGAGAGACCCTGAGGGGCTGGAGCGTGTCCAGGGAAGGGAATGGAGCTGGGAAGGGGCTGGAGCCCCAGGAGCGGCTGAGGGAGCTGGGAAAGGGGCTCAGCCTGGAGCAAAGGAGGCTCAGGGGGGACCTTGTGGCTCTGCACAAGTCCCTGACAGGAGGGGGCAGCCGGGGGGGTCGGGCTCTGCTGCCAGGGAACAGGGACAGGAGGAGAGGGAACGGCCTCAGGCTGGGCCAGGGCAGGCTTAAGGTGGACAGCAGCAGGAATTTCCCCATGGAAAGGGTGGTCAGGCCTTGGCAGGGGCTGCCCAGGGAGGTTTGCAGTGCCCATCCCTGGAGGTGTCCCAGGAAGGGCTGGAGGTGGCACTCAGTGCTCTGGGCTTGGGACAAGGTGGGGATTGGCCACAGGTTGCACGTGGTGGTCTCAGAGGTCTTTTCCAACATTCATGATCCCATCATTCTGAGATCCCTTTTCTCCACTCCTGTAGCCAAAACACCATGTTTTTCCTTCCCAGAGGGTTCAAAGCTGCTCCCCAGGGCAGGAGATGCTGCTCCAGCCCCTCTCCAGCCAAGGACTTGGCCTTTTTGGGGTGCCAACCTCTGTGCTCCCCTTTGTCCTGCCAGGAGCCATTGAGCTGGACCTGAACCGCTTCCCCCGGGGAGCCAAGACATCCAAGCAGTGCAGCCTGGAGATGGTGACCAACGAGGCCGAGCTGCCCATGATCTCCATCTTCAAGCAGAAGCGGGTCAAGGGCTGGTGGCCGTTTGTGGCCAGAGACGAGAACGATGAGCTGGAGATCACCGTAAGGATGGGGGAAAGGGAGGGTTTGTCTCCTGGGGACTGCACTCTTTGTGGACACCCCACATCCCCCCACATGGCTTCGTTCCCTTGGGACCCCTCTGCCCTGGGGGATGGAGGTGGGAGTGTGTCCCAGACCTCAGCACAGTTCTCTGCTCCCTGCAGGGCAAAGTCGAGGCTGAGCTGCACCTTCTGACAGCAGAGGAGGCTGAGAAATCCCCTGCTGGGCTGGCCCGAAATGAGCCTGATCCCCTGGAGAAACCCAAGTGAGTAGGAAAAGCCTCTGCAGCAGAGACCTGGGATTATGGGCTTCTACTCCCACCTGGAGTGCTGCATCCAGATCTGGGCCCCAACACAAGGAAGACATGGACCTGTTGGAATGGCTCCAGAGGAGGCCACGGAGCTGCTCCCAGGGCTGGAGCCCCTCTGCTCTGGAGCCAGGCTGGGAGAGCTGGGGGTGCTCACCTGGAGAAGAGAAGGATCCAGGGAGAGCTCAGAGCCCCTTGCAGGGCCTGAAGGGGCTCCAGGAGAGCTGGAGAGGGACTGGGGACAAGGGCTGGAGGGACAGGACACAGGGAATGGCTTCCCAGTGCCAGAGGGCAGGGCTGGATGGGAGATTGGGCAGGAATTGTTCCCTGGGAGGGTGGGCAGGCCCTGGCACAGGGTGCCCAGAGCAGCTGGGGCTGCCCCTGGATCCCTGGCAGTGCCCAAGGCCAGGCTGGACATTGGGGCTGGGAGCAGCCTGGGACAGTGGGAGGTGTCCCTGCCCATGGCAGGGGTGGCACTGGATGGGCTTTGAGGTCCATGAATCCCTCTTCCCTGGTGATGGATTAACGATGGGTGTTTGTTTCCCCTGCAGCCGCCCGGACACATCGTTCATCTGGTTCCTGAACCCGCTCAAGTCCATCAAATACCTCATCTGCACCCGCTACAAGTGGCTCATCATCAAGATTGTGCTGGCCCTGCTGCTCCTCATCATGGTGGCCCTGTTCCTCTACAGCATGCCGGGATACATGGTCAAGAAGCTGCTGGGAGCGTGAGGGGTGGGAGCCTCTCCTGTGCCCCCAGCCCCCGGCACAACCTTCCCAGCTCCGTGTCCTTCTCCTCCCTGTGACCTCTGGGCAGCCCTGGGGGCATCTCCTCCCTGCTGCTGCTGCTGCTGCTGGGCCTCCTCTTTGCATTCCCCCTCTGTGGGTCCCACTCAGGCTTTAGTCCCAGGGAAATGGGGCTGGAGCACGGCACAGATCCCCAGACTCTGCATCCCTCACCAGCGCTGGGAGAGGTGCCCAGCTGGCTCCTGTGGGAGTCTCCGAGGCCTCTGCCCATTGGGGTTGTGGCTGGTGCCTTCCTGGGAATCAGGGGAAGGAGACGGGAGCTGGGGCTGCATCCCTGGAGCTGCGGGAGTGCTCCAGAAAGGCTCCTTGGAGGGACGTTCAGAATCCAGGATGGAGCAGGGAGCTGGGCTGGAGCAGCTGGGGATGTGCCGGCCCCACCAGAGTGAGGGCACAGAGCACCCCCCGTGCCTGTCCCCGCTGCCAGCACCGTCCCTGCTCCACTCGGAGCTCTGGAGGTCACATTCCCCGGCACAGGGATCCGTCCCGCCTCAGGAATGCTGGACACGGTGCCCCAGCAGGCCCCACAGAGAGCCCTGGGGTGGGCCAGGGGCAGACCCTGCCCTTCCCTCCCACGGCTCCGGCAGAGACTGGGACGTGTCCCACAGCTCAAACGTCTTCCCAGGATCACCCAGCCCGAGGTGGCGCTGGCTGGACATCCCCGGGGCTCACGGAGCCTCTGGCACAGTCTGAGCTCCCGCTCTCCTTCCGGATTCTCCGCGTATTTTGTTTGGCTTGGTAATTCTTGTGGCTGGAGTCCTTCTGGCCATGTGTCCCGGGGAAGGGCTCTTTCCTCGGCTCTCGGCAGTGTCCAGCTGCTGCAGAGCCGCCTTTCTCAGCTCCCGGTGTGCAAGATCCCCACTGAAGCACTGAGGCCATCTCAGCGATGTTTGAATGAGGATATTACTGTTCCAGTCAGTCAATAAAAAACAGCTTTCACACCCGGGTTCTCGTGGTAGTGGGTGTTGTGGTTTGACACTGGCCAAACGCCAGGCACCTGCCAAAGCTGTTTGTTCAGAAAAAAAAGTAATCAAAGGTTTGTGAGTTGAGATGAGGACTGGGGGAAAAACACTCTAAGGGCAAAACAGGTTCAAATGTAAAGGTATAAAGTAAATTTATTATTAACAGAGTCGGAGGAGGATAATGAGAAATAAAATAAGCTTTTAAAACATTCTTTTCCCCCCCAGCCCCTCCCTCTTTCCCACTGACAGCGCAGGGAGACAGGGCGTGGGGGTTTGGGTCAGTTTGGTACTGGAGATCTTTTTCAGTTCGCTCAGGGAGAGGAGTCTTTCTTCTGCTGTGCCGTGAGTCCCTGCCACGGGCAAAACAGTTTTCCCAGAGCTGCTGTGGCGTGGGTCACTCATCCACGGGGTGCAGTCTTTTAGGGATAGGCTGCTCTAGTTTGGACAAAAGGGCCCTCTCTCTCTTTGGGTCTCCCACCGGGTCACAGCTTCTTCTGGCTGCGAGTGGATCTGTGCACCCCCGTGGACTTCACGCATTACACGGGGACAGTTTGTTTCACTGCGGTCCTCACCACAGCTTGCAGAAGAATTTTGGCTCTTGGAGCACCTGCTCCCCCTCCTTCTCCACTGACCTTGGCGGTGATTCGCCCCAAACCAGGCCAAGTCAATTCCTTGATCACACAAACCTGCCCCACACAGATAATGTCGTTCCATCACATTCAAACAAGCCACGGAAAAAAGGTAACCTGATCAAAAATTTCCCTCAATTTATGATTGGAGCATAATTAAATCTCTGTTTATAGGCACAGAGGCCAGAGGTCACCACACCCCCACAATGTGGAGCAGAAGAAGCTGGCTTTAGTCACGGGGTGCATTGTGGGGTGCATCCCCCCCTTTTCCAGGCTGCACCGTGATCTGAGAAATGCTCCTTGGGCCTCAGCCTTGACAAACAGCACCTGGGCTCAGCTCCTCTGGAGCTGCTCAGAGCTGCCCTCTGCTCCCAGGCACCGCTGCTGTCTGACCAGCTCCTGCTTCTTTTGCTGTGCTCTGGCTTCTTATTAAATCTGCTTTCTACTGATCCCCTGGACGATGGTTTTTTGAGTGATCTCAGTCATTTGCCACAAGAGGCCCTTCCCTACCACAGCTGCTCCCCCACCCCTGACCCCTTGTTGGAGGAAATCCCAGCTGGGCTGCAGGGGGCCAGGACAGACCCCACACCTTCTCCCTGCCTTCTCCTGACTGACCGGAGCTCCCCTGGCTCCCTGGAGCCAACCCGGGCATGCTCTGGGGCAGGTGGGGCTTTGGGCATGGGGAGCGAGCCAGAGGAGCAGGACAAGCTCAGCCAGGGAACAGGTTTTGCAAGGAAGAGCTCTCAGCCAGCAGAACCCAGCTGTGAAGCAGCAGCTGGGGGGGTCACAGAGCCCCTCTGCAGCCCCTGCCCCCTTTATTACACACTGCCAACAATACCCCAAAATTCCCTTCTGGAAAGTGTCCCCAGGATTAATGAAGTGACCCAGAGAATCCCGGACTGGCTTGGGTGGGAAAGGGCCTTAAAGCCCATCCCATCCCACCCCTGCCATGGGCAGGGACACCTCCCACTGTCCCAGGTGGCTCCAAGCCCCAACCAGCCTGGCCTTGGGCACTGCCAGGGATCCAGGGGCAGCCCCAGCTTCTCCAAGAATTCCAGCCCAGCTCCTCCCCACCCTCCCAGGGAACAATTCCTGCCCAATATCCCATCCAGCCCTGCCCTCTGGCACTGGGAAGCCATTCCCTGTGTCCTGTCCCTCCAGGCCCTTGCCCTAAGTCCTTTCCAGCTTCTCCTACCTGGATATACATCCAGCTAGCACACTTGATATTATTATTATCAGCAATTAGTTTTATCCCAGTACTCTTGTGATACTAACTAATTGCAGCAGCAGTCAATTATTGTAGCAGTCAATTCTAAAGAATTCTATTAAAAGTAACATTCAATAGTAATAATAATTACATCATTATGATATAAATTGTAGCAGCAGTGAATAGGAACAAAAACTAATAACAACAATCAATAACAGCAGCAATCAAATCCACATTACATTATGGATCGCTACAAATTTATCACTGCTGAGGAAAACTTAGACACGCTGTAACACTAAAGAAACTTATGAAAGATGACTTTATGCTTATGAAAGATGACTTTATGACTTTATCGATAACAGAGGTGCTGTGCTGCCCCTGCTCCTTTTCCTGATGGAGCACCAGCCCCAGGAAGGGCTGAGGGCCTCACCTGCCCTCCAGGTACCAGCACAGCAGTTAAGGGTCAGAGCTCTGTGCAAAGAGCTGAGAGTGGAGCGTCAGCCAACTCAAACCACGGCTGGAGCGGAAATTGGGCTCTAATCCAAACCATCTGACTCCAAAAGCGTGGCTCCACTTTCACATTCTGCTGCAGTCAAACGCCTGATTTCCCGGAATTGCTCTGCTGCTGCTATAAAAAGGGAAGCAGCACCGAGTTAAGAGCCAGGGCTGGGTAAAGAGGGGCTGGGATGGGCTTCTCTTAGCCCGGGAGCTGCTGGTCCCAGAGGGGGACGGTAGGAGCTGGGGATGAGCTGTGGGGCTGGGAGGCGGGAGCAGCCCGGAGCGGGATCTTGTTGGGCTCCTGCCTCCTGTTGCCTGTGTTTTGCCGTGTCTGGGGAGAGGGCAGGGCAGGAGAAGAGGGGTCCGAGGGCAGCGGGCGGGTGGTGTCTGCTCCGAGCGTGGGCTGGAGGAAGCCGCCTTTGCTGGCAGCCGGTTTGGGGGAGCTCGGGGGAGCCGTGAGCGCTGCGGGGGCTGAGCTGGGAGGGGGGCCGGGCTCCGAGGGGTGGGAGCGGAGCGGCGGGGGAAGGAGGAGGGATGCGGGGGGATGGAGGGGCAGAGTGAGGTCTGCGGAGGCGCAAAGCCTGGCCCGGGAGCTGCCAGCGGGGCTGGCCGGGCACAGATCCATTGCGGAGCCCCTTCCCTGCCGTCTGCCCGTGCCCGGCCGGGAAACGCTCCCCGCGGGCGGGACCGACCCTGCCCGGCCCGGGCACCGCCAGCGCCGCGCTGGGGCCGGGGGGCTGCGCTCCCCTGAAGGCAGGAGCGATGGGGGCCGGGCGCCGTCCTGGGGCTGATGCTGGGGGGGTTCCTGGCCCCCGCGCCGCTCCTTCGGGAGCAGGGCAGCTTGGCGGGGATGAGGGGCAGGCACGGGACATCCTGCTCTGTCCGGCCACCCGGGGCTACAGCTCTACCTTTTCCTCCCCATGCAGGGAGGGTGGCATTCTCCTCTCTTCCAGTCTAAGCGGCACCGCCCAGAGCGCTCTGCTCCCTGCGGCAGCCCCTCAAAGGCACCTGCGCCCCCAGAGCCCCTTTCCCTGGGGCAGGGCTGGGGAAAACACTCTCGGGGGGCTGTTCCCGTGAAACGGGCTGCAGGCATTCCCATGGCAGGTGATGCTGCCAGCCTTGCTGCTTCCCTCGTTTGCTCCCAAGGTGAAACTCGATCCCGAGTTATCCCCTGCGTGTGTTTAGTGCCTCTCTGCGGGCACCGACACACTCGCATGGGGCTTTTGCCCTATTCCTGCAGCACTGGAAGCCGTGCGGGACTGCCAAAGGTGCCTGGGGGCTGCTTCAGGGTGTGGCTGGGCTGGAGTTAATGTTGTCCAGGGCAGCCCCCGGCTCCTGAGCCTGAACCAGCGCTGGCAGCGCCCGAATGGGAAAGAATTTGGGAGGGGACAGGGCTGGGACAAGTGGCCCGAGTGGACAAGCTACAGCAGTGGCCCTGAGCCAGTGTTCCCTTCCCAAGCAGCTGTTCTGGACTTGGCTCTGCTGCCCGGGGAGCAGCTGGACATGTGCCCAAAGAAAACAATTGGTGTCTAAAGTCCCTCCTGTGCTCTGCCAGCACGCCCACCTTTCCTCCGCTGCTGAACTGCCCTTATCTCGAGCCAGCGACTTTTCCTGCTTCTGATTTCCCCCTCCTGTCCCCATCCTGCTGGTGGGGGCTCACGAGCTGCTGGTGGGGGCTCAGTGCCTGCTGGGATCCAAGCCCAGCGCTGCTTCTCCCCCTCTCCGGGGGCCTGAGCTTCCCCCCAGCAGCAGCTGTGGGGTGTGGGCAGTGGTGGGACGGGGCTGCCCCACTGTCAGTGCTGTTCCCTGGGCTCTGCCCCCTGCACACCTTGTCTCCTGCCCCGAGAGCACAGATGTTCCCTGCACAGCCTCTCACCCATCAGCACCCCCAAGTCCTTCTCCTCAGGGCTGCTCTCAATCCATTCTCTTCCCCTCTTGTGTCTGTGCCTGGCATTGCCTCTCCAGCATGTCCAGCTTCCTTCTGGTGGGGCAACAGGGATGCAGGTCCCAGGTGAAACCCTGCTCTGGTCAGCTCCCCAAAAGGGCCCTGAGGAGTCTTTGCTGCCTGGGCAATCCCCAGTGGAGGAGAAGGGTTGGCCTCCAGGCCTCCCTGGAATGAATCCTCCATGCTCATGGGTTGCCTTCTCCTGTCTCTCTGCTCTTCTCCTTTAGGATTTCAAGCCTTTCCTTTCTGGTGCTCTTCCTCCTGAGTCCTCAAGGTGGTTCCCATCTTCTTCTCCTCACCCCGCTGTGTGTCCCAGGCCTGCCACTGCTGCTGTGCTCTGTCACCTGAGCTGGGGCCCTCGGCTGCCAGTGTCCACTGGGAAACCAAGGCTTGGAGCAACGGGAGCATCTGCTGTGAGGTGGGTGAGGGGAATCAGAGCCCACAGCCCTTGCACAGATTGCTCAAATCTCCATGGACCCTGAGGGAAAGCTGCCCCTGAGGGCTCTGGGAGGGTACAGGAGCCCTCAGACCTATATCTGAGTCCAAGCCCCTTGCATCGATACCTGTGCTGGTAAGAGTCTCGTGGCCTTGGTGGGACGGAAGCTGCATGCACAGGAAGGTTTTGTGCACAGAATAAATCTCTCCAGTATCCAGCTGAACTGAGATTGGGACAATTATCAATTTGTGACAGCGTCAAAAACCCCAAAGGTGTAAAGGCAGGTGTGCAGTGAGAGCGCCAGCTCCATAAGGGTGAGAATCATGGAATGATGGAATGGCCTGAGTTGGAAGGGAGACACCAGGATCCTGAGAGAGGCAGGATCAAAAACTCTACTGAAATCCAAATACTGGCTGTCCTTGATCATCTCTGTGGCTTAATGTGTTATAAAAGGAAACTCAGTGTGACGAGCAGGACTTTCCCGTCCTGAGCCCATAGTGCCTGTGACCAATGACTGCCTTGTCCTCAGGGGCTTTTCAATCAAAAGTGACCCGCACTGATGGACCCCAGCACCTTCCAGAGCCTTTTCCCAGGGGCCCTCCCTAACTCCCTCCCTGAGTAGCCTGGAGTTGTGGAGTTTCCTCCTGCACTGGGGTGGGCCTGTCACAAAATTGCCAGAAACAGATGAATATGTCTCCCTAACACCAATTTCATGTTGAAGAGGGCATCATTTATTCCGGTGCCTGGAGTGGCATGGGGGAGAAGTCTTCCTAACATGCCAGCTGATTTCTACAAGTGTATTGCTAATAACAGTCACTACAGGCACATTATAATTTGCCCATTACCAGAAAAACCGTCCCCATGTTCCCCAAGTTCCCAAACTCAGTCCTTGTTTTGGCTGTAGCTGCCTGCCTGAGCCAGATGTCACCTCTTCATCTTCCAATGTCCTTGTGTGGAGAGCAGTTTCTGCAGGCCTTGTTTCCCTGCTAAAGATTATCAGACACAGTGTCTTCTCTGCTAAAAGTTCATGGTCACAGTAGAAATTGAATAAACCTTTTTGGTATCACTAAGGCTTTATCATTATCTAGATCCACACATACGCCTAGGAGCCCCGTTACGGTGAGGGACTGGAGAGCCCCTCCTCGTAACTGGGAATTCCTGCAGTGCTTCCGCCTGATGGAAACGAGGCTTCCGACTTTGCTGTGAGAGGGCACAGCTTTTATAGTGTTGAATAAAAAAGCTGACATCACTTCTAGTGCAGGAGCATCTGGTTTTATTGTCCTCTTGGGTTCCTCACAAAGCCTGGCCAGCGCTAAAGGGGGAACCAAGGGAGTTGTCTTTGATCTTTGTTATGAATGAATGGTGCCGGTTTAAATCAGCCTCCGCCTTTTGCCCAGGCCTCTGGCAGCAGGCAGTTGTGTTATTGAGGTGGCCAGCACGCCAAGACCCACTCTCATTCGCAAGTTCTTTATTAATGGCTGATTCGGTCTATTATAAAATGAATTCTTTATTAATAGACACAAAGCTAACAGACATGAGGCTTAAAACAGACTATTACTACACAGGGATAAGGCAAAAAGGGACTACTAGTATTACACACGGGGTTAAAGGTACCATTAAATTTACAGCTAGCTGAGAAATACTATAACTTAGCATCCAATGTTTCTTGCCATCCAATTCTTGAAGGAGCACACATCGAAATCTTTCCTCTGAATTTCTGGAAAAATAACCTCAAAGTTTGCATCCAAGCTTCAGGAAGAAATTGTCTCGCACGTTCCCAAGGAGTATGTAAGAGACTTCTGCCTCTGTGATAAACTGTAGGACTTTTATAGTGTAAAACCAGGCCTTTTGGTCATCTCTGTTTTTTTATCTCTTCCCACATCTGTTAAGCTGGCAGACTTTTTTGTGCCAGGAGGTGCCACCCACTGGGCCTTGCCCACCTGGGTTATCTCTCCTATCTGCACCGGCCACCTGTGGTGGGGAGAAGGGTGATATGCCCTGCCACAGTCCTACACCCCCAAAAAAGACCAGATGTCTGATTTCTTGGTCTTGTCCGATTATCTAAATAGGGAAAGGTAAATACCTGTTTTGCTAATGAGCGAGTATACAGATCATATACTTAATAATACTTTGTTAATGAGTAGATACATATCTTGCTAATGCTACTTCAGTTAAGAGTGGATACAAATATCATACTGCTAATAATACTTGGTTCATGAGTAGATACATTTATCACATTGCTAATAATTCTTTGTTAAGAACTGGATACAAATAACATTTTTGCATTTGGTTGCAAAATTCATTCAGAGGTCAACTTTGGCTCAAGGCCTGTTGTTCAGGCCTTAGTACTTCAGAAGGGACACACAGGGATTCTGGGAGAGGCAGGATTGAAATATTTACTGAAATCCAAAAAGCTCAGATTAACTGGCTGTCTTTGATCAGTTCTGAGGGTTAACGTGTTGTAAAAGGAAATTCAGTGTGACAAGCAGGACTTTCCTGTCCTGTGCCCATGCTGGCTGTGACCCATGACTGCCTAGTCCTTCAGGGGCTTTTCAATCAAAAGTGACCAGCACTGATGGACCCCAGCACATTCCCTGGGCCTTTTCGCAGGGGCCCTCCCAAACTCCCTCTCTGAGCAGCCTGAAGTCTGCTCCCCTCAAGGCCAGGGTTGAAGGTTTGCTGGGAACTTTTCCTCCTGTCAGCAGAGATTTTAAACTCGGTGGCTCTGTGGTGGCTGTGGCCGAGATGGCCACCAATGGGCACTTGCCTGATGAAACCCTCTGTGGTAACAAGCAGCAGATCACAGAGGGCACCTCTCTGAGTTGGCTCCCAAAGTCTCCAGTCTGTCCTGATGGGCCACCAGGATGCCCCAAGCACTGCTGAGGGCAGGAGCAAGGTGGATTTTCCCCATGCACTGCACTGGGCCCCTGAGTGTGCCAGGAAGCAGCTTGAGGGAACAGGTGTGTGTTATGAATGGATGATAGAGGTTTAAATCGGCTCCTGTCTGTTGCCCAGGCCTCTGGCAGCAGGCAGTCGTGTTATTTAGGTGGCCAGCTGTCTTGGTTTGAAAGACAGGTGTCTGCCAAGGAAGGCAGGAGTCTCCCTTGAAATGAAAAAAAAGAAAATGCAACCCCCTTTCCTCTGAATTATTATAATTTTGAAATTAAGTGGCTTTCAGGCAAAGATATGAGGAACAGGAATAACAGTTCTTTACTATTATATATCTCTGCGTATAACCAGTCAAACAAACAGCAATAACTACGGCAGGAACAGCAATCACAAACCCAGTCCCAGCCTTCTCGGCTGTCAGGCCCTTTCCCCTCGGGTGCAGTTCCGCTCGCAGCCGGCAGGGATTGCTGGCGGCTCCCGGTGAGCAGGGCAGGTGCGATGGTTCCCCCGCGGCTGTAGGGGGCGCTCCGGAGCGAGCTCAGGGAGCAGCGGCACCGGTGCCCTGGGATCCCAGGGAAGGATGGAACAAAGGCTTCACAAACCCCTGGGCAGCCGATTCCGGTGTCCGGCCGGACCCTCGGGAACAGCAAAGGCTTCACAAACCCCTGGGCAGGGCGATCCCGGTGTCCGGCTGGAACCTCGGGAACAGCAGGCTGGAACAGCAGGGATGAGCACAAATCCCGGATGGCAGACGAGATGTATCAAACTCTGGAGCTGTGGTGGGAACCCCGGGAGGTCTGAGCAGGCCGGGCGAGCAGAGCTACAGAGTAGCGAAGGCTCGAAGCAATGGCCAGGGCAGGGCGGCTGCAGCCTGGCTCCCAGCAGGGCAGGGAACGTGGGCTTGGGAATCCTGGTGTCTCTCCAGTAGAAGGAAGGCAGCCGAAAAAGCAGAAGTCCCCAGTGCTGACGAAATCCTTCCAGCCTCCCTCTCCATCCAAACGGAGGGAACTAACTGCCCACAATCCCAGGTGAAAAAAGAGTAGCCAGATGGACCCCACTTCTGTGGCCAGGTCTTTTGTTTTTCTTAAGCACTCAGTAATTTGTCCCCCTGGCAACACCTATGGAGAAAAAGAAAAAGAAGGGGAACTCCTAAAATCCCAACACCAGCACCCCAAAATCCACTACCATTCACAAGTTCTTTAATAATGGCTGATTCAGTCTATTATGAAATGAATTATTTATTAATAGACACAAAACTAACAGACATAAGACTTAAAACAGACTATTACTACACAGAGATAGAACAAAAAGGTATATGCTAGTATTACACGCGGAGATAAAGGTACCATTAAATTTTCAGCTAGCTAAGAAATAGTGTAAGTCAGGATTCAGTTTTTCTTACCATCCAGTCTTGATGGAGTACACATTGAGAAATCCTCTCTCTCAATTCCCAGGGAAAGGGAGCTGGACTTGTGTCCAGCTCCAGGGAGAAACCTTCTCACACCTTTCTGAGGAGTGTGTAAGAGACTTCTGCCTCTGTGATAAACTGTGCCTGTGTGTGTGTGTGCCTGTGTATGTGTGTGTGTCTGTGTGTCTGTCTGCGTTGTCTGTGGGATACACACTCAGCTTCAGGGTTGATCCTGCAAACAGGAAAGCAACAGGCACATCCAGCGTGCTGGGAAGGAGACCCTGGCTCTTGTGCCATGCCAGGCTGGGCTCCAGCAGCCGGGTGCGAGCAATCCCCAGGGCCGCAGCTGCTGCAGAGCCTCTGCCAGGAGGCTGGGGCCTCTGACAACACAGCTTAGGGACACTCTCTTTTCTTCCTTCACAGCCATGGCTTCGCAGGAGGACACGCAAGAGGGGGATGCCAAGGCACAGCTGGCAAAGGCATTTCAGAAGGAAGGACTGGATGCTGGATACTGGGTGCCCAAAGTGTCGCAGAATCTGGGAATTGAGTGCAGAGAAGCTCTGCAGCATCTGGAATGTAAAGACTACCTCAAGCTGGAGTGTGCAGCACGGCACCCCTGGGAGAAAAAGGCACTCCAGAAACTCCTGAAAATAAAAGACAACAAAACAACCACTGAAGAGGTGCAGAAGGAGCACTTGGAGAAGACAAAGAAGAGACAAGAAGTGGCCAAACAAGCCCTAAATGATCTGACAGAAATGCTCAACAGCCACAGCCACAGCCAGGATGCTCTGAGGGAGAAAGCAGAGACTCTGTGGAAAGCCATGGAAATTCCAAAAGAGTTCTGGCCATCGCCAAAGAAGCCCTTGGTGGATATGCTGGAGAGCATCCACAAGCAGCTGGAGCAGCAGGAGTTGTCAGCAGGCAGGACGGAGCACATCCCCGACACGGAGGTGCTGAGACGCGCGTCAGGGGGACTGGCCCTGCAGGGCATCTACAGAACCAGCAGACCTGAAGATATGCTGGCAAAGCGAGAGCAGCTCCTCAGGGTTCCTGAGGGATTCCAGCTCTCTGGTCCGGAGCAAGGATCGCTACTTGAGAGGAAGGAGTTCTCCTCCTCTGCGGCAGAATCCAATTTCACCAAGTCCATGGAGCAGCTGGGGTTCAGCATCAGCGTTTCTGCCAAAGCCGCATTCTGGGGGGTTTGTCTGGAAGCGGGTGTAGATCACAGCAGCTCCTCACAGTCACAGAACATCCACCAGTCCCACTCTGAGCAGAGCTACTTTTGTACCACCAAGTACCAGTACATCCCTCTGGCCTCCTGCTACCTCCAAAGGCATCAGCTTTGCCTCTCGGATGCAGCTCTGCAGGAGCTGCAAGACATGGAGCAGCTTTTGAGCTGCATTGAGGAAGAAGACAGCTGCACCCTGCTGAAGATGTGTGAGAGCTTCTTCAACAGGTTTGGGTCCCACATAAACCATGGTCCCCTCCACTTTGGAGGGATATTCTGGTGGAAGGCGTCTACAGAAGGATTCCAAGCCGAGCAGCGGGAAGAGATGAAGCAACAAACCTCTAAAGCTCTGAATGACTTTGTCAGGGCCAGCTGGGGTGGCTTTGGGGCCAGTGTTGGAGGGACCCTGGATGTTTCCAAATCCAGCTCCAAGGCTTCCATCCAGGGAAGAGCCGGAGAGAGTTCCCACACAGCGATTCAGCTCTACGTGCTCAACACAGGGGGCCCACCAGACACAGCTTCTCTTCCTCAGTGGAAAACAGGGCTCGTGTCTGATAACACAACGTGGTGCGTTATCGACCGCGGCTTTGAGCTGATCCCAGTGTGGGATGTTATCCGGGGCAATCACAGCAGGGATTTTAAGTCCGTCACTCAGATGAGCAGAGCCCTCAGGGATGCGTACAAAGCGCTGACAAATCAGAGCGTCGGCACCATTTTTGGAGAGGAACTGGACAGTGCAGTGCAAGAGGCCAGAGATTTCATGGCCACTGTGAAGGCCTGGGAGGTGATGGTGGATGAAAGGAAGCTGCTCATGCTGATGGAGCTAAAAGAGGATCTGCATGCAAAAACCAAGAACCCCAGTGTGTGGATCAATGTGTGCCTGTCGGACAAAGCCCTGCAGGACTTCCTGGTGAACACCGTGCGCAGTTGCCAGGAGTCACCTCCAGAAAACACCACCTCTATCAAGGTAATGTTGAAGAGCATCCTGGATCCTCATATCTACTCTGTCAAGGACTTCCCTGAGGCTTCCTTCATTATGCAATGGATCTTCCAGACTGAGCACCAGCTTCCCAGACGGCCCAAAGTCTCTGAGCTTGAAGAGCTCATCAAAACACTGCAGCAAATGAGGGAGCACATCTATGCTGTCACCTATGCACCAGGAAGCTCTGCTTCTGCTGTTCATCAAGCAAAGATAGAAGCCACCCTGACCACCAGCCTCGCCATTTATTCCTTGCTCCAGTCTCTCCAGGAACGGGCTGAGAAGGACATGGAACTGTTGGTGCTCTTGATTGTGACCAGCACAGGGTACAACGTGGAAAGCAGCACTTTTCCACACCTCCTTGGACACCCAGAAATTCAGTACATGGCCAAGGAAATAGAAGCGGCACATGAGGAGTACGTGAAACTGAAGGAGCAAGATGCTGACAGAGCTGAGGCCTCCCTTCTGCTGACGGGTCTGACTGTGACACCCGAAAGTCAAGAGCTGTCCCCTGAGCAGAAGAAGGAGCGTTTAGTTTTCATGGAAGATCACATGCAAGGCTTGTGGTCCACACGGATCAAGAATCTCCTCCAAAAGCACAGTGGAGGCAAAGACTGGGAGAGGCTGGAACAGGACTTGCATTCCTTGATCAGAGGGTGTTTGGATGAGAAAATGGATGAACAGAGGATGCAGAACATACTCAGAGACATGGAAGACACTTTTCCAACACCTGAGCCCCCCAGTCAGTCTCAGTCCAAGTCAGACGGCAGCAAATCCAAAGCAAATGAAACCATTACAAACCAGGAATTCCTCCAGTTGCTCAAGCGCCTTGGACTCAAAAGTCACTATCCAAGAAAAATGGGGATGGGAGATTTCCGCACCATCTGCAAGACATCTCTGCAGGACAGCCAGCCCAGCAAGGACAAGGAACTGCCATTTTACTTCCTGCAAAAGCTGTTAACAGTGGATTACCAGGTGAGGTACCTGACTTGCTGGGACAAGAGCAACCCAGTGCTTCCACGTGTGCCTCAAATGACCGAGCAAGAGCAGAAACCTTCTGAATTTTTGGAAAACTTTCTCCATCATTTGAAGGAAGCAGTCCCTGAACCTGGAAGCAGGGACAGCCGTGTGCACCCCATGGACCTGCAGATGGCCATTTTCCATTGTGCTGATGACTTCCTGAGAGAGACCCTTGCAACCAAGCTGGCGTTCTGCCAACTGGCGCTGCCTCTGTTGGTGCCCAACCCGTGCACTTCACACATCGAGTTCCCGCTCTACGCCCTCAGCCAAATCCAAAGGAGCTGGAAAGAGGCAGACAAGTCAGGAAAGCAGGCCAGAACAAAGAGTTACAACAACAAACTCATCTTTCAGGCACAGACACCCATTGTGTCCTTCATCCGCATTGGCAGCTCGGCCTCCTCTTCCAAGTCTCAGCTCCTGAACGCTCTGCTGAGCAAACGCAAACACGACACTTTCTTCCACCGCCACTGCAGAGGCAGCACCAGAGAGCGTTTGCTGATGGAAGGGGTGGTGGAGATCACCTGGTACTGCCCCCGCGGAAGCCCTGATGACACCTTTGAGTGCTGTGTGGCTTTCTGTAACCTGCATGGAGATGCCAGGGATCACGGAGCACAGCTGCAGTTCCTGCAGGAGATATCTGCTGTCAACGTGGCTCTCATATCTGAGTTGGAGCACATGGACAACAGGGGGGAGAATCTTCTGCAGGGTCTGTGGCAGTCACAAAGGCCTTTGGTTTGTCTTCTCACAGAAAAAGAGAATGTTGCAGCTGGACAACACAGTGAAATCATAACAATAGGGATCAAGAACAGAAACGAAGCAGAACTCATGGTCCAGCTGACTGAAACAATCCAGAATCTCCTGGAAAGGTCTCATCCACGTTTCAGCCTGGAGGCCTGTCTGGATAAAGCTCACCAGCATGGATTCATAGTGGATGCAGATCAACCTGCAGGTTTGACAGCCAAAGCAAAGGCAAAGGAGCTGGTGGAGCTTCTGAAGAAAGAGAAACTGTCTGAGATCAAATCCCAGCTCCTGCCCCTTCAAGGAGAACTGTGGTACCAGTGGTGCCAAAAGGACAAAGAGCTCACTCGCTTGCAGGAGAAGGGGAACAAGAGCATTGAGCATCATCGCAGCCAAATTGAATATGAGAAGGCAGAACTAAGAAGAAAGCAACTTGAACAAGCTTCCCCCCTTAACCCACTGGTGAAATCATTCCTTGGCTTTCTCCAGGCCCAGCCAGCAGATACCAAGAAATACTTCCTGCACTGGATGAAGGTCTTTATGGATGAGCTGTCCTGCGGTCGCCTTGAAGAACTGAGGAGAGACTACCATGAGATATGGTCTCAAATCCAGGCAAGAAAGAAAAGCAAGAAAAGACCCAGTGAGAATACTGAGTTGCTGAGTCGGTTGGATGCTCTCTCTGATGATATCAGCAATTCATCCATTGGCCTGGAGCATCTCTTGAGAGAGGTGGGGCAGATTTATGAAGTTCTGGAAGAAATGAACTGCAAGAATGAGAGTTGTGTCAAACTGCCAGAGATTGCAGCAGATCTGATGGTTTCGGGGTATCCTGTGGAGCTGATGGATGGGGATGCTTCTTACCTGCCCTTGTGCTGGGTGGGAGCAATCTTTGACAGCTTAATTGAGAGGCTGGGGGACAAACGAGTGTTTGTGCTCTCCATGCTCGGCATCCAGAGCACAGGCAAGTCCACCCTGCTGAATGCCATGTTTGGTCTGCAGTTCAACGTCAGCGCGGGGAGATGCACCCGCGGAGCCTTTATGCAGCTCATCCCAGTGGGTGAGGAGCTGCAGCAAGACTTGGGCTTTGATTTTGTGCTGGTGGTGGACACAGAGGGACTCCGTGCCATTGAGATGGCCAATAAACACTCCCTGAACCACGACAATGAGCTGGCCACCTTTGTCATTGGCATTGGCAACATGACTGTGATCAATATCTTTGGAGAAAATCCCTCAGAAATGCAAGATGTTCTCCAGATCGCTGTGCAGGCTTTCCTGAGGATGAAGAAAGTCAATCTTTCCCCAAGCTGCCTCTTTGTCCACCAAAACGTGGGAGAAGCAACTGCCAAGGAGCAGAACATGGAAGGACAAAGGCGTTTGCAGGAAAAGCTGGATGAAATGACCGTGGTAGCTGCCCAGCAGGAATTCTGTGACATCTCCTCCTTCAGCGACGTCATTGGCTTTGATGTGGACACCCACATTCACTACTTTGCTCAGCTGTGGGAAGGAAACCCCCCGATGGCACCACCCAACCCCACCTACAGCCAGAACGTCCAGCAACTAAAGAGCAAAATCCTCCAGGCTGCCCAGAAGCAGTCGCAGCGCAGCATTTTGAGGCTCTCGAGCCTGAAAGTTCGTATTGGTGACCTCTGGAATGCGTTGCTGAATGAAAACTTTGTTTTCAGCTTCAAGAATTCCCTGGAGATTGCCGCATACAGGAAACTGGAAAGCGCCTTTAGTCAGTGGACCTGGAGGCTGAGGAGTCACGTCTTAGACATGCAGATGAGACTGGACAACAAAATTCGGAATGGGGACTTACAGAATGTGACCAGGGAACACCTTGAAGGGCAGGTGCAAGAGACAAGTGATGCCATTGAGAAAGAAGTGGAAAAGTATTTCAGGGAGGACAAAGACCGTGAAACACTGGTCCAGTGGAAATCAAGCACAGAACTGAAGCTGAAAGAACTAAAAGACGCTCTTCTTCTTGAAACAAAAAAGAAATGTAAGAATCTTATTGAGCTACAGAAGGAGCAGAGTAAACTGGATGCAAGGAAGGCGCAATATGAAGCCGAGCTCCTGAGAAGGAGTAGGGAGTTGGCTTTGACTCTGAAAGGGAAGAGCCTCAGTGAGAGAGAACTGAAGGACAGCTTTACCTCTGTCTGGAACAATTGGATTGCCGAAGTCTCCAGTGCTGCTCGTCCTCAGGAACAGGTGGATATCGATGCAGAAATCGAAGATGTCCTTCTAGAGCACTTTAAGGAGCCGGGTTTCCATGCCAGGATCACATCATTTCCCAAAGGCAGAGGATTTTCTTTTGACATGCAGAAACACGTCATGAAAAAAAAGTATTTGGGCTTCTTCCAAGATCCCAGGAGCATTTCCAACGCTGATGTGATCAACTTGAAGCACATCACAGACAGCATCATAGCATGTGTGAGAGCAAACATTGATAAGAAGGAAGAGGAGAAACGGGATTACAGTCGAAATTTTATTCATGAAATACTCAATGAAGTACAGGAAGGTGTGAACTCTGTCCCCAGCAATGCAAAATGTACTTTTAACAGAGAGTACAGCATAGATTTGTCTCTGTATCTGTGCAGAATGGCAGCAGAAAGGTTTAAAGTCATGCATGAAGCGTTCCAAAAGGCAAATGACCCAGTCGTGTACCTGAGCAGCAAGAGAGAGGATTTCTTCCAGTGTTTCCAGATTTCCTGCCAAGGAGCCACTTCTATCACAACTTTTGCTGTTTTCCTTTGTGAGAAGATTGAACCAGCTCTTCACCAGGCGGTCTATGAGAGGACAGCTAAAGCCATTGCTGAGGACATGCAGGGCAAATTCCCAGATTTCCAGGGCAACAGAGCCAATCTGGAAATCTCCATCCTGAGATACCTGGCAGAACAAGAAAATTTTGAGTATTTCAAGGATTACCTTAAGTGTCCAGAAGAGTTTTTTTTGAGCTACCTTGGAAAACGAGTTCAGAGTTACTGTTCACATGGGAGCAGAAGTCTGGAGAAGTTTTTAGATTTCTCCCTTAATCTTCTCTATGGAAACATCCTGAAAGCTGTTTCTTTCTCAACCCAGATTGTCAAAGACAGAAAAGACAGAGAGGACAAAGTCTCTCTTTGGCTGGATGAATTTTGCAGGGAACTGACAGAGGTGATCAACTTGCCCAGAAGTGACCTGAAGGGCATTGAGCACCAGGAGGTCACAGACATTGAGTTCCTGAGCAGCGCCATGGCAGAAGCTCTGGATGACCTGAGGGACAGGCTCAGGAAAGGATTTGCTGATGCCGATATGAGCTCATTTGCAAGGCAGCCTCACACCATCCTGGCAGAGCATTTCTCAGGGTGCTGGGAGCAGTGTCCCTTTTGTGGGGCTGTTTGCACAAACACCATGCAGAATCATGATGGAGACCATCAGCAGATCTTCCATCGCCCACGAGCTTTGGTGGGAACCAAGTGGCATGAGACGGACCACCTGGTCATTGATATTTGTTCCAGCCTTGTTGCAAGTAATCTCAAATTCAGGTTTGATGGTGGCCCATGGTTCCCTTACAATACATACCGTAATGCTGGACCTCCTGTTTCCACTTGGAAGATTCTTCCTGATCCATCCATGCAGGCGTACTGGAAATGGTTTGTGTCTCATTTCAGGACACAGCTGGAAGCTTTGTACAATGGGAAATTTCAGGGCAAAGGAGAAATCCCTGAGGCGTGGCAGAGAGTTACCAAGCAGGAAGCACTGTCCGAGCTGGACAAGTATCAGTCATGTCCATGGGAAGGAAGAACCACAATGGCTTTGCAGTTTAGAGGAACTTTGTACCAGGCTCTCCTCAAAATGCAGTTATAACAATGACACTCTCAAGCCATGTAGAGAAAATGGTATCTAATTGCTCCCAAATTTGGTGAAATAAAGTGTGTTACTGCAGCCATTGCTCAGCAACTCCCTCACTTCATGATAAAGCCAGAATGCTCTTGCCTTCTTGCCATAAACACTTCCCTCTGCTTTGTTCTAGAGCTAAACCAAACCCCTTCCCTGGGCCAATCGGCCTTGTGGCCAAGCCTGATCCCAAGGGCCAGGGCAAGGGCAAAGGCAACACTCAAAGCCCCCCTTGGATCCGCTGCTGTGAGACAAGAAGGGACAGTGTCCCAAAGGCAGTTTTCCTGCAGCAAGGAGGTGTCCTGCTTGGAGAAAGGGCTGTGAGGCCTGAGGGCAGCTCCACACTGGCTGCAAGCTGGGCTGCTTGGCTTTTGGGCATCATCCTTGCCTCTCTCATTGCAGCCTCCTGGATCAGCTGAGGCCGTTCTCCCAGCAGGAGCTGTTGTGTCCCTGGGCTCAGGAAAGCAGTGACACGACAGCCCCATGGCTCAGGCAGTGCCTCCACTCCCTGGCTTGGAGGTGCTCTGTCTCTGTCCAGGGCAGCCGCTCCTGCTCAGCTGCCTGGGGCTGCTGCCCTTCCCTCCAGCCCTCAGCCCCGGCAGGAGCTGCTCCTGCCCTTGGCCTCGCTGCTGAGCCAAAGCCTTTGGAATGCCCCATGTGGAGAATCCCATCTGCCAGCACCTTCCGCAGCGGCCCTCGGGGCAGTGCTGGTGCTGTCCAGGCAGGCTGGTGGCACCGGAGCCGTGCCCTGGAGAAGGTGGCACCATCTGGGACTGCCCCAGGGACGTGTGGGCAGTTTGGCTGTGCAGGTGCTGCAATGCTGCTGGCAATGCGAGGGCCAAGCCCTCCTGGAGAGCTGCTGAAGGGCTGCTTCAGCCTCATTCCCTGCAGGCTCTGCTAATAAAGGAGTTGATTTGGACCGTGCTGCTCTGTGCCTCCTTTGTGTTCAGGGCAGCCACAGCTGGGGGTGACTGGAGCTCTGTGTGGGGCACACAGGCAGAGGACAGCGGGGTGACACTGGGGAAGGGCGTGTGGCAGCAGAGGCTCTGCTCCTTTCAGGGTCTCTGCTCCAGGAGCAGCTTCACTGTCTGCAGGGACAGAAGAGAGGGCAGGAAGCTCCAAACCACAACAACATCCAGGGAAACCAGTGGGAGTGGCAGGTGCCAAGGGAGGCAGCGCTGGGAACCAAGCCTGGCCTGTCACTGGCACGGAGGGCTGGGAAGGTTGATCCAGCGAGGTTCTGTGCTCTGGAGATGCTCAGCTGGGAACCTGCGGGACAAAAGGGGAACGGGCCCAAACTCTGCCAAGCCCAGCCCTGGCCAAGCAGAGCCGGAGCCAGTGACAGGAGCCAGAGCTGGGCTGGGTGAGCGTGTGCTGCAAGGGCTGAGTGCCAGGGCCTGGGGACAGCTGGGCTGGGAGGGGATTTGGGCCGGTTCCTGGAGCCTCACTGGGAGCGGAGGTGCCCCTTGCTATGGTGTCAACTCTTGGGCTCAGTGGGATGGATCACTGTGCAGCTACTGCAGTGAAGGGGTCCCAGTTATGTGTTTAGGCTTGACAGTTAACGCAGTTCTGTGCTCCTGGCACGAGCTCTGGCGTGCCCTCTATCAGAGACGGTCCTGCTGCGTTACTTCTGTGCGTTGCAGAAGCGACCTCGGCATCAGGATATGCGCTGCTGGCTGGGCGAGTTTGCTGGCTTCTTTGCAGAGGAGACACGGCAGGAGCTGATGATATCGGCTCACATTAGTTCAGAGGTAAAGGAAGAGAGGCCATTCTGGTCTGGCTTCCAACAGGTTTATTGTCAGAAGTTTCACAACCAGAACATGGCAATGATCTTAATCTCGGATCCTCAAGAGGCTTTTCCCTCAGTTTTATAGGGGGTTTGAAAACCGCGGGGAAAGGGGAAAGCAACCAATGAGTCACAAGCCAGGGCGAGGATACAATTTAACAAGAACCAATGGGGGACACTGGGAGGTGGGAGATACAACAAAGAACCAATGAACAACTGAGTAAGAGGGAATTTTTCCCAACCGCGACAGGCAGTTTGGACCGGGGCGCGGCCCAGGGGGGATGGGGCTTAAGCTTCTGAGCTGCCCCTTGACCCACCCTCTGAGTCTGTGTCTTCCACAGGAGGGTCTGGGGTTGATCGGCATCTCGCTGCCCCAGCCCTGCAGTGGGCTGAGTCACAGCAACATCCACTGAATTTTTTCCTGTTATCATCATAAAGTTATTGGGCAGGGGAGGGGAATAATGGATAGTCAGTGATTAAGCCACACAAAGGAGTAGCTAATAGCCCTCACATACCAACTTCTGGTAAGGGGTGTGACTATGTAAAATAATGTAATACATACCCATCAGCTAAGCGGGGATACCTAATGAATATGCAATCGTTGTGTATGAGAACAACTCTGTTCACCCAACGCTTGGTGCACTCGATTAGAGAAAGGATTCCCTGAGTGACCAGCGCTGCAATAAAGAATGGCTGCTTTCTAATACTCCAAAATGTGTTCAAAAGTTTCCATCTGGCTGATTTTGGTAACAATGGCCACTAATTAAAACTGAATATGTGTCTGATGGCTCAAAGGATGAATCACCTCAAATAACAACTCAAGAAGTCCCATACACAGCTACTGAATTAGCCATATTATTAATGAATATGGTCAAACCTCTAAGGAGTCTGAGACTAAGTATGTTGGGAGTGTGTCCCTCTGTGGAGGTGATCATGTTTTATTGTCAAATAAAAAGGCTGAAGGATATTGGGGATTCAGTGTCTTCACTACAGGAGACAACTGAGCTCCCTGGTCTCTTACACAAAGAGCAGCTTACTGGGCTGGCAGACTAAATTCCCTGGAAAGGGGAGATGCCCGGGTGACAGTGGGAGCTACTGATCAAATAGCAGAGAATGTGCAAAAAGCTGCCTGTTTGCAAATGACACATGACCAAGAATTAAATTTTTGGCATTAATCTCTTAAGGTGATACCAGTAGATCCTGAAAGAATGACCCCCCTTGTCAGAGGACTTCCAGAGTCCCTAAAACCCATGGGTGTTGCAGTGGGGATACTGCAACACGCCTATATCAAACCAGGAGTCCCGTGGAAAAGAAATATATACGGACGGATTCTTGCTAGATGTTTCAGAGATGTTTATTTCCCCAGCCGCATGGCCGGGCTCTGCTGAGGGACTCTTACAGTCGGGACCCGAGCTGCTTTGCCCGCGCAGGGGAACACAAACCAACCAATGGGGAACGAGGCTGACCAGGGGCAGGGAAACCCCGTGCCTCCCTCAGGGCTACATGGCAGGGGAGGGACCCCAACATCTCACCCGTTTTATTTTAATAAAAGGAGAATGAAGACAACTGGATAACCATAACAAGAACTGTTTCAAAACAAAACAAGCCACCCTCCTGAGTCTTTAAATGTCCAAACAGATTCTCTGGAACATCTTAGGGCTGACAGAAGGGAGACAGAACTCTCTGGACATGCCTGTGGGGAAACTGAGGCAGGAGAGGGTTCAATCTCTTCCCTCCCCCTTTTCATCCCCCACTCGGCATTGGAAAAGGATTTTTGGGGAAACAATTGGCAAAGGCAGGGTTTTGTGAGGGAAACCATGGATGAAAAAACGGATTGGGAATACACTGGGGGTAATAGGACATAGGGTAAAAGGGAAAGGTGGGATTAGGAAAGGGAGACTGTAGGGGGGGTTTACAATGGAGATATTGCCTAACATGACTACGATTTTTTGCATATATACTGCCTTTTACAGGAACACCATCAGGCCCAGTGACCTGCGATGCTTGTAACCCTTTTCTACCTTGTATGATTTTGAATTCCACCACCTCTCCATCTCCCAAGCTTGGGATGCATTTTTCAGGGTTATTCTTTTTAATAGCAGTTCTATGCATGAATATGTCTTGCTGGTTATCACATCTTGTTATAAAACCATAGTTTTGTTTAACATTATACCATTTCACTGTCCCTAAGATCTTAGCTACTATGGTCTTTTCCTTTTTCCGAGTGGCTGCTGTTTTCTGTCTCGCTGTGTCTTTGCTCTCTCTTTCGGTCGCTCCTGTGTTGGAACTGTGGGGGCTGCTGGTTTCGGCGCGCTTTTCCCAGGGTTGCGTTCGGGGCCGGCCGGGCCAGGCCGCACCGCTCCGTTCGCCGTGCGTCGCCTCCTCTGCTCTCAGCTGCGTTGCCACTGCCAGGGGCTCCGCCCATGTCTCGGCTGGGCCCCCGAGCCCCCCCGCGCCCTGCTCCAGCGCGCGTTTCGGCTGGGCACGGCTCCGCTCCGCCGCCGCCGCCAGCCGCCGCCCGCGCGCCGCCCCTCTCGTTCGGGCGCTCACGGGGCTCGCTCCACCACACGCTGCGCGGGGCCGGGCGGGCACTGCCGGGTCGCGCTGCTCCTGCCGCACCTCGCTCCGCCACCGACACTGGGGCTCACGTGGCTCCGCCCGCGCACGGGAACCGTCTCGCTGCTGCTCGCAGAGCGCTCGGTGCACGTGGCCTGGGTCGCACGGTCCCTGAGCCAGGCTTCCCTTCACCAGGACACAGCTGACATTGCTCAACAGTCTCGGTTATTAAATAATATTCACGAAAATATTCTTCCATCGGCATATATTTTGACTCAAATATTAACTGGGTCCAAACGGTCTTCCAAAAGCTCTTGGTAAGAATTAGATCCCAAGAAACATAGAAAAAGTCCTTAAACAACCATGCCAGGAAGTGTTTCAGTTCTTTCTGAGCTTGAATCAAGCTAAAATTTACAAATCGTTGTTCAAGAATCATTTTAAGTTTAAGATAAATGTCCATATGCGGCTCTGAAAGCCAAGAGTCTTCCCACAGTTCCTCCATAGTTTAGATATGGAATAGCAAAACAAAACCAAGAAGAGGAATCCAAAGTTTCCAGGGTTTACTCACACAAAGTCGCTTAGGGATCGGGGATCGTTCTGCCCTCAAATCTCCACCATAATGTTGCAGTGGGGATACTGCAACACGCCTATATCAAACCAGGAGTCCCGTGGAAAAGAAATATATACGGACGGATTCTTGCTAGATGTTTCAGAGATGTTTATTTCCCCAGCCGCATGGCCGGGCTCTGCTGAGGGACTGTTACAGTCAGGATCCGAGCTGCTTTGCCCGCGCAGGGGAACACAAACCAACCAATGGGGAACGAGGCTGAGCAGGGGCAGGGAAACCCCGTGCCTCCCTCAGGGCTACATGGCAGGGGAGGGACCCCAACATCTCATGGGTGTTCAGCTCCACGGTCAGATAGTAAGCCTGAGAAATGGGGAAAGAGCTGTTGCCACCCTGGAAGGGGCTATAACCCCTGATCATAGTCACAGAGAGCGCAAAATCTGGGCCTGGGGAGAAAAGGCAGAAGAACTGATGAATAATGGCAGAAAATATGGTCCAGTGCTTCCCAGTAAAACTGATTATTAAGCACTCTGACATGTGAATGGAAAACACCAATGCCCCTGACAATACCCAAAAAGGCAGCATTTTCCCCCAGACAGGGAGGATAAATAAACACAAGTGATGAACACAGAAAAAAAAAAATAAATAGTCTTTGGATTTCTGGTTTTCAAAAGGGGATCCCGAAAACACTTATGGATGGTCAGCCTAGTGATAAACTGGAGTTATTAGTGAAAGGGTGACTGACAAAGGAGGGATCAGCCGAAGCTGTTGTCCCACTACAGCTCCTCCCTAAGAAGATACAAAAAAAGAAAAGATGGTGGGAAACCCTTTTCTTCATCCCCAGTAGGTGAGGCGGGGGACGAAGGGTGGCTTTTTATCAGAAGGCTCACTAAAAACTAAAAAGGAGATTTACTAATCACTTGTGCTATTGGTCCCTGTAAAGTCGCCATCACCTTTTTCACAGATACTGGGGCACAAATATCCGCCCTCAAAGCTGAAGACGCTTCCTCATGGGGCGTGGTGCCCTCATGGAAGGGTATATTTGTAGGGGACGTAAATGCTAAGAGAGGTGGCAGAGAAATTTTCCTATTTTTACAGCCACCTGTGAAAGTCTCCTTTCTCACGCTAACCAGCTGGGAAAACGTTTTGAGGTCTTGTAAACCATCTCACAGGTGCACAAGCTGTTTGTGTCTTTGTTTTCCACACTGGGAAGAATATTTTGGAAATGGGTGTTATGCTGTTCAGCCAATCGCTCTGTGAGGCGGATGGTCAAGCACCCAGTGGTGTTATGGCACTCTTGCGAACAAAGCTATATAAGCTGATTTATATAATTAAATAGAGCCATCTCTGGCCTTTGAACCCAATGCTGGATTGTGTCGTTCTTGGTACAACAGCGACAGGGGATGCTTTTGGGTACCCACAACCCCAAAAGATGGCTAAAGTGAAATGCTGGTTACTGGGGAAGGAAAAGCAATGAAAACCCTAAAGGTTTTTTGTCCTGAGTCCGAACATTAATGTGGGATATGTGTAGTTGTTGGGGACACCTCTCAAAAGGCTGGAAAAATCAAGATGAGCACTACAGCTCCCATCTAATTAACCAACACAGAATTCCTATCAACCATTACCCAATTCAAGGTACCTTATTAAATACAGAGCCAAAAATCACCATTCTTGATTTTAAAGATAAAACCCATTGTAAAGAAGCCAAGTACCCAGCTCCCCTAGGAATGGCCTGGGGGCGCTCCAATGGAAAATTTTATTCCCACCTACCTCTGGAATCAGAGAATGCTAGACTGAGGTGTGGAGTCAGAATCCCCTACCTCTGTCCCAAGTGCATCTTCAATTTTTCTGAAGTGTCCAAAAGACACAATTACCATAGCGTGCCTTCCTCAGAAGCAGCACAAAGACAAAAATGGCAAATTTTGAATTATTAGACCACTTGATAAACAATAGCACTAATACTTGAAAACATTTTCACCCCTTCAGTTACTCTAAAAAGGCATCAGTTTGTATTAGAAAATATTATTTGGCAATTACATTTGCCAAGCAACTGGACACAACGTGTGTTTGGAGAGCTAAACACCCACGTCCATCAGGCTTCCAAATTGACATGATAAAGTAGATTAGCTCTAGATGTCTTGTTGTTGAAACAACAAGGTGTATGTGGAATGTTACAATTGTCTGAAGCAGAATGTTGTAAAATTGACAATGCCTCATCCTCCATCAAGGAGGCAAGAGCTAAAATGAGAGAAATAAGTGATCAGATGGGAGAATTGTTTCAATCTATGCAACCACAAAACTGGTTTGATGGATTAGATCCTGGATCGTGGGTTGCTACCATCCTGAAGTCTTTAGGACTTAGCCGGTGGAAAAAATGGTTGGTACAAATTGGAATAGTAAGGGTAACCGGATTTGTATTCATAATTATTGGCACTGGGATGGTTAAATGTATGATAATGTGCTTGCTAAACTCACTTTCCCTCTCTGTTCACTGCATTTGTAGCACCACCAAGAAAGAAGTTCACACTGAGGTTCCCTGGGGCAGTGTGGAACCCCAGGGTGGTGTGGAGAACTGCCTGAAAACAACCTGTTTCACCATCTGTTTCCTTGATCTACTCCTTTTGTTTTGTGAATGCCACCCAAGCAGTGGGTATGGTTCCCCTGCCCACCCCAAGGTGGGGATCCAATTTCATGCACAAAGGAACTTGAGGGAGATAAAGAATAATTTTCCCTTAGTTCATTATCACAAGGATCACCCACTATATTTTCACTAGTGCCAGGGGGAGCAGGCAGTCAGGCATATACAAAAATTGGTGGGTTAGCCACTTTTGTCCAAGTTTGAACTTTAACAGTTGGAAAAATTGCCTATTTTCCATTTTCTATCTCTGACCATCTGCATTTATTGTCTCTGAGTAAGCTTTCCTTTACATGTATTCAACAGTGAATCTGCTGCTCCCGTATCTATCAAAAATCTCTTTCTGCATTCCCCAGCTTTAGCACAACCAGGGGTTCAGCTGGGATGATTCCCAGGTCCTCTTCATGCTTCATCCAAGCTCATCAATATGACTGCCTGCGGGGTGGGCTCTAATGCTGAAGGATTCATTGTCTGTGCCTGCGGGCATTCCTGATTCCTGTTTCCTTGCAAATAGCACATTGATCTTTTCCTAATGGTCATCATTGAAAATCTCCTCTACCTGCTCTACCTCTTCCCCAATAACTCCTCTCTTTCCTCTGGGACCTGCTAGAGCAGCCATGAGTTTTCCCTCTTTGCCTTCCCAAGCCAGCTCTCTGTCATTATATAATTTCCATGCAGTTTCTAACCGTTTATTTATGTTTCTGGAATCCTCTCCCTCCAGTCTCTGTAACTTCCTTCTGAAGTCCAGAACTGATTGTCCCATAATTATGGCTGCCACTTGTAACATATCTCCTTCTCTGTCAGGATCTATGTTAGCAAATTTCCCATCTGTATGCCTTAATCATTGATGGACATTTGAAGAAGACTCATCCTTTCCTTGGATTACTTGATACAATTCTGACATAATTATAGGCTTTGGAATTACATGTTTGTTAGGGTTTTAGGAGCTCTCCTGATTTGTTGGGGGTTTTTTTCTGTTAAAGGAATTTTCCCCATGTGTGTTGCTAGGGGGACAAATGGCTGGGTACTTCAGAAAACAAAAGAGGTGCCTGTGGGGGCGGGGTGCATCTGGCTACTCTTTTGTTTCACCTGGGTGTGCAGTCAGTTGGTCCCAGCTCTTGGACAGAGAGAGAGGCTGCTTTCTTCAGCTGCTTTTCCTTCTGATGGAGAAAAACCCCGAGATCCCAAGCCTGCTTTCCCTGCCCTGCTGGGAGCTGGGCCGTGGCCGCCCTGCCCCCGCCGTTGCTTAGAGCCATCGCTGCTCTGTAGTCCTGCTCACCCTGCCTGCCCAGACCTCCAGGGGTTCCCTGTCTGGATACATCTCGTCTGCCACCCGGGATTTGTGCTCATCCCTGCCGTTCCAGCCTGCTCTTCCCGAGGGTCCGGCCAGACACCAGAATCGGCTGCCCAGGGGTTTGTGAAGCCTTTGTTCCATCCCTTCCCGGGATCCCAGGCCGCGATTGCCGCTGCTCCCCGAGCTCGCTCCGGAGCGCCCCCTGCAGCCGCGGGGGAACCATCGCACCTGCCCTGCTCACCGGGAGCCGCCAGCGCCCCTGCCGGCTGCGAGCGGAACTGCACCCGAGGGGAAAGGGCCTGACAGCCGAGAAGGCTGGGACTGGGTTTGTGATTGTTTGCTGTTACTGCCACAGTTATTGCTGTTTGTTTGACTGGTTATACACATATAGATATATAATAGTAAAGAACTGTTATTCCTATTTCCCACATCTTTGCCTAAAAGCCCCTTGGTTTCAAAATTATAATAACTCGGAGGGAAGGGGGGTCGCATCTGCCATTCCAAGGGAGACTCCTGCCTTCCTTGGCAGACACCTGTCTTTCAAACCGAGACAATGTTTCATTAAAAAAAAAGATTAATCTCTGATATCTGGTCAAAAGATATTTGTGTCTGGTTGGTTGGGATCCCATCTTGGATACACAGGTTGAAAACAATCTGCTGCTCCTGGTTGCACATTTTGGGCATGAACTCATTCTACCTCTTCCCTTGACTTTGCTACCACCACTGTCTTCTCATCTACATTCAGACGCGTACCTAAAACCACTTGAGCGTCATTCCAGCCAGGATCCTGTGTCCTTACAGGTCTGAAAGGCCTTATCTGCCTTCTCAGGTTTTTCCCTCTAAGTCCCTTTAAGTCCTTCAAGGACCTCAACTCGGTTACAGAAAAAGGCACCATTACCATGACCAGTCCATTTGCACCGACTGCCCATCTGAGAGGGGCTTGAATCACCCCCCTTTCTTCATTTCTTCTCTCTCCTCCTCAGCATGTTCTCCATGCCACTGGCCTAAATTCCTCTACAGTCTGTGTCTGCCCTCCTTCATCCGCAGGGTTAGGGAGCTACCAACATTTTAAAATCCTCTTCCTCTCTGTTGTGGCTTTGGGTATTTTCAGGGAATTTTCTCCCATCTCTTACCTGAAAGAAGGAAGCTGTGAGGGGAGGGGGCAATTAAGAAACAAAAGAAATGGCCAAGTGCTCTCACATATCACTGTAGTGGCTGGCCAGGGGAACAAGAGTTTGGGAGTCATGCCCGTGGAAGGGGGGCTGGATTCTTCAGGAGTTGTGGCATAATACTGGGAGATGGATTGGGGTGGACTCTGGGACTCTTGTCTGGGGTGTGAGGAGCTGGTTTATGCCCACTTTTTTGTCTCAGTAGTTGAGGATAGTGTGTGTTACAGATGCCATTTGTCTCCTGCGGGGCCATTGATACAGTTTACCTCGCCGCCCTGGGTCTGCCCACCTCCACTGTTCCAGCCCACTGCTCTGGGGATACTCCCACAGTTTAGCCCTTTTTCCCATCTCGGGAAAGACAGGCACCCAATGCCTGCACCACACGTGACCATCTCCCATCTCCTCCCTTGCCTGAGCTCCCACCACCACCTCAGGAGGCTTCCAAGCCCACGTCGGAATGGCCCTGTAGCCACAGGGGAAGCACTGTGGCCCCTCTGCCTCGCCAGGAGCCAGCAGCACCCCGTGGAGCTTCAGGAGAGGCACTGTAGCCTCTCTGCCTTGACACAAGCCAACATCACTCCCTGGTGGTTGTCCCAAGGGGACATTACTTGATGGGCAAGAAAAGGCCGTTAGTGGGTCTTCTAGTTTGGGTTTTGTTTGGTTTTGGGGTTTTTTTGGCTTGTTGCTGTTGTATGCCTCAGTTTAGAGGTATAGAAAGGCACAGGAATTAATTTCTGGGCATAGGCAGCGATATGGGATACACATCATAAGGTCACCCCAAGACACTGTTGTTGCTGTTGTCGTTGTTTATCTATCTTTTTATATATCTGTATCTACCTATATATCTCCTAGTAAAGAACATGTATTCCTTTTCCCATATCTTTTCCTAGAAGCCCAGTAATTTCAAAGTTATAATAATTCAGAGGGAGGGCTTCATCTTTCCATCCAGGAAGGTTCCTGCCTTCCTTGGCAGACATCTGCCTGTTAAATCAGGACACTCTTCCTTTCCAGCTTCAAGACAACGTTCTCCTGTCGTTCAGGCTGAACAACATCTCTCAGCTTTCTGCCCTTACTCCTTTTCCACTGGTGACACCATGGCATCTTTAGGCACTACACCATGATCCTTCTACTGATCTGAATGATGGCACAAAGTGAGAAATAAATCAACTTACGCCACTTCATTCCATTTTCCTTCCCAGTGACAAAACAACATTAATTTTAATAAGGTGTTATATATGAAAGTACCGTTCTTTGGCTATTTTTCTTCTTGTCTAACACACAGATTGGCCACCAATGGTTACACTAGTCAACCAATTGTTTTCTTGTCAAGGAGTCTCCACCCACACCCTTTCCCCAGTGTTTCAATATACTGTCCAAAGGGGACTTCTTTAGAATTCCCCCTTCAGCAGATTGACCTGATCCCATGATACAAAACTACAACAATAGTAAAATTTACCACTCACACACCACAGAGCTTGAAACAGGGTGCTTGTATAAGCTCCCTACAAAACAGCCAGCACAGCTTTCAGCACCTTAGGAGTGAGACTACTCCAATCCCCAAGGTACCTTCCCTTTACTCTTCCTTTTAATCCAATCATGCAAGGATTTTCCACCATGACTTAAGGACAAGTGTACCCTTCATCCCACTTAGTCATGCCGTAAAATTCCATGGGCCTCATCCTGAACTCACTGGATCCAGAGAAGAGACAATCTCCCTGAGAAAGGCTTTGATGTGCACTGGAATCCTCTTGAGCCTGTGAAACCATGGAGTGTCAGAAGCACTGCCCCATCTGGGTTGCCAGAAACTGCCACCAAATTAAAACCCCTGAACTCCAGTGTGTATTAAGAAGCAGAATCACTTTATTGCAGCGCTGGGGTGCAGGAGGTATAACTCCACCTAAAGTCCCTGCCTGGCTCAGGAGGTTACAGGTGTTTATTAACCAGAAGTATCCATACTCATTACATAGGTGGTTACAGAAGATTCCATGATCTTCCATATATGTTTGGGGGTTTTTTATTTCACCTTGGTGTCTTTTTGGGGGTCCTTAGGGATTCCGGTGATGTTCTATATATGATGGTTTTTGCCCAGATTATATAAAGCTGCCAAAGATGTTTCTGAACCACATGGGCTGGGCTGGTTTGACTTTTTACAGAGCTCTCAACATTCCAACCCCTGTTATATAACATTCCATTAGCTGTGACTTCTGCATAAGTGATTTACAAGAAGGTTGGACATCAGGAAGAATTTCTTCCTGGAAAGGGTGGTCAGGCATTGGAAGGGGCTTCCCAGGGAGGTCTGGAAGTGTCCCAGGAAGGCCTCACTCAGTCCTCCGGGCTGCTGACAAGGTGGGAATTAGTCATGGGTTGGACTTGATCTCAGAGGTCTTTTCCAACCTAAATAATTCTGTCATTCTGTGATTCTGTGTGTACAGTGGGATTGCACTCAAGATGATCTGCTTCATGGCCTTCCTGGGCACCAGCATCAGGGTGAAAAGTCTGTAGTTCCCTGGATCCTCCTTTCAGCCCTTCTTGTAGATGGGTGTCGCCCACCTCCAGTTTTCTGGGGCCACCCTGGTGAGCCAGGATGAATAATAAATCATAGAGAGTGGCCTGGGGAGCTCTTCCATCAGCTCCCTCAGCTCCCTTGGATGAATTGCATCCAGCTCCATAGACCTGTGAGTGTCTCAGCAGGTCACCAACTGCCTCCTCCTGGATTACAGGTGATCTGTTCTGCTCCCCATCCCTGGCTACCTGCTCCGGGACCCCTTTGCCCCCAGGATTATTGGTCTTAATATTAAAGACTGAGGCAAAAAAGGCATTAAGTACCTCACCCTTTTCCTTTTTCGTGGTGACAGTGACACAGAGGGGACCTCTGTGTCCAAAAAAGGATGGAGATTTTCTTTGGCCCTCCTTTAGCTGTTGATACATTAAAAAAAACATTTTTTGTTACCTTTCCCAGCAGTGCCCAGACCAAGTTCTACCTGAGCTTTCACCTTTCTGATTTTCTCTCTGCATGACCTAACGACATCCTTGCACTCTTCCTGAGCTGCCTGCCCCTTCTTCCAAAAGTCATGAGTTCCCCTGAGTTCCAAGCTCCCTGTTCAGCCAGCCTGGTCTCCTGCCCCTCTGGCTCATCGTTTGGCAGTACAGATGGGCAGCTCCCATGCCTTTAAGTTTTCCTTCTTAAAGCATGTCCAGCCCTCCTGAACCCCCTGGTTATTAAGGACTATTTCCCAAGGGATTCACTGAACCAGCGTCCTGAACAAGACAAAGCCCCTCCTCTGGAAGTCCAAGGTTTTGTTGAAGCCCCTTCTTTCATGGAGGATTGAAAACTGTATCCATTTGTGGTTGCTGTGCCCAAGATGCCTCCGACCACCACACCTCCCACCAGCCCTTCTCTGTCTGTAAACAGCAGGTCCAGCAGGACCCCGCCCCTGGTCAGCTGCTCAGCTGCTGTGTCAGGAGTTCTCTTCACTCCAGGAGCCTCCCAGACTGTCTCCTCTCCATTGTGTTGAGTTCCCAGCAGACATCCAGCAGGATAAAATCTCCCACAAGAACAAGGGCTGGCGATTGTGAAACATCAGCCAGCAGCTCATAGAATAATTCATCCCCCTCTTCATCCTGGCTGGGTGGTCTAGAACAGATTCTTTGCTCCAGGATGTCTGCCTTGATGGGCTTTCCCTGATTCTTACCCATAGGCACTTGACCTTATGGAGTGTCCAAGGCCAGGTTGGATGGGGCTTGGAGCCCCTAGGGATGGTGGAAGGTGTCTCTGCCCGTGGCAGGGAGTGGGATGAGATGAGCTTTCAGGTCCCTTTTCACCCCAGCCATTGTATCCATTGATGATTCAGTGACATTCAGGCAGTGCAAACACAGGATCGGCTTCCTGCCTCCCCCAGAGCTGCAAACATCCCTGCCCAGGTGTCACGATCCGCTAATGCAAGCGGGGGTCGTGATGGTTCGTTTATAGATCTCAGAGTGTAAAAAGGACACAAGAAATTTCAGTTTAAATCAAAACAGTGCACCTTTATTAAGTGCCCACAACACAGTAATGCAATAGAAGAGAGAAAGGGAGAGAGAGAGAGAGACAAAGTAGGGAGGAAGAAAAAGAGGGGGGGGAGGCAATAGCTACCAACGGATGAGACGAAGTCCTCGTGGTCTTCCGCCAATAGATTCGTCTTCTTTCCGTGGGGGAGATCTCTCCGACTTGGTTATTTCAGAGAGTCCCTTTATAGTCCTTTTCAGAAGCGAGGGGCAACTGGCCAAGAGGTTGGGAAATTTACAGCCATTGTTGTGGAGTCTGTTGCTTTGGGAAACAGGTACAGGACAGACGCACAAGACCGGTGTGCAGGACAGGTGTGCAGGGCAGGTCGTTCCTTTCCGCTTCGGCGCAGTCCTTCCCGCCTGGGCAGCAAGAACGGCGCAGTCCATTGCGACCTGCACTAATTTTCCTCAGGAATGCGTACCAGTTCCCAGCGGGCACACCCCTAGGCAACACTCGGCAGACATCCCACCTCAGCAGGGCCAGGACTCCTGTGCTCAGTCTCTGTTCTCGGCGATGATCGTGAGGCAGATGAGGGATCTTTGGACCGTCTCTTACACCACCCCGTGACTCACGATTGTCGTCAGGAGAGCTCTATCTGCACGATTTTGTAGTGTCGTTGTGAAGTCTTCAGGACTCGTCAATGTTGGTAGCATATCCCGGAAAAGGGGTAGAGAACATAAGAGAGGAAGGGAAAGAGAAGAAAAGAAAAAGAAGGAAACAAAAGAGAAGGAAATGAATAATTTTAAATCAGAATACACATATAATTTTTTAATTAAAATACCTCTAATTTTTTATCACATCTTATTTTAATACTCGTGTAGTTTGTCTCATGTCAATAACCTTGGGTGTGTCTACAGCGGATGGGGTATTGGCTAAATTGTGGACATCTATTATAGATGTAAGCTGTGTTAGCCGTTTCATCATTCTCCAATTCATGATGTATAAGACTGCTGATAAAGCAAAACCAATCAAAACCAAAATCAAGAGAACAATGATGGGATGACACAATTTGTTCAGGACACCTGTAGCAGTAGGTGACCACCCAAAAAGAGTATCCCACCACCTGTGTTCAACATCTTTCTTTACCCTTTCTAGAACACGATGTATTTCTTTCACATTGTGATGAACAGTTACTAAGGTTTTCTGTCCATTTTTCTTGATCTTTTCCAAAATTTCAATTAAATCTTGGTGAAGCAACAATTGCTTTACCAAAGTAAGGTTCATCCCAATGGGGGTAGGCAATAATTGGTGGATCAGTGTGTAATTGGACTGTAAAAGATGATAAGAAGTAACTGGGGCTAAATATGAAAAATCACATCCTATGATTTTAGTAAAGTTACAAACACAAAAATTTGAATGATTTTTTGTATCTACTACTAAATTTTCTACAAATACTTCATCACAAGCAGTTCTTAAGCATGCACATCCATTACCTATATAGACAAGCACTGTTACAGGAGTCTCGTTAGGATGAATTTCAAAATGACAGATATTTTGTTCTGTATCTAAACAAATGTCTTGAGCTCTAATTGCATTACTTTCACAGATGAACCCTTGTTGTTCTCGGACAATACAAGTTTCTAAATTAACGGTTTGCCACTTCTCACCAATTTGACGGGCCCATTCTCTATGCTCGAAAGGATAGAGAACAGCTCCATCATGGTTCAGCCCTAATGCAATGACAGGGAATATCAGATGCACTGAAGCATTACGTATAGTCAGTACAAAGGCTGTGGCTGTGTTTGTGAGGGGATCGTAGGTAAAGTTTACTAAGTTCCACCAGGATTGGAATTCTCTTTCAAAATCAGTGGCACTGTCCCAGATTATTTTCCGAATTTCAGTAGGAAAAGTGCCTTCTTCGCCTTCTCTTATAATTGAGGCAGCAACTGACTGCATCCATAATTGAGCCTGGATGCAGCTGAGAGCTAAAGAAATGTTATTTTGTGTAGCATCGAGTGCGTCAATTATCAATTTGTGGTCATTCACATTTACCTTTTCCCAATTTGGTAATATGTTTGATAACAACCACTGATGGCTTCCCAAGGCTAATAGGGATGACTGCAGTGGTTGTTGTATTTTAGTCAAATCTGTAGTTGTGGCAATTAATTTATTCATTAATACTTCTGAATCAATACTATTTAAGATTCCCAATCCTGTTCCCATGACACCGGTTATGTCTCTTTGCGTTCGTTTCTTAGAAGGGTTTCGCTTTCGCAACCAGGTTGTCCACCCCTCGAAGGAAGTTTGCAGAAAGGGTGAACAAGCTGGCTGAACTTCTGAGACATTGTTTTGCATGAGCAATTTGACTTGTTTAAGAGACCATGCTGGATTAAATAGTATTTGTTGTTGGCCTGTTTTCCTGATTGTATATGGTCCAACTTTAAAAATTCTTGGGCTCAGCATAACCGGTGGTTGGGTGGTAGGTATTACAACATTGACATTGAGTTTTCCCCAGTGTTTTGTATCGTTTTTACCACACATGACTTTATGGGAAAATTGCACATCAGTTAAGTTTAGCCAACAATCTTGGTTTTGAATTTCACAAAACAAAACGCGGTCATGAGGTCCAATGCTATAACTGTGTATAGGTTTAGTAAAAGATCTACCAATTAGTCTACATCGTATTGAAACATCATCACCTTGGGTTACCATAAAGGGAGGAAAAACGTTGTTCTTGTCATCTAGTACGAGGGAGGTACTTATACCATGGTACGTAATTACTACACTTAGTATGGGCTTTGCTACAGCATTTATTTTGAATTTATAAGTTAAACCTTTCAAACCTGGCTGATCTGTCTGGTTATTTTGCCAATTGCATGTTACATAGGCTGATTTAGTTAGAGTAAAGTTATACCAGCAGTCAGTTGGTTCATTTTTGCAAAGCTTCGTGATTTGGACATTGTTGGTACTGGGGTCTAGGCTGTAGTTACCGACATTCTTCTGACGACAACACAGGATGAAGAGGGTTTGTGTGTTACACGCCCACTCTGTTGTAGGGCAGAGTTCGGCCGTAATGTTGGGGTGCAGGTCACTTTTCCCATTTGGTTTTAGAAAATTCCCGGTGATTGTAATGGTGGAAGCTTTCCCGGAGAAAGGTCCTTCTACTTTTCTGCATCTTACCTCAATTTTCTCACCAATTGTTCCATTTAGGGTTGTAGTCCAATCTTTTGAGTCCCATCCCCATTCATTTGAATGGTATACCTTAGAGTCGTGCAGTACTGCAGTGTCTGGGTTTGGGCGACGATCTCTAGGATGGGATCTTAGAGCACTAGTGTACCTAATGGTAGTACCAGACCATGGCCACTCAGCTGCTTTTGGCCATGGTGTTGTGGTAGGATGCAGAAAAGTATCACCAGTTTTATCATGGTTTATGTGGTCTTTTATGTCCCTCGGAGTTCTTCTGTGAAAAGCAAACACAAACAGAGTCTGCCACTAAAGGCAGAAAAAAATTAGAATGATGGAATTATCCAGCGTGTATGTATCCGATGCTCTCTCCCTAGGGCATCAGAGGCTACCCATGCATATTTATTTAGAGGGCTTTTCAGCACTAATGGTACTTCTCCTACAGTAGGGAGGTCTACCAAAACAGGTTGTCCAGGGTAGTGTGCAGGATTCTTAGGATCATTAGGTCCCTGTAATGAAGGAATTATACTTGGAGCTGTTGGGCAAAAGGCAGTGATTTTAGGACACCCGTTTACCCCCCATCTATCATTCACACCTTTCACAGCTTCCCATAGCCGAACATCCCAGTTTCCCTCCTGTGGTTTCAGAAGTCGTTTCAGGAGACCATTGGTCCTTTCTACAATGCCGTTAGCTTGAGGGTAGTAAGGGGTGTGAAAAGTCCATTTAATGCCTTCACTTTTTGCCCAGTCCTGTACAACTTTGGCAGTAAAGTGAGACCCATTGTCAGATTGAATTTCTTGTGGTTTTGGGAAAGTTCCAAACCATCCCTGCAATGCTTTGACAGTGTTATCTCCTGTAGCTCTTTTAAAGGCATCGGCCTGGACTAACCCAGATATAATCTCTACTCCTACCAGTACAAAGTGTTTACCTCCTGACTTTTTAAAGGGGCCAATATAATCTACCTGCCACGCATCCCATAAGCCTTTACCCTTTCTTAAATGCAGAGGGTCATCTTCCAAAGGGTGTCTTTCCAGCCGTCTGCGGCATTGTTCACAAGCTGATATGCATGTTTTACACATTTCTCTGGTAACAGGCCACCCACGAGCAAGGGCTTCTTTGTACAAATCTTTTGCACCTGTGTGTTGTCTTTTTACATGCAACCATTCTAATAAGTGCTCCCAGTCTTCTGTAATCTGATCCTTTTTCAAAGGACTTAGTCTTGCTAATTCATCAGCTTTATTGTTCCACTCTCCTGCTGCATTTCCATCTGTCTGGTGAGAGGCTACCCACCCCACGGCAAAATTCCCTTGACTTGCAATATTTAGAATTTCTTGCCACTTTTCCTTTTGCCATACTGGGATTCTGTTAACTTCCCAGTCATTTTGCTGCCAAAAAGGAAGCCACTCAGTACATCCCTTAAACACAGCATAGGAATCGGTGTAGATACAGACAGGAGAAGTATTCTGTGCCTCATGTTGGAAAACACTCCAAACAGCTATCAGCTCGCCAACTTGGGCGCTGCCTTCCCCCTCTGTGATAATTCGTTCACCTGAGGAGGTGTGCAGGGCTACAGCCTTGTATTTCCACACCTTTCCTTCTCGTTTGGCAGAAGCATCTGTAAACCAAGAATTTGCTGACTGTTCGGGGGAAAAAGGAGGGGCTACTTTGATGGCTGAGGCAGGTTTGTCCTGACTGCTACTCAAGTTTTCAGTCTCTTGGATTGCCAGATTTTTTACAGCTCCTTCAGTTACTGAGAAGATGCTACAATAATGTTCAATCTGAGCATACCACTTCCTTACTGAGGCCCTCTGGGCCACCCCGTCAGGTGGGGGGGTCCCAGTAGAGACTGCCTTAATAACTTTGAAAGGGCCTCTCAAAACAATTGGTTGTTGTCGTGCAATCTTCTCCACTTCTATGAGAGCTAAGCTAACCACAAATAATCCTTTTTCCCAGGTAGTGTACCTTTTTTCAGCATCTTTAAAGCCACGAGAGTAAAAACCTACAGGCCTCGTTGGACCCTCAGGACCCCGCTGCCATATGTGTACTGACAGCCCTGAAGAGGCAAATCCCCATTCCACCTGGAAAGGATCTGTAGGGTGAATAGGGCCCAGGGCTTGGTGAGCTGTTGCTTCAAAAATCAACAATTGCAATGCTTCTTCTTGAGAAGCACTCCATTCCCATTTTATCCCTTTTCTTAACAAGTTATAAAGAGGTCTGGCAATTATGGAAAAATCTGGGATGTGTTTTCTCCAGAACACTAATAATCCTAAAGCATGTTGGAGATCTTTTTTGGATTCAGGCATTTTAATCTGATCTAAAGAGGTTAGGGTATCAGGTGGGATACATGTCATACCTCCTTTCCACCAAATTCCCAAAAATTTCACTTCATGTGAAGGATTTTGGATTTTTTCTGAGGGAATTTGCAAATCAAGGCTTTCTAAGTGGGAGATTATTCTTTGTTGGGTATCTCTCACTTCTTCTATTTCATCTCCTCCCACAAGGATATCATCAATGTATTGATAAACAGTCACATTGTCAGCTTTGGGTATTTTTTCTAACTCCTGGGCTAAAGCGTGATGAGCCAGGGTGGGGGAATGTTTGTACCCTTGGGGAAGCCTAGTGAAAGTGTATTGCTGTCCTTCCCATGTGAAAGCAAAACGGTCCATGTCTTCTGGCTGTAAAGGTATCATAAAAAACATGTCTTTGACATCTATAGTTGCCATAATTGAATGAGCTTTTTCTTGAATTAGTGTTATCAATTCTGCTAGATTTGGGACAGCTGCTGTGAGAGGGTCTGTGTTGGCATTTAGCCTGCGAAAATCAATTGTCAGCCTCCACTTCCCATTAGGCTTTCGCACTGGCCACACCGGAGAATTGAAAGGAGAATGAGTATTAACTATTACTCCTTGTTCTCGCAGCTCCTGTATCACTGGCTTGATGCCCTCTTTGGCACCCAGGGGGAGGGGGTATTGTTTCACATTAGTTACTTTGCTGAATGGTAGGGAGGGTGCGGCTTCGAGCAGTCTGATGTTAAAACGTGGTGTGCCAAAAGACCACAGGAGACCCTCTGAGTCCTCCCACTGCCTCCCAACGAGGGCATTCATCCCTAATAGATTGGTTGGGATATCTCCAATCACCATATTAATAGAGAGTTGATTTTCTTCCCCAGGTAAAATGAGCTTAACTAGGGCTACATTCATAGATTCTGTCGTTCCTAAGGCATTTAAAACACAATATCGGTTCTTTGTTGGGACAATTCCACATCTCTGGGCATCTTTCTTTGTCAGCGCAGAAATTTGTGCCCCAGTGTCAATTAGAAAAGTTACAGGTGCCCGTTTAGGGCCTGTAATAGCTGTGATCATTATATCTCCCTTTTTATTTTTAGTGAGCCTTCTCAGGTATACCCATGCTCCATCTCTTCGCTCACTGACAAGAGACGGAGGGTCTAGTTTCCCTGGTTTTGAGGGAGAGGTTGTTTTGGCTCACTGCACAGACTTTGAGGGAGTGGTTGGTCTGACTCACTGCCCAGATTCTGAGGGAGGAGGGGTGCACTGGGTTGAACTGATGGATTTGGTAGAACGGGTTTTCGGCAGTGCCAGTTAGACACTACCTTACTCAATTTATCAAGGGGTAAGCCATCCATCACATCTCTGGGGACCCCCTTTTTGATGCCTAATAACCACCAATGCTGACGGTTAGAGATCTGTTTTACATTCTCTGGCTTTTCGCCATGAGGAGCCCGAATGTACCTGACACCTTTTGTTTTGTCTAATTTTTCTTCTGGAATTTTTATAGGTCCATATTTTCTACTGTAATCAATCAGATCTTTTGCAACTTCACTCCATGTCCAAACTTTGCGATCACCCGCAGGTGAATTCGATTGTGAACCTGGCGGCTGAGAGGGGGTTGAATAGGGAGTAAACCCAGGATCGGTAGATCCAGTTTGGTCGCTTGGGTTTCCAAGGAATCTATCTAGCCTTTCTACGGGACCTACAGCCGCTATGGTTTTTTGAAGGGCAATTGCTGTAGGTTTGAGTGATTCTGGAAGGCCTCGAATTAAAGGGGTCATCAGTGCAGGTTTAACAGGTAATTGCATGGGGGATTCATATCCAGGAGTTAATTTTCTTTCATGGATCATTTGCAAACAGGCAGCTTTGTGGACACTTTCTAGGAGTTGCTCGGGGGTACCAATTATAGCTAAAGGGTCTCCCCTTTCTAAAGGATTAAGTCCCCCGGCCCAGAAGGCTGCACGCTGAGTCAGGGACCACGTGCCACGTTTGTCTCCTGTTGTCAAGAAAACTCCATGTCCCCAGTATCCACTGGCCTCCTGTTCAGTTAATTGAATTTGGTCTCCTCCGGTGAGAGACACTCGGAAGACATATTCTGTCTCAGATTCGTGGGGAAGCCGCCCATACTCCTTTTTTAATCTAGCTAATTCAACAGCACTGTATGGTATTTGTTTAGTGGTGATATGCGGTTCAAAATCTTCATCATTGATATAATTATATTCAGTTTTAATCAGAGGTCTCACACGAGGGCAGCAGTTTTCTCCACAATTTTTTACTAGTATTAGTTCTTTTTGGGGGTATATTTGGTCAATGTGAGGAGTTTCCTTTTCCTCTGTCTCTTTTGGTGAGTCAGCATTTTTCGAATTTCTAAAATATTCCTCTTTTAAAGCAGCCTCTAGCAAGTGATTTTTATTTTTTTCTTCATCTAATTGTTTTTGTAAAATTTCCACTAGGCTTTGAAGGGAATCTATGATCGCTTTCTCTTCAGTACATCGCTTTAAGCGATGATCTATGGCTGCCGCAAGGTATGCCCCTAAAACAGAGCAGATTATGGTTTTATTTCGGCCAAATTTAAATCTAGTCTCATGTTGTAAAGAATATACTCTATCAGTCACATAATCCAAATTAAACCAGTTATTTTGAGCCCATTCTTCCCCTCCCGGAGAGGGCCGGGCATTATGTTTTGCTAGCAGAGCATAAAACGCAGCTTTAACTTTTGCACTGGGGTTTTCAGTCATTTTATGACAGGATCAAAACCACCACAAGGAGGTAAAGTTAATTACACACTGCGACACACACACAGCTTCGCTGTGTCTCCCTTCACTTCCCTGGGTGGGTGAAGAGACCAAATCTGCTTGGGAGGTACTCCTTAAGTTACTTATGGTTGTCTCTTCACTACACCAAGCAGTCCAAATTCATGCACACACCAAAAAACACAGTTCCTCCTTTTACACTAAGAGATCCTTTGCAAAAAATCTGAAGACAGAGCCCTCAACTGAGTATGGGGTGCTTTTCACCCAGGCGTGTGCAGTTTGCGGGAAATTCGAGTCACCCCCCTTGCTTTCTAGACACCGCTCACCCCTTTTGGGGTGTCGGGCTAGGTGCGGCTGGAGTGAAACGTCCTTCCCCTATTACAGACTACACACAACCTTGCAACCCCTTCTGTCTGTCAGATCCTGTCCGTGACGCCAGTTTAATGTCACGATCCGCTAATGCAAGCGGGGGTCGTGATGGTTCGTTTATAGATCTCAGAGTGTAAAAAGGACACAAGAAATTTCAGTTTAAATCAAAACAGTGCACCTTTATTAAGTGCCCACAACACAGTAATGCAATAGAAGAGAGAAAGGGAGAGAGAGAGAGAGACAAAGTAGGGAGGAAGAAAAAGAGGGGGGGGAGGCAATAGCTACCAACGGATGAGACGAAGTCCTCGTGGTCTTCCGCCAATAGATTCGTCTTCTTTCCGTGGGGGAGATCTCTCCGACTTGGTTATTTCAGAGAGTCCCTTTATAGTCCTTTTCAGAAGCGAGGGGCAACTGGCCAAGAGGTTGGGAAATTTACAGCCATTGTTGTGGAGTCTGTTGCTTTGGGAAACAGGTACAGGACAGACGCACAAGACCGGTGTGCAGGACAGGTGTGCAGGGCAGGTCGTTCCTTTCCGCTTCGGCGCAGTCCTTCCCGCCTGGGCAGCAAGAACGGCGCAGTCCATTGCGACCTGCACTAATTTTCCTCAGGAATGCGTACCAGTTCCCAGCGGGCACACCCCTAGGCAACACTCGGCAGACATCCCACCTCAGCAGGGCCAGGACTCCTGTGCTCAGTCTCTGTTCTCGGCGATGATCGTGAGGCAGATGAGGGATCTTTGGACCGTCTCTTACACCAGGGCACGGCTGGAATCCATCCCTCATGTTCAGGTACCTCTATTCCCACAGCAGGATTTCCTCAGTGTTCCTGCAGCCCTGAGTCCATCTCACCAGGAGGGTGGGAGCAGTTCCGGGAAGGTGGGAGCAGCCCCAGGAGGGTGGGAGCAATCCTGGGAAGGTGGGAGCAGTCCCGAGAGGGTGGGAGCAGCCCCAGAAGGTGGGAGTAGGCAGGGAGGGTGGGAGCAGTCTCAGGAAGCTGGAGCAGCCCGCGCTGCCGGCACCCGGTGCGCTGCCGAAACCTATTGTCAGTAGCAATCCCTTAATTCCATTACACCTACCGCAGCAATCTGCTTAGGGGAAGCCGTGGAGAGGCTGAGAAAGGAAGAGGCATCGCTTAAATACACCTAGGCTTTATCCCAGGGGGAAGCACACGGCCCAGGGCACAGAAGAGGCCGCAGGGCTCTTGCGCTCTGCTCGAGGTTTGCCACCAGCCTGCAGCCTCCTCCACTGCTGCTGGGACAGCTTCACCCGCATGCCCCGTCACTGCTGTCACCGGTGTCCCTCGTGCTGCTCGGACGCTCCCCAGCCCAGCTGTGGCTGCTCCCCCACGTCCTTGGAGATGTGTTCCAAGGGCTGGAGCCCCTCTGCTCTGCAGCCAGGCTGGGAGAGCTGAGGATGTGCTCACCTGGAGAAGAGAAGGATCTGTAGAGACCTTTCCGGGGCCTAAAGGGGCTCCAGGAGAGCTGCAGAGGGACTTGGGACAAGGGATGGAGGGACAGGACACAGGGAATGGATTCCCAGTGCCAGAGGGCAGGGCTGGATGGGATACTGGGAAGGAATTGTTCCCTGGGAGGGTGGGCAGGCCCTGGCACAGGGTGCCCAGAGCAGCTGGGGCTGCCCCTGGATCCCTGGCAGTGTCCAAGGCCAGGCTGGACAGGGCTTGGAGCACCCTGGGATAGTGGAAGTGTCCCTGCCCATGGAATGAGATGGTCTTGAGCATCCCTTCCCACCCAAACCACTGTGTCATTTGATGAATCCATCTCTGCCCGCTGCCCTCCAGCCCATTCCCTGCTCCACCTTTTCCTCCTCACCATGTTCAGCAGAAAGAAAAGACAAACACCTGTAAAAGGTGTGGAAAATTTTATTCCTTACTGAACTTTATTAGTTTTTTGTTTGGCTTAAACACAATAAATATTTCTGCAATAGCATTGAACAGACTGGAATTCACACCCACTGCAGTACCTGAAGCCCCAGATTCTGGACTCTGGGAAAGCCATCAGGGCCCCTGGGATCACAGCACCTCAGTGTGGGCCACTGCCAGGATCAGTGTCCCCTTCAGCCCGAGGGACAGGACCAGGGCTGTGTCCCTGCTGGCAGGGAGGGATGGGGTGGATTTTGAGGTCTCCGATCAGCTCTGACCAAAAGGGCTCCGCGGGTGCTGCAGGCTGAGGCCATCGGCACCTTGGGAGGTGAGCAGGGAACTACCCTGAGAACCTCTGCTCTGGGGGCAGGGATGGCCCAGCCACTTCCTTGGAGACCAACCTAGGGACTTCTCCAGCCAGGTATGACCACACCTGGATGGGCCAGAGGGTCTTTTCCACAAGCAAAGAGGTCAGCATAGCTCCCATTGTCACCATGGAATCATCGGGGGTGGAAAAGCCCTCTGAGCCCATAGAGTCCAACCATTCCCAGCACTACCAAGACCAAAGTGCTGTCCCATGTCCCCAAGTGCCACATCCTCATAGCTTTTAAATCCCTCCAAGGATGGGGACTCCACCCCTGCCCTGGGCAGCTGTGCCAGGGCTGGACAGCCCTTTCCATAAAGGAATTGTTCCCAGTGTCCAACCTAAACCTCCTGTGGCACAGCTTGAGGCTGTTTAATCTCGTCCTGTCCCTGTGCCACCAAGGGCAGCCTCTGCGTCACCTCAGCCACTGCTTTGACACAGCTCAGAGGTAGAGGTGAGCAAAATCAGGAGGAGCCAAGGCTGGTTTCCAAAAGCACCGCGTCCCTAGGGACTTTCCAGCTCTACCAGAAGCAGGCACGGATGCTCTCAGAGAAGAGCTGGGGGGCCTCACTGGAGCCAAGATCAAACCAGCTCTGACTCCAAGCTGCAGGTCCTTGACGGGCTAGGAGGTGACACCAGGCGAGCTCTATTTAAGGAGCTTAAAGATGTTCCCAGAGCCTCGGGAGCTCCCACTTCCAGCACGCTGCTCTTGGCTCTGGCAAAGCCTTGGGGCGGGTGGATGATGGTTATGATGAGAGGCAGCTGCCAAACCCCACCGTGACCAACCAGGGGCTCCAGGAGAGATGGAGAGGGCCTGGAGGGACAGGACACAGGGAATGGCTTCCCACTGCCAGAGGGCAGGGCTGGATGGGATATTGGGAAGGAATTGTTCCCTGGGAGGGTGGGCAGGCCCGGGCACAGGGTGCCCAGAGCAGCTGGGGCTGCCCCTGCATCCCTGGAAGTGTCCCAGGCTTGGAGCAACCTGACCTAACACCATCCCTGGAAGAAGAGACAACACAGACCAGCTCTCAGGCACCAGGCAGGAGGAGCTGAGGAGCCAGGACCTGCCCTCTCCATGCCCAGGAGAACATCCCATGGGAAGGACAAAGCCCAGCCAGTGACCACCACCACAGAACATCCTCCTCAGGGGCTGTTACCCAGGAACACTTTAATTCTTAAGACCTAAACCCATGGTGGGCAATAGAAGGGCTGGTTCTCAGCCACCACACAGGGTTTGGTCTCTCCCTTTGCTTCCATTCCCCTCTCAGAATCCAGGAGCAGTAATCATTGGATTTCTAAGACTCCAAGGAGAATCCCCCTCCCCAGCAGCTGCCTGGGCACTGGGATTGGCTCTGCTCCCTTCCTGTCCCCACCAGGGACAAGCCAGCCCAAATCCCAGCACTGATTTAAGGAGATTTCTTCTACTTTCAAGGTGCAAAAAATTAAGGCATCAAAGAGCCACAAATCCCCCACGATAAAGCCTGTGCAGAGGAAGCAGTTCCAGTTTCGGAGAGGGATGTTTTCCCTACACACCAAGACTCAAGCTTAGACAACTCCTCCCAGCCTCAGCAGCATCCCAGTCCTCAGGGGCCAGTGATTCCCATGGGAAGACAGAGGACAAGGCAAGTGCCAGGCTTGGGAGCCCAGAGTTCAGCTGGAAGCCTGAGGGAACAGCTCAGTTCTTCTCTGATTGGGCAAACACAAAACTAGACAGAAAATCATCCAACATCCACATTTTTCAGTGTTGCCAGCCCAGCTCTGCTATCTGAACAAGTCCCACAGGAAGTTTTGTCCCAGTTGAAGATTCCCTCTAATTTCTGCGTGAGCAGGACTTAAATTTATCTCCATAATTCTATTTCATGAAATAGCAGGAGTCAAAAATTCAGGTGCAGCACAAGTCATTTGTCCATGGAGGGTTTTTTTTTTTGCTGTACAACATCAGTAAAATGGATTGGAGGAAGCTACTTTATTAAATAAACTCTGAAAACCATCCACCCCCTCTCCCAGCCCTGCCGCAGCCACATGGACACGTGAGCACGCGGCAATGCGGAGCCTCCCGCGACGGATGGCAGCCCTGGGAAGGGCCCAGTTTATTCCTCACAGGCTGTACTGGACATGGGGCTGACCAAGGGCTGACCACGAGCTGCCCAGGGGCTGACCAAGCAACCCACAGACTCACGAGCTCAACCTCAGGGTTCCCAGTCTCGTCGTCGGCATGACAGTGATTCCAATTTCCAAAAGAAAAAGCATTAAATAGCAGTTACACGTTGAAGGTTTCCCAGAGCAGGAGGAGGCTTCCCCTGCAGAAGGAAATTGCTCTGACCAAGCTGTGATGCCCCACGTTGCACAACAATCAGTGTCGGAAGGACTTTGTTCCCATGGTAGTTCCACCTGCACGATCGGCTGTGCTTGTTCGCTTCCGGATGCAGCCTTTCCAGAGCCTGGCTTTAAGCTACACTCTTCATTCAAGCACAGGTCTTCATTGAATCAAGCCAACAGAAAGGAAAATCAGCATTCAGTCTTCACCACCCCACTCAATTATAAAAACAAATTAAAAAATAAAATCAACGCCAACACATCTTTGACAAGTGGACAGCAAACAAAGAGATGCCTGGATGAGACACGCGGCCGCTGGGGACAAAGAGAGGGAGATCTGGAAAGGTTCCCACCACACACCCCTGGGAGCTTCCTGAAGCTGCACACACGACCAACACGGGGCTCCAGGCGCTTCTCCCAGTGGTGGAATCGCTGCTGGGAAGGGCCAGGCTGTTCCTGGCTGTATAGAAGGGGCTCAGGCAGCAGGAAAGGACCCACGGAGCCAACCCACAGCAGCAAATCCATGCTGGTAGGACTGGGGAGAGCTTGGCTCTGTGGTCTCAGCCACCTTCCGTAGCCCAGACCCTGTGCCCAGACTGGGAACACACATGGACACACAGGAACATGTCGAGATGTGGTCCCAGGTACCACACAATGTGCAGAAGCCACATTCCCATTCCTACAGGAAATTGAGCCCTGATTTTCCAAGCCCCACAATTAGGATTGAACTATGAGTTTTGAGTGTCTTGTCCTTTTTTTTCCCCCCTTAAAAAAAAAAACAAAAACAAAACAAAAAAAAACCCCAAACAACAAAGGTGCTAGCAAGTATTTGCCCAAAAGCAGGAAGGCAGGACAGAATGTAGGAGAACTGTCACCATCTGCTCCCAAAGTACCAGCCCAGCTCAGGGGCTGTCCAGACAGCAGGACTGGGGACAGCCAGGAACTCCCCCGACCACCAGGACGTCCCCTTGCCCTCGGAGGAATCAGCTCTGTTGGTTTTGGTGGCAGGCCAAGGGGCTTTGCTCAGGTAAAGCATTTGCATCCCCAAGCAGCTTTCCCTGAGCAAGGGCTGGAGTCGGAGGCTTCTCTGGGAACATTCAGCTGGTCTAAGGTACAGTAACAGTGACCTGAAAGGCTCCTCCTCCTCCAGTTCCACCCAAAACCCGAAGCTTGCAGGGATGGAAGAGCAGCAGGAGCCACCCTGGCCCAGCCCCACCCCGGCTGCAGCGGATCCCGCGTGTCCTTGGCCCTGTCCAGAGGATAGTTTGGATCTGTGGTGATGGCTGAAGTATTTACAGGTATTTGCAGCAGGTATTTACAGTCCTTCTGCAGCCCGCAGGCCGATTTTCTCCTCCTCTGCTCCCAGTCAGTCCGGAGTGGGCTTCCGTAGGGAGAAGGGCCGGATGTTGAAGTGCCTGCTCAGCTGGCTCACCTGGGGACGAGGCAGACATGGGACTGGGTTATCCCAGATCCCGGGGGGTTATCCCAGCTCCCAGGCATGAGCAGGGGAGAGGGCAGAGCCCCACGCCTGCACCCTGTTCCCACCAAGCCCCTGCCACCCACTTGGCCCACGCCACCCCTGCCCACAGGCCGTGTCCCCTGTCCCCAGGCACTGGCTCCACAGGGAGCAGCCCTGCTCCCTTCCCAAACAGCAGCCTGGACTCCCTGGGAGCAGGCTCACCTCTGTTCTTGCCCTTCTCAGAAGCAGGAGTTGGGAGTGCTGAGCCCAGGCCTGCAGGATTTTACCCTCCTCCTTTATTATTTTGTTTAAATTATTTTGATCATCGCAGATATCTATATAAAGTATTCCTGAATTCATTCAAAGTGGGAGCTGGATAATTTACTTCCTGCAAAAAGAGGCTGAGCTTGACAGAGTCAGGGCAGAGGCTTTATTCCTAATCATTCTTCCCAAATTCAGAGCAGTTTGGGATTATGCCCCAATCCCAAAGCCTTTAAAGGCTCTTCAGCTCAAAGCGACTTTCCTCCTGGAAGAGGAGTTGGCACAGATGGGCCCTTGGAAAGCCAGAGGGAGGGAAAGAGGGAGCAGAGAGGAGCAGAGCACTGGGAATCTCCAGGGAGGGGATGGGCAGGAGGATTACACCACCCGCTCAGCCCCATCTCCAGCTGTGATTCCAAGACCAAATTTATTTAAGCTTCTTAGCAATTCAAATCCTTCTTGCAGAGAAGCCTCATTACACTAATTGGAAAGACAAGGCAACCTGGCTATTACTCCTTGGCTGTAATTACAGCTGGGACTCGACTCCGTAGGCTCCAGGGTAGAACTGGGGCTCCCAGGGGAAGGGGCTTCCCAAGGAGGGTGCCCCCAGTTCAGCTGGGACATGTGGTTCCTTGTCCTCCTTCCTCAGCAGCTTCCCAGGGCATTCCCAGCGGGACTCTGGGATTCTCCAAGTTTGTTTTCTGTCATAATCAGAACTCTGGGAGCTAGGCAGAGCAAGAGGAGGAAACCAATCCCTGGATCTGTGCACAGCCCTTGCAGGGGGAGGCCCTGGAGCTGCTGTGTTCCCAGTTTCCCCAGCAGGAACATCCCCACTCCAGCCTGGCTCTCCCAGCACCTGGGAGACCTCAGTGGGAGAGCTCAGAGCCCCTTGTGGGGCCTAAAGGGGCTCCAGGAGAGCTGGAGAGGGACTGGGGACAAGGGCTGGAAGGACAGGACACAGGGAATGGCTTCCCAGTGCCAGAGGGCAGGGCTGGATGGGATATTGGGAAGGAATTGTTCCCTGGGAGGGTGGGCAGGCCCTGGCACAGGGTGCCCAGAGCAGCTGGGGCTGCCCCTGGATCCCTGGCAGTGCCCAAGGCCAGGTTGGACATTGGGGCTGGGAGCAGCCTGGGACAGTGGGAGGTGTCCCTGCCCATGGCAGGGGTGGCACTGGATGGGCTTTGAGGTCCCTCCCAACCCAAACCATTCCAGGATTTTCTGCTTGGTTTCCAAGTCGGCTGACACACTCCAGGGGAAGGACAGCCCCTGTCACATCCTGTGCAATTCCTTTCAATCCCATGCAACCTTCCCAAGCCTCTCACAAGGAATCGGCCCAAATTCCACAGGTTCACAGGCAGCACCACAGAGCCATTCCCAGCGACGCTCCCGGTTTTACACGGAGCATTCCCTGCCCCGACCGGCAGCACCCCAGTTGCAGCCCAGCCCGGGAGCTGTCACCTACCACGACCACTCCGTAGTGGATGTGTGCCAGGGTGAGGAAGGCGGTCAGCAGGTACAGCAGGAGCGTTTCGCTGCCGGGAGCCAGCCCGGACACCACCAGGAGCAGCACGGCCGCGATGGGGAGCAGCATCCAGTTGAGGGGCTGGCACCGTGTGCTGCTCATCTGGCACACGATCAGCTGGCACTGAGGGGACAGGGACAGAGCCTGAGCCTGGTGTGGGCTGTGGGAGCCACAGCTGTTTGTCCCCAGAGCAGAGGGGACGGTCACTCGTGTGATCTGTCACACTGTCCCCTGTGCTGGCACTGCTGGGGCACCTCCAGTGCTGGGGGCAGCTCTGGGCCCCTCCTGACAGGACAGACCCTGAGGGGCTGGAGCGTGTCCAGGGAAGGGAACGGAGCTGGGAAGGGGCCAGAGCAGCAGGAGCGGCTGAGGGAGCTGGGAAAGGGGCTCAGCCTGGAGCAAAGGAGGCTCAGGGGGGACCTTGTGGCTCTGCACAAGTCCCTGACAGGAGGGGGCAGCCGGGGGGGTCGGGCTCTGCTGCCAGGGAACAGGGACAGGAGGAGAGGGAACGGCCTCAGGCTGGGCCAGGGGAGGCTGAGGGTGGACACCAGCAGGAATTTCTGCATGGAAAGGGTTGTTAAACATTGGAACAGGCCCAGGGCAGTGGTGAAGTCCCATCCCCAGAAGGATTTAAAAGCCCTCTGTATGTGGCACTTGGGGACATGGAGCAGGGGTGACCTTGGCAGTGCTGGGGGACAGTTGGACTCGGTGGTCTCAGAGGGCTTTTCTAACCTTAACTATTCCATGATTCTGCGACTATGCAGCTAAAGTACATTTTGACCAAAAATTTAGTCCTCCCATTTTAAGTTTATCCTCAGAAGGAGGCAGGAACTCCTTTCCCATCAGCCCTTTGCTGCTCACAGCACATGTGAAAACTCAATTTAACCAATTCTCCAGTTCCTCAAGCATAACGCAGAAGCTCTTACAGAGATGTTGGCGAAGGCTGTTCCAACCATGAAATAGAAGAGCCTGGGCTGGACCTCCAGGATGTCAGTGGGGGACAGGAAGACCCAGGTGGTGCAGAGCAGGAACAGCAACACCGGGGACACGAGGGGCAGCAGGATTTCATACACAGAGTGGTGCTTCAAGGTGTTATTTTTATGGGCCCTGAAACACAAGCAAAGAAATGAAAATACATGGAATCACCGAGAAATCCCTGGTGCTGCCTGTAGTAAAGTACCTGAAGGGGCTCCAGGAGAGCTGGAGAGTGACTGGAGGGACAGGACACAGGGAATGGCTTCCCACTGCCAGAGGGCAGGGTTAGATGGGATATTGGGAAGGAATTGTTCCCTGGGAGGGTGGGCAGGCCCTGGCACAGGGTGCCCAGAGCAGCTGGGGCTGCCCCTGGATCCCTGGCAGTGCCCAAGGCCAGGCTGGACACTGGAGCTTGGAGCAGCCTGGGACGGTGGGAGGTGTCCCTGCCCATGGCAGGGGGTGGCACTGGATGAGCTTTCAGGTCCCTTCCCAACCCAAACCAGTCTGGGATTCTACAAACTCACTTGTAGAAGTTGTACAGGCTCATGGGCAGGGTCACAGTGAGGGCACAGGCTGGAAGAGAAAAGCGCTGCGTTAACGCCCCGGGGCAGAGGGGACGCCCTGTGCACCCCGAACAGGAGGCTCTGGCTGGGCTCTGCTTTAAGTTCCCTGCACCAAATATAGCTCCAAGGGTGCCCCAGGAATAGCTCAGCACACTTGGAAGTAGCTGCTCCCAAGTCAGGCCCAAGAGCTGTAATTAAAAGTTCAGGTCTGCTGTAAATTGAAGACATTTCCATTTGAAAGGGCTGCATTAAGGAGCTGGTTTTGTGCTTTAAACAGTGACAAAGTTTAATTATAATACAACTCTAATGAGACATGAGGTGAGTGCACACTCCTCAAACGACATGGCTGGGCACAAGAGTTTTCACAATAAAGGCAATTTGCTGTTTCTCTGGCTGTGTGCAAACATTTCCAGTGGCCACAGTGCCAAAAAGTTGTCATTTAACTGGATAAATGACACAAAACACCCAAGTAACTGGAAAATCCTGACCTCAGTCAGAACCATCAACACTGTCCATGATATTCCACCAGCACAACTCCTTCCCTGTTTATCCAGCAGAAGGTGTGTGAACAGAGCTGGAAATATTCCTGCTTTAATAACCCAGCTCCTCTCCCCCGTGTGGGAGTTGGGCTCAGTTTCTCATATAGGAAAAGCAAGTTCATTATTCACGTTAAGTCACACAGCTGTCAAAGGAAAGCTGGGAACATCCACCCGATAAAAGTGCCAGAAGTACATTTAACACACCAATTAACCCAAAATTAAGCCATTACAAAGAACACCTGAAGGGACACAGAAAATAAACTGAGCAGAACTTGTGAATTAGGAAAATGGCATTAAACAACATCAACTCAGCTCAACCCTTTGCAGTGGCTTGTTTTGACTGACCATGGGAGAGCAAGGCTGGGCCTTTATTTCTATTTTATTATGATGATGATGATGTAATGTTTAGGTGGGTGGATGGAGGGCAGGATCCCCAAACAGCAGAGCTCCCACCCCCCTCCATGGCTGCAACTTCCCTCCCACGCAGTGTTTGGGCTCCGGGGTGAGACAGAGCCCCAGAGCAGCAAAACAGAAGTGTGCTGACCCCCCAAACCAGCCCAAGGCTGGGGAGGCTCCACTGGGGACCAGGTCCCACCACCCCCTGCACAATGGGCTTAATCCCCTGAAAACTCTGGGTTTATCACACTGGTTTTATCCCCAGGCTCTCACTGAAAACAAACTGAGCTTCCCTGGAGTGAAGTCAGCCCAGGCAGAGCAGAGTTAAGTTCTCCAAAATAACTCTGCAGGAGACAACCCTGTTTTGAAATCCTGGGAAAGAGCAGGCTGTGAGAACAGCCTCAATTAGTCACTTCAACAACAGCCTGGGGCAGCAAACAGAGCAGTGTTAGCAGGTCATTAGCAGGGGGTTTGGGAAAAAGGTGCAGTTTAAAAGACAGGCTTCAACATGGAGTTTCTTACCAATAATCATTGCAGTGAATAGGTCTCTATATAAGAAATTAAACAGGAAAGGTGCATACCAGGCCTCAACTCCCACAAAGGCTGTCACTATGTAGACAATTGAAATGGTCTGAAAGAAAGCACAGGATAAGCAGGGGTGAGGAATGTGATGGGCAAGGCTGGCAGGACCTGGCTGGCAGTACCTGGGCTGGCAGCACCACACGTGTGCCAGGCAGCTCCAGGGACAGGCAGCTCTAAGCTACGACATGTTCAGTCCTACCCACCAGCAGGAAGGAGAAAAATAAAACAAATCCACAAATACCCCACATTACCAGGCATAGGAAGCGTGAGCTGCCAAGCAGGGATTGGATTGGGAAGTGCCCCTCCCCTGTGCTGGCACTGCTGGGGCACCTCCAGTGCTGGGGGCAGCTCTGGGCCCCTCCTGACAGGAGAGACCCTGAGGGGCTGGAGCGTGTCCAGGGAAGGGAACGGAGCTGGGAAGGGGCTGGAGCAGCAGGAGCGGCTGAGGGAGCTGGGAAAGGGGCTCAGCCTGGAGCAAAGGAGGCTCCAGGGGGACCTTGTGGCTCTGCACAAGTCCCTGACAGGAGGGGGCAGCCGGGGGGGGTCGGGCTCTGCTCCCAGGGAACAGGGACAGGAGGAGAGGGAACGGCCTCAGGCTGGGCCAGGGCAGGCTCAGGGTGGTCATCAGCAGGAATTTCTGCATGGAAAGGGTGCTCAGGCCTTGGCAGGGGCTGCCCAGGGAGGTGGTGAAATCTCAAGGATCATTGGTGGCCTTGGCAGCGCTGAGGGCATGGCCAGACTTGATGGTCTCAGAGGGTTTTTCCAACCTCAGTGATTCCATGAGAAGGACATGACCAGGAGCTGCAGGACAGATGCCCTGCCACAGCCTTGAACTCTCGAGATGACCAAAGCACAGGTTTTACACAAGTTGCAGTGACCCTGGAGGGGTCATTTGGGGACTCTTCCTTATCCTGCTGCTGGATTACAGGGAGAGAAGCTCACCAGGGCTATTTCAGCTTTAATAGTCCCCTGAAGCTGGGTGGAACACGCTGCAGGGGAGCTCTGCCCTCCACCCCTGCCTTTCTCCAGCAGGCAGCTCAAAGACCTGGGTTAAGCAACATTTTAGGAGAAAGGATCAGAGTACAGTCAGGGATCAGCTCTGGTCTCCTTTTAGTAGGAGAGATGATTATTCCAATTAATGCAGCTGCATTAATTGAACTCTCCTTCCAACTTGTTGCATTTCCCACCCAGCATCTGACAAGCCAGAAGATAAATAAATTGACATAAGATAATAAGGAAGAAGCCGTTTTTACAATGAGGGTGGTTGCCCAGAGAAGCTGTGGCTCCCCCATCCCTGGAAGTGTCCAAGGCCAGGCTGGACAAAGCTTGGAGCAAGCAAAGCCCCTCCTGGGCTGGAGGAAGGCACTGCCAGCAATCCAGGTGAGCTGCCTCATCCCCAGGTCCCAGCTGTCTTCAGGGATTGCTTCCTGCAGAGAATTCCTTAAGGAGGGATGGACACACCAACACTCCAAGGGGTCCATCACCATTAGTCTCAACACCCACTGCCCAGGGACCATGGTCTCGAGGGCATCTCCCCAGGAATCTTTGCTCCAGGAACAGCAATTAACAAGCCAGTTACCTCTAGTAAGTTTTTGGCCCAAATCCTGGTGGTGCCAAAAGGCAGCCCAGACTTCCAGGCTTCAATTTACCCACACTGGTATCATGCAGGGAACTATCTAAAGCAACAATTTCGGTGGGCAGAGCACGCAGGAAACAGGGAGAGGAGAGCCAAGGCCATGTCCACCCTTCAAGCCTTGTTTGTCGTGCAGAGTCCATCTCCATGGACTGATTCCATGATTTACAAGGCTTTGGATCCACAGCAGAACACCCCTCAGCGGGCAGCACTGCACCCAGCAGGTCCTCAGGGCGTGTACTCACCACCTGGCTGATGTCATATCCCCAGGGCAGGAAGAGAATCCCTGTGTTATACTTCTCCCAGTGGGAGAGGATGAAGGAAAACAAGACCACCCACAGCAGGAGGTAGAGGACGAAGACGCTGACGCCGGTGGAACCCCGGCCGAAGGTGGAGTACACGGTGACCACGAAGTACACGCAGGCCCAGCTGTCCAGGCCGTGGTCAAAGAGCTCTCCCAGGGGGGTGCTGGAGTTGGTCCGGCGTGCCTGCTTCCCATCAACGCCGTCTGGGGAGAGGGAAAGAAACATGGAGCTTTCCTGGACACTCCACACAAAGCAATGGGCCAGGGAACAGCGGCTTGCTTTCCCCACCTCCATCCTCGATCAAGGAGTGGGCTTCCCACCCCCTGCTCCATGGGAGGCTGAAAAATGCAACAGTCGGATGAGATTATATTTATTTCCTTGTATTTCCTTTATATTCCTTAAAGCAGCTTCTTCCAGTGCCTAAAGGAGATCCAAGAGAGCTGGAGAGGGACTTTGGACAAGGGCCTGGCAGGACAAGACAGGGGGAATGGCTTCAAACTGGAAAAGGGGGAATTTGGGTGGGATATTGGGAAGGAATTGTTCCCTGGGAGGGTGGGCAGGCCCTGGCACAGGGTGCCCAGAGCAGCTGGGGCTGCCCCTGGATCCCTGGCAGTGCCCAAGGCCAGGCTGGACATTGGGGCTGGGAGCAGCCTGGGACAGTGGGAGGTGTCCCTGCCCGTGGCAGGGGGTGGAACTAAAGGATTTTGCAGGTCCCTTCCCACCCAAGCCATTCTGGGATTCTCTGATTATTTAAAGCAGACCCAAGACAGAGTTTGACAGTTCATCTCAAAGTCAGTTCCAGTATCCTCCTTTCCCATCAGGTGCTCTGGGACAACTTCCTTCTCTCCACATTGCAAAGCAGCTCCCAGAAACTGCTCCTGGCAAGAGCACAGAACCAAACACTTCCCGTGTGCTCAGAGAGGGGACAACACAACCACAGCACGAGTGGGTGACCCCAATCCTCCAGGAAAACTCTTACCTAACGTGTAGGCCATGAAGTTGAGGAGCCCCACCACGATCCACACTCCATTTGGAACGTGCTGGTGATCAGGAGCTGCAGGGATCAGACAGACCCGAGTCAGGACAGCTCAGGATGTGCTTCCAGGGGGTTTATTTTGGCCCGTGAGGCACAGCCACGAGGACTCAAACACTGAATCTGGGATGTGAACTTTGCAGGATGTGATGGCAGGGCTGCCCCACAGCAGCTCATGAAACCTGGTCAGTGAGGACTTTCCCTTCCAGGATGTATTTGTCCTTTGCCCCCAGCTCTCCAAAATCATGGGCTCTGAGAAGTGGGGCCAGTTCTGTAGTGCCACTGCAGGCCATGGAAGTGTGTGCAGAGGACACTCCTCAGTCACCTGCTCACAGAGCATCAAGTGGAGCCTCTCTGATGTGGCAACTCCCTGCCCCCGCAGGAACATGCCAGGATTCCCCGCCCAGTCTCCAGTCCCATCCTGCCAATGGAAACCGAGCTCTTCCTTAATAGCACCTCCACCTCCTCCAGCAGGGCTCTGGCAGGGAGCCAGGGGAGCAGCTGGCTGCAATCAGAGCCCAAAGGGGCACTGGAGAAGGGCAGGAAGAGGCACGGATCGTTGGCAGCAGGAGGGCACAGGGAGGTCTCCTGGGGGAACAATGATCCCGTGAAATGCCACCTCCTGTTTCCTCAGGGCAGCAGGATGGTGCCTTTCCAGCAGCAAAGGGAGGGAAGGAGGGAGGGCATCATGTCTGAAAAGCCATCCAAGGAGGAGGGAAGGCACAAAACTCTGGAGGCCTTAGCAGCACCAGGAAAAGTTCTTTCCAAGCAGGACATGCAAAATATGTATGTGAAAGGGTCCCAAGCCATGAGCTTTTCCATCCTTCCAAAGCCAATTTTTGAGAGGCTGGGAGAGTTGGGGATGTCCAGCCTGGAGAAGAGCAGGCTCCAGGGAGAGCTCAGAGCCCCTTCCAGTGCCTAAAGGGGCTCCAGGAGAGCTGGAGAGTGACTGGGGGGACAGGACACGGGGAATAGCTTCCCAGTGCCAGAGGGCAGGGCTGGATGGGATATTGGGAAGGAATTTTCCCTGGGAGGGTGGGCAGGCCCTGGCACAGGGTGCCCAGAGCAGCTGGGGCTGCCCCTGGATCCCTGGCAGTGCCCAAGGCCAGGCTGGACATTGGGGCTGGGAGCAGCCTGGGACAGTGGGAGGTGTCCCTGCCCATGGCAGGGGTGGCACTGGATGGGCTTTGAGGTCCCTCCCAACGCAAACCATTCTCGGATTCCACGAGTCTGGGTGTCTGATGTGCTGGGGGTTTTCACCTTGAGCTACTGAGAGCTTTTCTTCCCATGGCTCATGGACTGTAACAGCCCAAATCCTGGCCAACAGCCACAGATGCCACCTGAGCCTTCAACACCCAAAACCACTACAACTCATCTACCAATAAAGGCAATCCCAAGAAACCAGGATTTTTCCCATGTACTTGTGTTTTGATGATGGGTCCAGTTTAGAAGAACTGTGGAACTCTCCTGAGCAACCTAAACCAGACCTGGGAGGGTCTAAGGGAGAGAAAAACAAGGAAAAGGAGTTCCTGAAAATTATCACACTGCATTAATCCTTTCCCTGGGACTGCTCCATGTGCAAAGGGACACAACTGAACCACTGGATTCACAGAGAGATGAACATGGAGACTGTTAGAAAGTTTAAAGCTGTGAATGGTGAAGCTCAGAAGGAGGATTTGGCCTTGTTAGTCTGATGTGGTGGTGGTTTTGCCAAGGGGGGAATGAGCTGAGATGTGAAAAACAAGACTCTACCTGCTGATTTGAGGGAAGCAGCATTTCCTAACATTTTCCTGTTAGATTTTCAAACAAGGGCACTGGGTTGTTTGCTCTGCAGGAAGAGCCAATCCTATGTAAGATTCCAGATTTTTCCTCCTCCCTCTCTCGCCTGCTGCCAGCCAGGAGAACGTTCCCCTGGCAGCCGGAGGGAAGGTGTCACACCCAGACAAGTCCTGGTCACAAAACCCAGCGAGTTCAATCCCCTCCTCTGTCCCAGTCACTTTGGGAAGGCCCAGACCCAGAGGCCTCACCAAGGAGCACTGGAATTCCCAGCAGAGCAGGTGACAGATTGCCCATCTGACGAGGAACATGCAGCCTTACCAGAAGCATAAAAGTCAGGGTCGAAGTACGCCATGAGGAAGAAGTTGAAGACAAGCAGCAGGAAGCCAGAAAACGTTATCAAATTTGGGGCCAGCCAGGTAGGGAAGATCTATGGGAAAGCAGCAAAAGAACAGATGAACTCATTAAAACATGGACTGAGGAGCAGGAGCTGCTCCAGCTGTGGTTGCACCGCCTGGGTGTTAGACAACACTGCCAGCAGCAGCTGGAGCGTACCGGGGCAGCAGGAAGCGCTGGGCTGGGGTGCAGGGATCCGGGGCAGGCTGCAGGCAGCCCCTCACTCATTAGTGGCACCACAAACGAAGCAGCTGATGGCGTTACAGAGGTGACCTGGGCTGTGCTGTCCCCGCTCGGGGCGGGACAGGGACTCACCTTCACGATGGTGTTCCAGAAGGGATGCATGACGTACAGGGACAAGGGGTTGCTGTCCACGGCGCTGTACTGGGAAAGGGAAACAAAAGCCAACAGTTAGGGCTCCAGCAACTCCCAGAAAAAGCCAGAGATCTGGAACCTTCTGAGTCCAATCCTGTGTTGCACCCCCACGGGACTCCTGATGTACCCCCCCACCAATCCTCCACCCTTTGGAAATGCCAACTCCAGCTCTCCCAGTGGACACAGGCAAGGAGCAAGAGGCTGATCCTTCCAAATACTCTGCGCCACCTGGATGAGGAGAAATGCTGTGGGTCCTACCCCCCAACAGTGCCTTCTGTCACCTGCTCTGCTGTGACCCCTTTGTTCCCTTGCTGGTCCCAATCTCCATTCCCACTTCCAGCAGTGGGACTGGGAGTCCCTTGAGCAGGATGGGTCTCAGAGGGCTCCTCTCCACTGAGGACCTGAGATTTCACCAGAGGCAGCCTAGAGAATGGGGAGGGAGACCTCTTACCCCTCATCCCACCACTTTTACAACATTTGAGGTGCTCAGGGTGTGTTTGTGGTGGGGGAAATAAAAATAGAAATAAAAATCAAAGATCTAGACAAGGCATGAAACAACTCCCAGCTAGAAAGTTAAAATTTGACACCATTTGGCTCTCAAGAGCAGCATGAGCTGTTATCTGCTCTCACAGCCCTTTCCAAGCACGGATTACCCTGGCTAAAGTCCTCTTCCCCCAGGAACACTTTGATAAGAATCCCAAGAACAATTCCATAGGCTACAGAACTCCTGGGCTCACCCGCTCGGTGCTGGGCTGGGCAGAGCCTGCTGCCCACCCACGTGCGTGGGACAACACCCCCAGCTCAGCCATCTGCCCCAGTCCAATCCCAACCTCTGAATCCCAGAGTGGTTTGTGTGGGAAGGGACCTTCCAAGAACTCCAGTGCCACCCACTGCCATGGGCAGGGACAGCTCCCACTGTCCCAGGCTGCTCCCAGCCCCAATGTCCAGCCTGGCCTTGGGCACTGCCAGGGATCCAGGGGCAGCCCCAGCTGCTCTGGGAACCCTGTGCCAGGGCCTGCCCACCCTCCCAGGGAACAATTCCTTCCCAATATCCCACTCAAATTCCCCCTTTTCCAGTTTGAAGCCATTCCCTGTGTCCTGTCCCTCCAGCCCTTGTCCCCAGTCCCTCTCCAGCTCTCCTGGAGCCCCTTTAGGCCCTGCAAGGGGCTCTGAGCTCTCCCTGGATCCTTCTCTTCTCCAGGTGAGCACCCCCAGCTCTCCCAACCTGGCTCCAGAGCAGAGGAGCTCCAGCCCTGGGAGCAGCTCTGGGGCCTCCTCAGGACTTGTTCCAACAGATCCCAAATTGGGTGGTAAAATGAAATCCCTCAGCAAAGAGCACCTCCAGGTCCCCTGCCACCCCATGGCCTTGAACCAGCCCATCACTGCACCCATGGGCTGCTCCAAACTGTTCCTCTCCTTGTCTGCACACCCCACTCTTCCCTGGAAGCAGAGAAGTGGTGGGAAAGGGAAAGCCAACACCCCCAAGACAGGCACCAGCACCAAGAAGGGGCACCGGGTCTCACCAGGGCCCCATCTTACAGCATTTGGTCCCACCTGGGTGAATCCCATCCTTGGCAAGGATTTCTGTATCCACTCCCAGCCCTTCCCTGCCCTCCCTACACAGGGTCAGTTCATCTCCCTGGGATTCAGCCTCAGACACTGCGTCCTCACACCAGCAAAGCCACAGGAGCTGCAGAGGAAGCAGCAACAAACACCGAAGCTGTACGGAGGCGACGTCTAAGCCACGAGGAATTTCCATCTCAGCTTAATGCAATTTTGGGGGGCAGAATTCCAAATGCTTTACAAGATAATAGGATTTGAAGCACCAGTTAGGGGAGGAGGAGAGACTGATTTAATCTCATTATCCCCAAAACAGCCTGGAACAAGAAAACAGATGCAAGGCTTGGAGCGAGGCAGGGGAAGCACTCCGGAGCCTCTGTGCCCATGCTTGGAAGGTATCTCAGGGAAGCTTCACCAGGCTCATGGCTCGGGAAGTTTTCCTCTCTCCCTGCAAAGATTGGGGATAATAGTCAATAAACAGCTTTTCCCCATGGCCACACGTTTCCAGCTTGCTTGAAGAACTCAAAGACCTGGAAAGAGTCATTTCTTGGAGAAAGGGCAGCTGCTCTGCAGAGGCTTCATGGAATCATGGAATATCCTGGGTTGGAAGGGACCCACAGGGATCATGGAGTCCAACTCCTGTCCCTGCAGAGACCCCCAACATTCCCACCCTGGGCATCCCTGGGAGTGGTATCCAAATGCTCCTGGAGCTCTGGCAGCCTTGGAGTCGTGCCCATTCCCTGGGGAGCCTGGGCAGTGCCTTTTCCTGATATCCATCCCAAATCCCCCTGACTCAGCTCCAGCCGTTCCCTGGGGTGCTGTCCCTGTGCAGGGATCAGAGCTGCTCCTCGGGAGGAAGTTGTTGACATCCATGAGGTCTCCCCTCAGTCTCTTCTCCAGCTGAACAAGCCAAGTGCCCTCAGCTGCTCCTTGTGTGGCCCCTCCAGACCGTTCCCCGTGTCTGTGGCCCTTCAGATGCTCTCCCACAGCTTTAAATCCTTCCTATGCCCCCCAGCTCCTGCCAGGCTCCAGCCAGGACACTTCTTTGTGTGCTGAGCAAAGCCAGTGATGCTGTGCCCACTCTGGGGACACCCTGGGGCACAGGGACAGAACCAGGGCTGCCACTGGTGCCAGGCTGGCTGCCGCCCTTGGTGACAGCACTCTGGACAGCCAGGACACGGCTGCCTGCCCAGGACAGCTGCTCCCAGAATACCAATGAGTTGCCAGGCATCTTCAGGGACAGATCCTAAGAGCATCTTGGCCATGCCCAGCCTCCCCCAGCTGCTTTTCCTTGTCGGGGTCCTACCTACAAACATTACTAAAGTTGTCCCTTCTACCTCTTCATCTGTGAGGCCCCAAACCCAGCAGTTTGAGCTTGGCACTGGCTCCATCATTCCCTCACCTCATCCTCACTGGAAATTAGTGGCACCTTCCGCATTTTGGATCTCCACACACTGGTCTAGTGACTCACATCCTTCTATGAGTTGTTCTTCTATCACGACCAATGATATCCACCAGCCTGGACTCTGGATTTCTGCCCCCTTTTCAGGGAAAGAAGGTGAAAGGAAAAGAAGTGCCCAGAAGGAATTTCATACACCCCAGAGACTCCTTCCCAAAGCAGCCAGGCATTTGTAAAGGGCCCTGCTCTAAAACAGCTCCATGTTTGCAGACACAGCTTCTCCTCACGGCTCCAGGGAGGAGCCAATCCAGCCCAGACAGCTCCTTCAGGATTGGGGTCAGAGCTCCTTATGGAAAGAGCAAAACCAGCAGCAACAATCTTATCACTGGCACCACTTAGGAGCCTCCTGTCCATGCCAGGATGGCTCCAGGGAGCCACAGGCACCCCAAAAGCCGTGGGCGGGCCCGGTGGCTGCGGTGCCATCGCAGACGAGCTGGCTGGCGTTGTTATGGGATTTACAGACACAAATGGCTTGTATGGCTCCAATCCAACATTAATCGTGCAACTGGGACACCTCTGGGAGATCAAATTATCTGTCCAAAGAGGAAAAAAATACAGATTTATAGCCCAGATTCTACTAATGGCCTTCCTGTCCCGGAAAAAACAATTCTGCATTGAAGTAATATGGTTACTCGAAGCCAGAGGCAGGCCAAGCACTGCCATAGAATCCTGGAATATCCTGAGTTGGGAGGGACCCAGATGGGTCATCAAGTCCAGCTCGTGGCCATGTAGAGGACATGCCTGGTGTGATTCACACTATCACACCACGTGCCTGGTGTGATTCACACTATCACCACTGTCTGGTGTTGGCGTGTGACACATCCCGGTGGGCTGGGGACAGCAAACAAAGATGGATTTGCACATCCCGTCTTGCTCACAGGTGCTCCAGGCAGGATCAGGGCACTTGGCAGAGCAGCTCCAGCAAGACCATGGGGCTGCTCCCGATGAATCTCCTTAAATACAAAGAAGGCACAAGGCCAAAAACCTTCTCCCCTCAGGCTCAAGATAAGCCAGGAGGCAGAAAACTCAACCAATCCCAGCAAATGGAAGTGAGCAGAGCCGTGCCAGGAAAAACAAGGCACGTTTGCCCTATGCCCACCGTGGGCTGATGTGTGAGGAGTCACCTCGCCCTTTAATGTACTGATTAACTCGAGTCCTGTTTGTCTTTTCCAAGGTCACTTGTCAGCTGGCACTGGAATGGAGCATGTTGGCAGTGGGGAGCTGCACCCACCACACGAGCCCGTGGGTCTGGCTCCCCCCAGGAAGCTGCAGGAAGGATGTGGATGTCCCAGCTGCAGCTTCAGTCTGTCCCTGCTCCTGCCTGGGTTTCACTCTGCAGGTTTTAGACATCCAGCAATGAAAGATGCTCCAAAACGCAGCATAGAGTCACAGAATCACTGAGGTTGGAAAAGTCCTCTCCAAACATCGAGTCCAACCACCCTCCAGCACTGCCAAGGCCACCCATGACCCATGTCCCAAAGTGTCACATCCACAGGGCTTTTAAATCCCTCCAGGGATGGAGACTCCACCACTGCCCTGGGCAGCCTGTGCCATGAAGGCCCTTTCCACGAAGGGATTGTTGCCAAAATCCAACGTGACCCTGCCCTGGCCCAGCCTGAGGCCGTTCCCTCTCCTCCTGTCCCTGTTCCCTGGGAGCAGAGCCCGACCCCCCCGGCTGCCCCCTCCTGTCAGGGACTTGTGCAGAGCCACGAGGTCCCCCCTGAGCCTCCTTTGCTCCAGGCTGAGCCCCTTTCCCAGCTCCCTCAGCTGCTCCTGCTGCTCCAGCCCCTTCCCAGCTCCGTTCCCTTCCCTGGACATGCTCCAGCCCCTCAGGGTCTCTTTGTTGGGAGGAGCCCAGGACTGAACACCTGTAGTGTCCCAGCAAGGCCAGAGCCCCCCTCCTCGATAAGGAACTGCCACACTGAGCAGAAGCTTCCCTCCTGCTCCCCGACCCCCACAGCACTTGATAATTCATTGGGAAAACCACGTTCCTGCCCTGCCAACGCCGATATTCACAGCCTTGGTTCTCAGAGGCATCAGCTGGAAGATTCATGGAATCCCAGATAGCTTTGGACTGAATGGACCGACCTTAAAGCTCATCCAGTGCCACCACTTGCCATAGGCAGGGACACCTCCCACTATCCCAGGTCGCTCCAAGCCCTGTCCAACCTGGCCTGGAACACCTCCAGGGACAAACCAGCTCTGGGCACCCTGAGCCAGGGCCTCCCCACCCTCACAGGGAAGAATCCAGTGCAGTCTCTCTCTTCAGCACACACAGCGGGCTGTGGCTCTGTCCCAGCACTGGAATCACCCCGTGGTGGGGCCGAGCTGGGAGATGGCCCCACCACCCTGGTGCTGAGTCCTGACCCCATCCCATTGTTGTGCTGGTGCAGGGGAAGTAACTTCCCCACGGATACATAACGTGGAGCAACACTTGATGCTGATGGCAGGCTTTGGCGAGCAGCCTGCCAATTCCAGCACCATCCAGGAGCTCTCTCTGTTTGGGAGCATCAAATATCCACGAATATGGGTCACACCCGCTTCTGCTACAGTTCGAGGTGATCAGCTGCACAGGGGGGCCCAGATGGTGAGCTCAGGGCTGGGAACGATGAGCCTTCAGGGATGCAGTTAGGAGAGGATCAGTCAGCAATGAACCTCTGGAGTGGCAAGCAAGGGATCAGAGCAGTGACTCCAGGGAGGGGGGAGAAAAGGCAGAATCAAAAATACAGGAACAAAAAACTTTTTACAATAACACTGGGATAGCCAGAAGAATTTCCTGTGTTGCCAGAGCTGGTTTGGGCTTTAAAAAATAGGGGGGATGTATTTGAGAGGGAGATCAGACCAGCTCTGTGTGCCCAAGGAGAACAGGAGGGACCAGGAGAGCATGGCAGCAACAGCAGAGAAGGCAGCAGTCTCTCGCCACCCTCCCACTTCCACATCCCTGTGTTCTCCCAAGGGCTTATCCCAGAATCTGCTTCCTGCAGGGTCAGTGAGCTGCTCTGGCACCTCCAGATTGGGATGCCCCTCACAGAGGCCATGAGCCTCTGGGGAGATCAAACACTGGCAAGACCTCAGTCCCTCTGGAGAACTGGGTTTGATCCCAACCTGCCAACCAGGAGAACAGGATGGGGAAATGGTCTTAAGATGAAGGAGAGTGGGTTTAGATTAGATCTTAGGAAGGAATTCCTCCCTGTGAGGGTGGGCAGGCCCTGGCACAGGGTGCCCACAGAAGCTGTGGCTGCCCCTGGATTCCTGGAAGTGTCCAAGGTCAGCTTGAACAGGGCTTGGAGCAGCCTGGAAGGTGGAAGGTGTCCTGGCCCCTGGCAGGGGGTTTGAATTAAATGATCTTTAAGTCACTTCCCATCTAAACCAGGCTGGGATTCTGTGATAATGCACAAGTCAGTGCAAGAAAAGAGAATTTCTTACAATCCCTAGAAAAAGAAATTGAACTTTTCCATTCATGGAAGCCACAAGCCCACATGCAGCAGGAAGTAATTCCAGGTAAAGCAAGGCACTGCAGGAAAAGAGGGACAACACCACCCCCAAGTTTTGACAGAGCCTTTGTGAAGGGCACAAATAAAACTTTTTTTTCCAAAGCACATTTCTGCCTCTCTGTCATCCCACCTCTCCACAAAGACGAAATTCACAATTAACAGGAAAAAGCCCACACTGACATCCAGCCTTGTGCAAGATGTGAAGCAGAGCGAGTCAGGTCACTGACACAAATCCTTGTATCCTGGCCACTTCTGGAGCCAGCCACGGGAAGTGAGACTTGAATTTCCACAATGCACTCCCAGTTCTCTTCCAAGCCCTCCAGACAGCCAAAGACTTGCTGTTAATTAGCAATGAGTAACTTTTCTGATGGAATTCCCTGTAGCCAAGACTCAACAGACTCCAATAAACATTGCAGCAAACTTTCAGTGCAATTAAAGAGCCCCAAGATGGGCTGACAAGCAGCCCATGCTCTGTTTTAAGTGATGGCTCTGCACACCTTGAAACACTCAAGGCACGAGCTGGGACCCAGCTCTGCTTTGCATGCCAAGGAGAGAGGCTTTTCCAGCACATGGAAAAGGCTCACACAGCCAAAGGCACCAGCAGGCTCAGCACTGTCACCACCTCAACTACTGCTTCCTCTCCACAGGCCTGTGGCTGCTCATCCTGGCACCTGACCCCACACTGACAGCTGGGATTGGGAATGCAGCTCCACCGTGCTCACATCCATGAGAAAAGCACCTGCTTTTAGCAGATGTCCCCAGCCACCAGCTGGGAACAGCAACCTCCAGGTGGGCCCAAGGATGCAGGATGTGTGCAGCAGGCAGATGGGCACAGCAGGAGTTGTGTCCTTCATCTGCACCACAAGGAACGAGCCCAGGGGGCTCCTGCTGGGGAACAGGACAAGGAATCCAGGAAGATGGACAGGACCTGGCTGTGTGTGCTGACACCTGGAAACCCCCCAGTCCTGGGCCAATCCCCCAGCGTGGGCAGCAGGGAAGGGGGAATTCTGCCCCTGTGCTCAGGTGGGACCCCACCTGCAGAGCTGCCCCAGCCCTGGGGACACAGCACAAGGACGTGGAGCTGCTGGAGAGAGCCCAGAGGAGGCCCCAGAGCTGCTCCAGGGCTGGAGCCCCTCTGCTCTGCAGCCAGGCTGGGAGAGCTGGGGGTGCTCACCTGGAGAAGAGAAGGACCCCGGGAGAGCTCAGAGCCCCTTGCAGGGCCTAAAGGGGCTCCAGGAGAGCTGGAGAGGGACTGGGGACAAGGGCTGGAGGGACAGGACACAGGGAATGGCTTCCCACTGCCAGAGGGCAGGGTTAGATGGGATATTGGGAAGGAATTGTTCCCTGGGAGGGTGGGCAGGCCCTGGCACAGGGTTCCCAGAGAACCTGTGGCTGTTCCATCCCTGGAAGTGTCCAGGGGAGGTGTGGCAGCCAATACAGCCACAAGCTGCCTGTCCCTGGCCAAGTCATTGTCTCAAACAGAGGTTTGAAGTTCCTCCTGGAAACCCTGCAGGACCCACTGGGACTGAAGCTGCAGTAGGTCCTGACCACAAAGAGCTTCATCACCACCACTGTGTGGCTAAAACAAGTGAGCTTGGGAATCCCCCACCAAAACATGGTTCAATATCTTTGACACCCTGTAGAGAGCAAAGGCCACTGCTCAGAAACCAGCAGCACTTCAGCAGCAAGTTCAGGGCTGTTCAGGATGAAGAGATGTAAACACAGCCAGAGCAAGTCCTGGGAGTGGCACCAGCTCATCACTCATCAAAACCTCCCAGCACGTCAGAAGTGTCTCTAGAAAGCAGCATAAATCCCTTCCCCTCATCTCATCACTTAGCACAGGGGAAAAGCTCAGCCAAGGCTCGTGAGCTGAGTCGCTCCCAGTTAATCCATAAGCACTGCTGCCGTCCCCGCCAACCACGGCACTTCTCAGATCACGAGAGCTGCAAGGGACACACTAAGATGGGCAGCAGTTCAAACCCCTGAATTTAATCACAGAAAAGGAGAAGAAAGAATAAAAACACCTCTAACTTGGAAATCACAGAGTCTAGGAGGTGCTCAGCAGGTGCCAGGCAGCACCTCGGGAAGCTGTGTGTCTTCAAAGGCAGACACACACCCGGCTGTCTCACAGCAATTAAAAGAGCCCTTGGGGAAGGAGTTAACTGATTCCAGAGCTGGGCTCAAAGGCTTCCCCTCCTTCTCACCCTTCCTGCAAGGAAAAGCCGAGCCGGCAGGCTGGGGGGAGGCACTGGCCTTTAATCACCGTGGTCGAGCCCCACGGCCACAACCCAGCAGCAAAATGCTTTCCTGCCTGCTGCCCTTGCTCCCAGGGGTGTTCCACCGGTCTGAGCTGCCATCGGTGTCTCTGAACACCCTGAAGAGATCCCTTCAGGGCTCCTGTTTCCAGAGCAGCCTAGAGAATCCTGCCAGGAGCAGCCTCCAGCCATCTGCTTCCCGTGGCGCAGCATCTGCAGCCCTGATCCCCGTGGCACTCCCAAGTCTGGAGGCAATGAAATTTCTGGTTGAGGGGAAGAGCACCCTCTTCTTCAGGGCACAGATGGGACTAGCAGCTGGGCTCCCACCTGGAAGAAGGGTGCAGAAAAGGGAGGAGAGCATCCAGAAGGAAAATGCTTTCCACAATAAATGGAAATTCCTGAAGCCTGACCCTTGGGTGCATTCAGTGCCCCAGATCTCCAAGCTGCCCTGTGAACATCCTTTCCATCTATCATTGGAAATGAGGAATAGAGTTGTTTTCCTGAAAGAAACCCTTCAAGAACTTTGAATAATCAAATGTGGGAATGATTTGCTACAGACGGGGCCTGCCAGTCACATGGATCAGAGGCCCATTTGCTGCTCCACCACCTGGGATTCCCACCATCCCAAGGGATGTTGTATCTATTCCCTCCTTAGAGTGTCAGCTCTAATAAACAGCAATTCAAAGGGCACCTTTAGGTCCCTTAAGGCCACCACCAGCTCCTGCTCGGACACAAGGACACAGAATGGAAGGGTTTGAGGGTTTTTTGAGCGATAGTTTTGCTATAAAAGGTCCTTCCCAAGCCTCATTTGAATTTCCTCTTGCTGAACTCATGCTGGTTTCAGAAGCTTCTTGGGTGAGCCACCAGCCTGACCCACCTTTGGACTCAAACATGACACATGTCATCACCTTTTCTCTCCATTCCTCCTGTGCCTCAGGTAAGGAGTGGCATTCCCACCTCCTCCTTTGCTGGCATTTTTCCCAGACCAAGATCCCTGAGGATGAGATGTACCCCCTGGGAACGCCTGAGGCCCACGTGGCGTCGGGACAGAGCCTCGTACCTGCACTTCCACCCAGCTCACAGAGAGGAACCCAGGGGAGCAGACACACACACACCAGCCAGAGCTCCTGCACAACACTTGTCACTCAAGCACCTTCCCTGCTCCTACGGGACCTGGAGCAAAGAGCCACACAGGGATCACAGCCCTGGGAACAGTCATCAGTGGCTCCATCGCACCAGAGACACCGGTACAGCACAGGATCCTTAGGGTAGGGCTGGAGAACATGGAATCACAAGCAGCTCAGACAAGGCTGGGTGAGGAAAGGCTACAGAGAAGGCAGGATACGTGACTGGAATATGGAAAGACAGGGACAAACCATCGGAGCTGCCTGCAACTGCCAGGACACGTGAAGCTGCAGAGCTGTGCCCTCACTTAGAACCATCAAATCCCAGAGTGGTTTGGTGGGAAGGGACCTTAAAGCTAATCCAGTGCCACCCCTGCCATGGGCAGGGACACCTCCCACTGTCCCAGGCTGCTCCCAGCCCCAATGTCCAGCCTGGCCTTGGGCACTGCCAGGGATCCAGGGGCAGCCCCAGCTGCTCTGGGCACCCTGTGCCAGGGCCTGCCCACCCTCCCAGGGAACAATTCCTGCCCAATCTCCCATCCAGCCCTGCCCTCTAGCAGTGGGAGAAGCCATTCTACCTTGTCCTGTCCCTCCAGGCCCTTGTCCAAAGCAAAGCAGGAACAGACACCTCTGTGAACACTCCCGAGGGCCCCGTTTCCCCCTCTCCCATACATTTACAGAAGGAGGTTGCCCAGAAGCTGGCCACAAGGCCATCTGCAGACACTTGTTAAGAACCTGACCTCTGGCATCCCACTGCAAGTTTCCACTCAGAAATAGCAGTGCCTGGCTGCAGTTTTCTTGGCAGGAGACATCTCACATTGGACAGGAGGGGTTTGGCAGAGGACATTCAACACCCGACCAGAGCAGGGTGCCTGGATTGCTTTCCCTTAGGATGTGGACACACAAATCCTCTTCCACGGCCTCAAAACAAGCACAGGAACGAGCACACTGCAGACTGAAACCATCTGGACTCCTGACTCCATGGCACGAGTGACCCAGTCAGGGCTGGAGAAGGCTGTGGATCATCCTGCATGAAGCTCCTCTGCTCCTGCTCTAACAGCTCCAGGGACACCAGCTCCTCTCCAAGGACAGCTCCTTCCCTGGGACACGTTGCCTCCTCTACATCCCCCCAAATCCACTTGCTCTTCTCCAAATTGATGGCATATGGCTGGAGAGCTTCTGCCAGGCACTGCTTAAAGGCTGAGGCACAGCCAGGGACTGGCACAGGGTGCCCAGAACAGCTGTGGCTGCCCCATCCCTGGCAGTGTCCAAGGCCAGGCTGGAATGGGCTTGGAGCACCCTGGGCTCGTGGAAGGTGTCCCTGCCCGTGGCAGGGGGTGGAATGAGATGAGCTTTAAGGTCCCTTCCAACCCCACTTGTGAGTCTGACAAGGTAACCCAGCTCTGGAAGCTGCAGAGGGCAGAGCACACCAAGCCCCAATGCCTAAATCAAGGCTGGAATACGTGACCCAGTACCTGAGATTTGTGCTGCATCAGCCACTTCTGCAAGGCTAAAATAGCCAAGAACAAAGCTCCCCAAGGAAACAAGACACGCAGGAAGCAAGGAAGGCAGCAGGGCAGAGACACGAGTGGGGCAGAGATGGTGCTCTTAGTGAGCCCACCCACTCTTGTCAAAGTCCCTATTGACTCAGTAAAACCACAGGCTCTGGGGCAAAGTTACTCCTGTCCTCGGGACAGCTCCATCAGAGCCCTGCTCCCACATTCCGGCCCTGTGCCCCCAAACCAAGGCCAGGGAACACCCCACCGGTGCCTAACTGGGGACAGCGAGCAGCCAATGCTTTTTGTGCTGCCTGGGACCTTCCTCCTCCCCCCTGGCCCCTTTCGGGGCTCTGCTGCCAGGTTTAACTGCAGCAGCGTTTCTGCCAGAGGTGTCTTCAGGAAATAACCTGGGAGCAGTTTTGGTCCCTGCCACACAATCCAGAAGGGTGTTGCAGGTGGAGACCCCGCTGTCCCTGCACAGGTGCCGAGAGGGACGGCAGCAACCCCACCAATCCCTGCAGCACAACGGGAAACAGGCTGAACATCCAACAGTCTCCCTCTTGGAGCAAAAGAATTGTCTTTGCAGGAGCCAAACCAGCCCTTTTGGGAGGCCTGGCTCACAGCTGAGTGTTTTGATTACCTTTCTCCAGCACCCACACAAGCCCACGGTTGTTCACTGCCTTTCTAAACACGTGGACATTTTCCTGACGAATCCCCACACAGCCAGCCTTCCACAGAGAATCTTGGGCACCCTGACACATCGCTCCAAGCCGCTCTCCCAAGTCCGTTTCTCTCCACCTCACCAGGGTGCAAGAGGAGTGTGAGCAAGCCCTGGCCACCCCGGCCCCCACTGATGGCTCCAGGGGGAGCTTTGCTCCCTGAAGGCCTCAGACTTGTCCTGATTGTCCCACATTCTTAAATGACACCCCACAAGCCACTCTGGGAGGACAACTGGAACGTGGGCCCACATGATGGGTCCCACAACAAGAGCAAAGTAAAGAAGGTCAGGTGAAGCCTTTTTACTTCACTCTTGTTGTGGGAGAAGAAAAAAATATGGAAAACACCCTCCCCTCCACATAAACACAGGATCCAGCACTCCCCCGTGTTAAGGATGTCGCCTACTTTGGCCCAGAATCAGCCCCCAGGGATTTAAATGCCACAGCAGAGCCTGTTGGCATTTCCAGAGCTTCCTTTCAAGGTTCCCAGTGCTTTCAACAAGACACAGCTTGGCATGAGGAGACGGGAAGGACGTGGGTTCTATGGGTGTGACTGCACAGAGCAGCCATGGGGCAGGAGCACCGCAGTCCTAAGCTCAGCGTGGGCAGTTCCTGGGCTGGCCCTGCTCCCAGGGCACCCACAGCCCCTTCTGCGGTCCCTTCATGGGGGGAACAGCCCCAGAGCTCACTGTCTGTGTGGACAGGTCACCACTGCCTCCCTGGACCACAGCCCAGGACGAGGAGAAGCTCCCAGTCAGACCCTGACCATCCCAGCAAGAGAGGGTCCCACATTGCACACGGTCCCACCTTCACCACACCGGTCCTCACTGCACCCAGAGCCCCCCAAATCCCGGGTCTCACTCACTGCAAGCCCTCTGCCACAAACGCCCGGGTCTCACTGCAGCCATCCCCCCAAACCCTCTGCTTCCCTGCAACCACCCCCAAACCCGGGTCTCGCTGCAGAGCTCCCCCTACCCTGAAACTCCAGTGCCTCACTACAGCTTTGCCCCAAACCCCAGGTTTCCCTGCAGCACCCCCTCCCCAAACTCCAGGTTTCCCTGCAGTCCCCCCACCCACATCCCAGGTGTCACTGCAGCACCAACGCCCCCGGCCCCAAACCCCCCCTGTGTGTCACTGCAAACCCACCAAACCCTGGGGCTCACCTCACCTCCCACCCTCTCCAAACCCGGGTTTCAGGTCTCACTGCAGTCCCCCCGCAAAACCCCGCACATCACTGCAAACCCCCCTCCCCCAAAACCCCAGGTCTCACTGCAGACCCTCCCAAAACCCGGGTCTCCCTACAATTCCCCTTCAAATCTCGGCTTTCACTGTGGTCCCTCCCTCCACCCCAAACCCCGGGACTCCCTCTACATCCCTTCCCCACACCGCGGCTCTTCCTACAGCTCCTACCAAGATCCCACGCCAGCCCCCACCCTCCGCTGGAGCCCCCCCCCAGCCTCCCCCCCCCCAGGCCCGGCGCCCCCTCAGCGCCCCCCTCACGGCGCCAGGCCCCGAGCCCGGCCCCCGTCAGCGCCGCTACCTTGTACTTGCTGAAGCCAGCGAGCTGCTCGGGGCTCACGTACTCCATGGTGGCGCTCCCAGGGCTCCTGCTGCCGCCGCTCCCGGCGCTCCCGGTGCCGCTGGCGCTGCTCCCGCTGCTCCCGGTGCCGTTCCCGGTGCTGCCGGTGCCGCTCCCGCTGCCGCTGCATCGGCCCACCCGGCGTGGCCGTGACGTCACCGCACCCCGCCCCGCCGCGATGGCGCCGCCTGGCGGCCGGGAGGGCCCCGCGCAGGGGGGAGCGGGAAAACCCGGAAAAAAGATCCCAAAAGATCCCAAAAGATCCCAAAAGATCCATCCAGCCCCGCCCTGGGGCAGCGTGGAGCCATTCCCCGTGTGCCGGCACGCCAGCCCTGCTAGGAAGTCCCTCTCCGTCTCTCTTGGATCTCCTGCAGGTACCAGAAAGGGCTCAAGGTATCCCTGTACCCTTCTTGTCTTCCGGTGTCCTCATGGATTCTGTGTGGGACGAGACCCTACAGACCATCTCGTTCCGCCCCCTGCCATGGGCAGGGACACCTTCCCCTATCACAGGTTGCTCCAAAACCTGTCCATCCTGGCCTTGGACACTTCCAGGGATGAGGCAGCCACAGCTTCTCTGGGCACCCTGTGCCAGTGCATCATCGCCCCCACAGGGAACAATTCCTTCCCAATATCCCATCCAGCCCTGCCCTCTGGCACTGGGAAGCCATTTCCTCTTATCCTGTCCCTCCAGGCCCTTGTCCCCAGTCCCTCTCCAGCTCTCCTGGAGCCCCTTTAGGCCCTGCAAGGGGCTCTGAGCTCTCCCTGGATCTTTCCCTTCTCCAGGCTCTCCCAGCCTAGCTCCAGAGCAGAGGGAGGGAGAAGAAGGGGAGGAAGAAGAGAGCAAAGAGGGGAAGGGAAAGTAAGAGCAAAGTTGGTGCTCTCAGACCTCCCCATCTGCCCTTCCATCCCGGCTCCTCCCAGCCTGGCACCCCAGCCCTGTCCCCCTCCTTCCCCAGCCCCTCTTTCCCAGCGTGTGCAGCACACAGCCCCCACTGCACAGTTCCTGCTCCGCTTTACAGCCGCACCCCAACACCATCAGCCCTCCTCGGAGCCAGGCAGGGTGTCAGAGACCGGAAAAGGTTGGTCTCTGGAGACATTTTGGGATGCAGGTGTGTGGGGAGGTGGGGCAGGTCGGGCCTTGCTTTGGCCAGGCAGTGCCCTGCTCTTCCACCACACCCCCCAGACCAGCCCTAGAGCATTCCAGCCTGGCAGAGCTGTCCAGCACTGGCACACCAGAGGCTGCCCCAGTTCTCCCTAACCCAGCTCCTGAGTCACCGAGTGACCAGAAGTCCCACATAGGGGGAGGGTCCACGGAGGCCCTGGAGTTTAGAAGGCTGACCACAAGGTGACCGCGTGTCTGACCCTGCTTGCTCATGGAGTCTACACTGGAATCCAGCAGTTGGTAGCTGTATGTGTGTTTTTCTATATCTTTTTTGTCTTTCTCTCTTTCTTCTCCTTCTAATTCTCTTTTCATGGAACATTTTGGGTAAGGTAACATCAAAGAGCTTTAAAGGTTGCTAGGTTAAATGGGGTAGGTTAATGCTATTTATATGTGTTTTATGTTGAATTGCATGTTGAGTTAAATCCTTTGCCAAAATTCCTTGATTTTCTATCATTTGCCACCAAAGTTCTGCGTAATTTTGACATCTTGAGAATATGTGGTTGGTATTTCTCCTGTGTGCCAACCCTGGGTAAAGGAACCTCACTTGAGCCCCTTCCATTTGAACGCCCCGGGGTGTTACACAGGATCACTGCACCCTTCGTCCCAACTGGTGCAGACTGGGAGAGCTGCTGCATCCCGGTGTCACTGGAAGGCACAGAATCCATGAATGCTTGAGGTTGGGAAAGACCTTTAAGCTGTTTGTGCTCCCCACAGCAGGGCCTACAATTTAGGAGACGCCAGATGATCCCACTGAGGGAGACTTTGGCCAAGGAGTCCTGGCAGAGACAGGGCAAGGTGCAGAGAGCCATCTGGCTGTACTGGAGAGGGAGCTGGCACAGGTGAGAGTAGCAGGTGAGGGACCCTGAACCCTCCTGATACCAGGCCTGAGGCCACCCCCACTTGCTGCACTGGGTCCCTCCCAGTCAGCCCAGTTGTGGCACTGGATCCCCCCCACTCACTCCAGCAGCTGCACTGGGACATTCCCCACTCAGCCCAGGAGGTGACACCATGGCCAGGGGCACCTCCACTCCCAGTGCGGCTCCAGGAACCGGCCCAAATCCCCTCCCAGCCCAGCTGTCCCCAGGCCCTGGCACTCAGCCCTTGCAGCACACGCTCACCCAGCCCAGCTCTGGCTCCTGTCACTGGCTCCGGCTCTGCTTGGCCAGGGCTGGGCTTGGCAGAGTTTGGGCCCGTTCCCCTTTTGTCCCGCAGGTTCCCAGCTGAGCATCTCCAGAGCACAGAACTGCGCTGGATCAACCTTCCCAGCCCTCCGTGCCAGTGACAGGCCAGGCTTGGTTCCCAGCGCTGCCTCCCTTGGCACCTGCCACTCCCACTGGTTTCCCTGGATGTTGTTGTGGTTTGGAGCTTCCTGCCCTCTCTTCTGTCCCTGCAGACAGTGAAGCTGCTCCTGGAGCAGAGATCCTGAAAGGAGCAGAGCCTCTGCTGCCACACGCCCTTCCCCAGTGTCACCCCGCTGTCCTCTGCCTGTGTGCCCCACACAGAGCTCCAGTCACCCCCAGCTGTGGCTGCCCTGAACACAAAGGAGGCACAGAGCAGCACGGTCCAAATCAACTCCTTTATTAGCAGAGCCTGCAGGGGATGAGGCTGAAGCAGCCCTTCAGCAGCTCTCCAGGAGGGCTTGGCCCTCGCATTGCCAGCGGCATTGCAGCACCTGCACAGCCAAACTGCCCACACGTCCCTGGGGCAGTGCCAGATGGTGCCACCTTCTCCAGGGCACGGCTCCGGTGCCACCAGCCTGCCTGGACAGCACCAGCACTGCCCCGAGGGCCGCTGCGGAAGGTGCTGGCAGATGGGATTCTCCACATGGGGCATTCCAAAGGCTTTGGCTCAGCAGCGAGGCCAAGGGCAGGAGCAGCTCCTGCCGGGGCTGAGGGCTGGAGGGAAGGGCAGCAGCCCCAGGCAGCTGAGCAGGAGCGGCTGCCCTGGACAGAGACAGAGCACCTCCAAGCCAGGGAGTGGAAGCACTGCCTGAGCCATGGGGCTGTCGTGTCACTGCTTTCCTGAGCCCAGGGACACAACAGCTCCTGCTGGGAGAACGGCCTCAGCTGATCCAGGAGGCTGCAATGAGAGAGGCAAGGATGATGCCCAAAAGCCAAGCAGCCCAGCTTGCAGCCAGTGTGGAGCTGCCCTCAGGCCTCACAGCCCTTTCTCCAAGCAGGACACCTCCTTGCTGCAGGAAAACTGCCTTTGGGACACTGTCCCTTCTTGTCTCACAGCAGCGGATCCGAGGGGGGCTTTGAGTGCTGCCTTTGCCCTTGCCCTGGCCCTTGGGATCAGGCTTGGCCACAAGGCCGATTGGCCCAGGGAAGGGGTTTGGTTTGACTCTAGGACAAAGCAGAGGGAAGTGTTTATGGCAAGAAGGCAAAAGCATTCTGGCTTTATCATGAAGCGAGGGAGTTGCTGAGCAATGGCTGCAGTAACCCACCTTATTTTACCAAATTTGGGAGCAATTAGATACCATTGGCTGTGTGTGGCTTGAGAGTGTCATTGTTGTAACTGCAGTTTGTGGAGAGCCTGGTACAAAGTTCTTCTAAACTGCAAAGCCGTTGTGGTTCTTCCTTCCCATGGACATGGCCTAACTCTTGTCCAGCTCGGACAGTGCTTCCTGCTTGGTAACTCTCTGCCACGCCTCAGGGATTTCTCCTTTGCCCTGAAATTTCCCATTGTACAAAGCTTCCAGCTGTGTCCTGAAATGAGACACAAACCATTTCCAGTACGCCTGCATGGATGGATCAGGAAGAATGTTCCATGTGGAAACAGGAGGTCCAGCATTACGGTATGTCTTGTAAGGGAACCGTGGGCCACCAACAAGTCTGAACTGGCAATCACTTGCAACAAGGCTGGAACAAATATCAATGACCAGGTGGTCCGTCTCATGCCACTTGAATCCCGTCAAAGCTTGTGGGCGATGGAAGACCAGCTGATGGTCTCCATCATGATTCTGCATGGTGTTTGTGCAAACAGCCCCACAAAAGCGACACTGCTCCCAGCACCCCGAGAAATGCTCTGCCAGGATGGTGTGAGGCTGCCTTGCAAATGAGCTCATATCGGCATCAGCAAATCCTTTCCTGAGCCTGTCCCTCAGGTCATCCAGAGCTTCTGCCATGGCGCTGCTCAGGAACTCAATGTCTGTGACCTCCTGGTGCTCAATGCCCTTCAGGTCACTTCTGGGCAAGTTGATCACCTCTGTCAGTTCCCGGCAAAATTCATCCAGCCAAAGAGAGACTTTGTCCTCTCTGTCTTTTCTGTCTTTGACAATCTGGGTTGAGAAAGAAACAGCTTTCAGGATGCTTCCATAGAGAAGATTAAGGGAGGAATCTAAAAACTTTTCCAGCCTCCTGTTCCCATCTAAACAGTAACTCCTAACTCGTGTCTCAATGTAACTCTGACAAAACTGTTTTGGAAACTTAAGGTACTCCTTGAAATACTCAAAATTTTCTTGTTCTGCCAGGTATCTCAGGATGGAGATTTCCAGATTGGCTCTGTTGCCCTGGAAATCTGGGAATTTGCCCTGCATGTCCTCAGCAATGGCTTTAGCCGTCCTCTCATAGACCGCCCGGTGAAGAGCTGGTTCAATCTTCTCACAAAGGAAAACAGCAAAAGTTGTGATAGAAGTGGCTCCTTGGCAGGAAATCTGGAAACACTGGAAGAAATCCTCTCTCTTGCTGCTCAGGTACACGACTGGGTCATTTGCCTTTTGGAACGCTTCATGCATGACTTTAAACCTTTCTGCTGCCATTCTGCACAGATACAGAGACAAATCTATGCTGTACTCTCTGTTAAAAGTACATTTTGCATTGCTGGGGACAGAGTTCACACCTTCCTGTACTTCATTGAGTATTTCATGAATAAAATTTCGACTGTAATCCCGTTTCTCCTCTTCCTTCTTATCAATGTTTGCTCTCACACATGCTATGATGCTGTCTGTGATGTGCTGCAAGTTGATCACATCAGCGTTGGAAATGCTCCTGGGATCTTGGAAGTAACCCAAATACTTTTTTTTCATGACGTGTTTCTGCATGTCAAAAGAAAATCCGCTGTCTTTGGGAAATGATGTGATCCTGGCATGGAAACCCGGCTCCTTAAAGTGCTCTAGAAGGACATCTTCGATTTCTGCATCGATATCCACCTGTTCCTGAGGACGAGCAGCACTGGAGACTTCGGCAATCCAATTGTTCCAGACAGGGGTAAAGCTGTCCTTCAGTTCTCTCTCACTGAGGCTCTTCCCTTTCAGAGTCAAAGCCAACTCCCTACTCCTTCTCAGGAGCTCATCTTCATATTGCACCTTCCTTGCATCCAGTTTACTCTGCTCCTTCTGTAGCTCAATAAGATTCTTACATTTCTTTTTTGTTTCAAGAAGAAGAGCGTCTTTTAGTTCTTTCAGCTTCAGTTCTGTGCTTGATTTCCACTGGACCACTGTTTCACGGTCTTTGCCCTCCCTGAAATACTTTTCCACTTCTTTCTCAATGGCATCACTTGTCTCTTGCACCTGCCCTTCAAGGTGTTCCCTGGTCACATTCTGCAAATCCCCATTCCGAATTTTGTTGTCCAGTCTCATCTGCATGTCTAAGACGTGACTCCTCAGCCTCCAGGTCCACTGACTAAAGGCGCTTTCCAGTTTCCTGTATGCGGCAATCTCCAGGGAATTCTTGAAGCTGAAAACAAAGTTTTCATTCAGCAACGCATTCCAGAGGTCACCAATACGAACTTTCAGGCTCGAGAGCCTCAAAATGCTGTGCTGCGACTGCTTCTGGGCAGCCTGGAGGATTTTGCTCTTTAGTTGCTGGATGTTCTGGCTGTAGGTGGGGTTGGGTGGTGCCATCGGGGGGTTTCCTTCCCACAGGTGAGCAAAGTAGTGAATGTGGGTGTTCACATCAAAGCCAATGACGTCGCTGAAGGAGGAGATGTCACAGAATTCCTGCTGGGCAGCTACCACGGTCATTTCATCCAGCTTTTCCTGCAAACGCCTTTGTCCTTCCATGTTCTGCTCCTTGGCAGTTGCTTCTCCCACGTTTTGGTGGACAAAGAGGCAGCTTGGGGAAAGATTGACTTTCTTCATCCTCAGGAAAGCCTGCACAGCGATCTGGAGAACATCTTGCATTTCTGAGGGATTTTCTCCAAAGATATTGATCACAGTCATGTTGCCAATGCCAATGACAAAGGTGGCCAGCTCATTGTCGTGGTTCAGGGAGTGTTTATTGGCCATCTCAATGGCACGGAGTCCCTCTGTGTCCACCACCAGCACAAAATCAAAGCCCAAGTCTTGCTGCAGCTCCTCACCCACTGGGATGAGCTGCATAAAGGCTCCGCGGGTGCATCTCCCCGCGCTGACGTTGAACTGCAGACCAAACATGGCATTCAGCAGGGTGGACTTGCCTGTGCTCTGGATGCCGAGCACGGAGAGCACAAACACTCGTTTGTCCCCCAGCCTCTCAATTAAGCTGTCAAAGATTGCTCCCACCCAGCGCAAGGGCAGGTAAGAAGCATCCCCATCCATCAGCTCCACAGGATACCCTGAAACCATCAGATCTGCTGCAATCTCTGGCAGTTTGACAAAATTGTAATTCTTTTTCTTCATTAACTGCAGAGCTTCATAAATCTGCCCTACCTCTCTCAAGAGATGTTCCAGGCCAATGGATGAATCGTTGATTTCATCAGAGAGGGCATTCAACCGACTCTGCAGCTGAGCTTCCATGCTGGGTTTTTTCTTGCTTTTCTTTCTTGCCAGGACTTCAGACCATAACTCGTGATAGTCTCTCCTCAGTTCTTCAAGGCGACCGCAGGACAGCTCATCCATAAAGACCTTCATCCAGTGCAGGAAGTATTTCTTGGTATCTGCTGGCTGGGCCTGGAGAAAGCCAAGGAATGATTTCATCAGTGAGTTAAGGGGGAAAGCTTGTTCAAGTTGCTTTCTTCTTAGTGCTTTCTTCTCATATTCAATTTGGCTGCGATGATGCTCAATGCTCTTGTTCCTCTTCTCCTGCAAGCGAGTGAGCTCTTTGTCCTTTTTGCACCACTGGTACCACAGTTTTCCTTGAAGGGGCAGGAGCTGGGATTTGATCTCAGACAGCTTCTCTTTCTTCAGAAGCTCCACCAGCTCCTTTGCCTTTGCTTTGGCCGTCACACACGCAGGCTGATCTGCATCCACTATGAATCCATGCTGGTGAGCTTTATCCAGGCATGCATCCAGGCTGAAATGTGGATTAGATCCTTCCAGGAGATTCCCAATTGTCTTGGTCAGCTGGACCATGAGTTCTGCTTCGTTTCTGTTCTTGATCCCTATTGTTATGTTTTTGCTGGCTTGTCCAGCTGCAACATTCTCTTTTTCCGTGAGAAGACAAACCAAAGGCCTTTGTGACTGCCACAGACCCTGCAGAAGCTTTTTCCCCCTGTTGTCCATGTGCTCTGAATCGGATACGAGAGCCACGTTGACAGCAGATATCTCCTGCAGGAACTGCAGCTGTGCTCTGTGATCCCTGGCATCTCCATGCAGGTTACAGAAAGCCACGCAGCACTCAAAGGTGTCATCAGGGCTTCCGCGGGGGCAGTACCAGGTGATCTCCACCACCCCTTCCATCAGCAAACGCTCTCTGGTGCTGCCTCTGCAGTGGCGGTGGAAGAAAGTGTCGTGTTTGCGTTTGCTCAGCAGAGCGTTCAGGAGCTGAGACTTGGAAGAGGAGGCCGAGCTGCCAATGCGGATGAAGGACACAATGGGTGTCTGTGCCTGAAAGATGAGTTTGTTGTTGTAACTCTTTGTTCCAGCCTCCTTTCCTGACTTGTCTGCCTCTTTCCAGCTCCTTTGGATTTGGCTGAGGGCGTAGAGCGGGAACTCGATGTGTGAAGTGCACGGGTTGGGCACCAGCAGAGGCAGCGCCAGTTGGCAGAACGCCAGCTTGGTTGCAAGGGACTGTCTCAGGAAGTCATCAGCACAATGGAAAATGGCCATCTGCAGGTCCATGGGGTGCACACGGCTGTCCCTGCTTCCAGGTTCAGGGACTGCTTCCGTCAGGTTGTCAAGAAAGTTTTCAAAGGAGTCTGAAGGTTCGTCCTCTTGCTCTGTCATTTGTGGCACGGGTGCAAGTCCTGCATTGTTCTCGTCCCAGCAAGTCAGGTACCTCACCTGGTAATCCACTGTTAACAGCTTTTGCAAGAAGTAAAATGGCAGTTCCTTGTCCTTGCTGGGCTGGCTGTCCTGCAGAGATGTCTTGCAGATGGTGCGGAAATCTCCCATCCCCATTTTTCTTGGATAGTGACTTTTGAGTCCAAGGCGCTTGAGCAACTGGAGGAATTCCTGGTTTGCAGTGGTTTCATTTGCTTTGGATTTGCTGCCGTCTGACTTGGACTGAGACTGACTGGGGGGCTCAGGTGTTGGAAAAGTGTCTTCCATGTCTCTGAGTATGTTCTGCATCCTCTGTTCATCCATTTTCTCATCCAAACACCCTCTGATCAAGGAATGCAAGTCCTGTTCCAGCCTCTCCCAGTCTTTGCCTCCACTGTGCTTTTGGAGGAGATTCTTGATCCGTGTGGACCACAAGCCTTGCATGTGATCTTCCATGAAAACTAAACGCTCCTTCTTCTGCTCAGGGGACAGCTCTTGACTTTCGGGTGCCACAGTCAGACCCGTCAGCAGAAGGGAGGCCTCAGCTCTGTCGGCATCTTGCTCCTTCAGGTTCACGTACTCCTCATGTGCCGCTTCCATTTCCTTGGCCATGTACTGAATTTCTGGGTGTCCAAGGAGGTGTGGAAAAGTGCTGCTTTCCACGTTGTACCCTGTGCTGGTCACAATCAAGAGCACCAACAGTTCCATGTCCTTCTCAGCCCGTTCCTGGAGAGACTGGAGCAAGGAATAAATGGCGAGGCTGGTGGTCAGGGTGGCTTCTATCTTTGCTTGATGAACAGCAGAAGCAGAGCTTCCTGGTGCATAGGTGACAGCATAGATGTGCTCCCTCATTTGCTGCAGTGTTTTGATGAGCTCTTCAAGCTCAGAGACTTTGGGCCGTCTGGGAAGCTGGTGCTCAGTCTGGAAGATCCATTGCATAATGAAGGAAGCCTCAGGGAAGTCCTTGACAGAGTAGATATGAGGATCCAGAAGGCTCCTCAACATTACCTTGATAGAGGTGGTGTTTTCTGGAGGTGACTCCTGGCAACTGCGCACGGTGTTCACCAGGAAGTCCTGCAGGGCTTTGTCCGACAGGCACACATTGATCCACACACTGGGGTTCTTGGTTTTTGCATGCAGATCCTCTTTTAGCTCCATCAGCATGAGCAGCTTCCTTTCATCCACCATCACCTCCCAGGCCTTCACAGTGGCCATGAAATCTCTGGCCTCTTGCACTGCACTGTCCAGTTCCTCTCCAAAAATGGTGCCGACGCTCTGATTTGTCAGCGCTTTGTACGCATCCCTGAGGGCTCTGCTCAACTGAGTGACAGACTTAAAATCCCTGCTGTGATTGCACCGGATAACATCCCACACTGGGATCAGCTCAAAGCCGCGGTCGATAACGCACCACGTTGTGTTATCAGACACGAGCCCCGTTTTCCACTGAGGAAGAGAAGCTGTGTCTGGTGGGCCCCCTGTGTTGAGCACGTAGAGCTGAATCGCTGTGTGGGAACTCTCTCCGGCTCTTCCCTGGATGGAAGCCTTGGAGCTGGATTTGGAAACATCCAGGGTCCCTCCAACACTGGCCCCAAAGCCACCCCAGCTGGCCCTGACAAAGCTGTTCAGAGCTTTAGAGGTTTGTTGCTTCATCTCTTCCCGCTGCTCGGCTTGGAATCCTTCTGTAGACGCCTTCCACCAGAATATCCCTCCAAAGTGGAGGGGACCATGGTTTATGTGGGACCCAAACCTGTTGAAGAAGCTCTCACACATCTTCAGCAGGGTGCAGCTGTCTTCTTCCTCAATGCAGCTCAAAAGCTGCTCCATGTCTTGCAGCTCCTGCAGAGCTGCATCCGAGAGGCGAAGCTGATGCCTTTGGAAGTAGCAGGAGGCCAGAGGGATGTACTGGTACTTGGTGGTACAAAAGTAGCTCTGCTCAGAGTGGGACTGGTGGATGTTCTGTGACTGTGAGGAGCTGCTGTGATCTACACCCGCTTCCAGACAAACCCCCCAGAATGCGGCTTTGGCAGAAACGCTGATGCTGAACCCCAGCTGCTCCATGGACTTGGTGAAATTGGATTCTGCCGCAGAGGAGGAGAACTCCTTCCTCTCAAGTAGCGATCCTTGCTCCGGACCAGAGAGCTGGAATCCCTCAGGAACCCTGAGGAGCTGCTCTCGCTTTGCCAGCACATCTTCAGGTCTGCTGGTTCTGTAGATGCCCTGCAGGGCCAGTCCCCCTGACGCGCGGCTCAGCACCTCCGTGTCGGGGATGTGCTCCGTCCTGCCTGCTGACAACTCCTGCTGCTCCAGCTGCTTGTGGATGCTCTCCAGCATATCTGCCAAGGGCTTCTTTGGCGATGGCCAGAACTCTTTTGGAATTTCCATGGCTTTCCACAGAGTCTCTGCTTTCTCCCTCAGAGCATCCTGGCTGTGGCTGTGGCTGTTGAGCATTTCTGTCAGATCATTTAGGGCTTGTTTGGCCACTTCTTGTCTCTGCTTTGTCTTCTCCAAGTGCTCCTTCTGCACCTCTTCAGTGGTTGTTTTGTTGTCTTTTATTTTCAGGAGTTTCTGGAGTGCCTTTTTCTCCCAGGGGTGCCATGCTGCACACTCCAGCTTGAGGTAGTCTTTATATTCCAGATGTTGCAGGGCTTCTCTGCACTCAATTCCCAGGACCTGCGACACTTTGGGCACCCAGTATCCAGCATCCAGTCCTTCCTTCTGAAATGCCTTTGCCAGCTGTGCCTTGGCATCCCCCTCTTGCATGTCCTCCTGCGAAGCCATGGCTGTGAAGGAAGAAAAGAGAGTGTCCCTAAGCTGTGTTGTCAGAGGCCCCAGCCTCCTGGCAGAGGCTCTGCAGCAGCTGCGGCCCTGGGGATTGCTCGCACCCGGCTGCTGGAGCCCAGCCTGGCATGGCACAAGAGCCAGGGTCTCCTTCCCAGCACGCTGGATGTGCCTGTTGCTTTCCTGTTTGCAGGATCAACCCTGAAGCTGAGTGTGTATCCCACAGACAACGCAGACACACACACAGACACACAGATACAGACAGACACAACAGACACACACAGATACACACAGACACACAGACACACACAGAGAGTCACTCAGCCCCACACCCTGCCCTGGGCAAGGTGCTGCCTTCACCATCACCCCCATCCTCCCAGCAGGGCTCCTCAATTCACAAGTGCAGATAGCCGGGAGCATTCCTGGCTCCCTCGAGCACTGGCTCAGCCCCTCTGCCCGTCCAACAGCCCTGCCTGCATCCTGCACCCTCTGCCCAGCCCCATGGCTGCCCTGCTCGCTGGCTGGCCCAGCCTGCTGCTCCCAGCACCCGCAGACAACACTCACACACTCCCCCCACAGGCACCCCACGCTCCCCAGACACACTGTCCCCACGCCCGGCACGGCCACACGGGCTCTGACCTGTGCTCCTGCTGCAGCTGCCGGCGCGCAGCCCCTCCCTCGCCCCACACTCGCCTGTTCCCAGGAGCTGCTTCCTGGCACACTCAGGGGCCCAGTGCAGTGCAGGGGGAAAATCTACAACTTCAGGCTGCTCAGGGGCGAGTTACAGAGGGCCCTGGGAAACAGTTCTGGAAGATGCTGGCGTCCTGCCTTGGGGATGGTTCTTATCCCATAGCCAGTTTGATTGTGGTTTTGTTTCATGTCTGGAGTTGTCACTGCCCCCCCCCCCCACCCACCCCCCAACTCAGGAATATCACAATGGGTGAAGGGTGGCCTGGGATTCTGCGGGGGGTTGGGGGCCCAGGGCCGCTCTTCCTTCCAGTAGGGGCAATCAACACGGCGGCCATGCGGCACAGTGGGTCTGACCTGAGATCCTGCTGCCCTATGGGTTTTTTCTTTTTTTCCCCTCTTGGCGTTTCCTTGCTTCAGCACTGTGACCAGGGCTGGCCAGCTTGCTTCTCTCCTCCTCTGCTGCTTGGGAGCCCAGAGCCAGTGTGTGCTGTGCCAAGACCTGGGAGCACCACCCACCCCCACCAGGCCATTCCCCTGGCACAGCCAGCAGCCTGACCTCAGGACCAGCCCTGGCCAGTGAGCTGTGCAAAGGAGCAATCCCCCGCCCAGCCCCCGCTGCTTCTGCCACTGCTTTGGGATTTTTTGCTACACTTCGATTCAGGGCCCCAGGTCTGCTCACCTCTGCTCTTCCCGCCCACCACTCTGGAGTTCCTGCTACAGTCCAGCTCACCACCCAGAATGGTACCGAGACCGGCTGCTCCCTGTGGGTTGTGCAGTGGAAGCCATCTCTTCTCTCCCCTCTCCCCTGAGCCGCCATTGCCGTGTGGAGAGGCAGCTGAGCTCGCACCACAGCGCCCCCTGCAGGCGCGGAGGAACCAACGCCCCTGCCCTGCCCGGCCGGGAGCCACCATCGCCCCTGCTGGCCGTGAGCAGAACTGCAGCCATGGCCTGGTGCCACCATCGCCCCTGCTGGCCGTGAGCAGAACTGCAGCCATGGCCCGGCCGGGAGTCACCAGCACCCCTGCTGGCCGTGAGCAGAACTGCAGCCATGGCTGGGAGCCACTATCGCCCCTGCTGGCCGTGAGCAGAACTGCAGCCATGGCTGGGAGCCACTATCGCCCCTGCTGGCCGTGAGCAGAACTGCAGCCATGGCTGGGAGCCACTATCGCCCCTGCTGGCCGTGAGCGGAACTGCAGCCATGGCCCAGCCGGGAGCCACCATCGCCCCTGCTGGCCTTGAGTGGTAATGCAGGCATGGCCCGGCCGGGAGCCACCAGCGCCCCTGCTGGCCGTTACCGGAACTGCACCAGAGGGGCGGTCGCCTGATGGGTGAGACAAGGCTGTGACTGGGTTTCTGGTTTTTTTGTTGCTGCTGCTGCTGTTGTTTGTTTGTCTTGGTATATATGTATAATCTAGTAAATACCTCTTGTTCCTTTTCCCATATCTTTGCCTGAAAGCCCCGTAATTTCAATGTTAGAATAATTTGGAAAGAAGAGGGTCATATTCTCATTTCCAGGAAGGTTCCCGCCTTCCTTGGAAGACACCTGTCTTTTAAACTAGTACAGGTTCATCAGTGCTGGTCACTTTTTATTGAAAAATCCCGGAAAGACAAGGCAGACATTGGTCACAGGCACTATGGGCTCAGGACGGGAAACTCCTGCTCATCACCCTAAATTTCCTTTTACAACACATTAACCCATAGAGCTGATCAATGACAACCAGTTAATCTGAGCTTTTTGGATTTCAGTAAAGCTTTTGATCCTGCCTCTCCCAGGATCCTGGTGTGTCCCTTCCAACTCAGGCCATTCAATCATTCCATGATTCTCACCCTAACGGAGCTGCTGCCCTCCCTGGACATCTGCCTTTAAACCTTTGGGGTTTTTGACACTGTCACACAAGCCTGATAATTGTCCCAGTCTCCATTCACTTGGATATTGGAGAGATTGATTCCATGCACAAAACCTTCCTGACATTCAGCTTCTGTCCCACCAAGGCCACGAGACTCTTACCAGCACAGGTATCGATGCAAGGGGCTTGGACTCAGATATAGATCTGAGGGCTCCTGTACCCTCCCAGAGCCTTCAGGGACAGCTTTCCCTCGGGATCCATGGAGATTTGAGCAATCTGTGCAAGGGCTGTGGGCTCTGATTCCCCTCACCCACCTCACAGCAGATGCTCCCGTTGCTCCAAGCCTTGGTTTCCCAGTGGACACTGGCAGCCGAGGGCCCCAGCTCAGGTGACAGAGCACAGCAGCAGTGGCAGGCCTGGGACACACAGCGGGGTGAAGAGAAGAAGATGGGAACCACCTTGAGGACTCAGGAGGAAGAGCACCAGAAAGGAAAGGTTCAAAATCCTAAAGGAGAAGAGCAGAGAGACAGGAGAAGGCAACCCATGAGCATGGAGGATTCATTCCAGGGAGGCCTGGAGGCCAACCCTTCTCCTCCACTGGGGATCACCCAGGCAGCAAAGATTCCTCAGTGCCCTTTTGGGGAGCTGACCAGAGCAGGGTTTCACCTGGGACCTGCATCCCTGTTGCCCCACCAGAAGGAAGCTGGACATGCTGGAGAGGCAATGCCAGGCACAGACACAAGAGGGGAAGAGAATGGATTGAGAGCAGCCCTGAGGAGAAGGACTTGGGGGTGCTGATGGGTGAGAGGCTGTGCAGGGAACATCTGTGCTCTCGGGGCAGGAGACAAGGTGTGCAGGGGGCAGAGCCCAGGGAACAGCACTGACAGTGGGGCAGCCCCGTCCCACCACTGCCCACACCCCACAGCTGCTGCTGGGGGGAAGCTCAGGCCCCCGGAGAGGGGGAGAAGCAGCGCTGGGCTTGGATCCCAGCAGGCACTGAGCCCCCACCAGCAGGATGGGGACAGGAGGGGGAAATCAGAAGCAGGAAAAACTGCTGGCTCGAGATAAGGGCAGTTCAGCAGCGGAGGAAAGGTGGGCGTGCTGGCAGAGCACAGGAGGGACTTTGGACACCAATTGTTTTCTTTGGGCACATGTCCAGCTGCTCCCCGGGCAGCAGAGCCAAGTGCAGAACAGCTGCTTGGGAAGGGAACACTGGCTCAGGGCCACTGCTGTAGCTTGTCCACTCGGGCCACTTGTCCCAGCCCTGTCCCCTCCCAAATTCTCTCCCATTCGGGCGCTGCCAGCGCTGGTTCAGGCTCAGGAGCCGGGGGCTGCCCTGGACAACATTAACTCCAGCCCAGCCACACCCTGAAGCAGCCCCCAGGCACCTTTGGCAGTCCCGCACGGCTTCCAGTGCTGCAGGAATAGGGCAAAAGCCCCATGCGAGTGTGCCAGTGCCCGCAGAGAGGCACTAAACACACGCAGGGGATAACTCGGGATCGAGTTTCACCTTGGGAGCAAACGAGGGAAGCAGCAAGGCTGGCAGCATCACCTGCCATGGGAATGCCTGCAGCCCGTTTCACGGGAACAGCCCCCCGAGAGTGTTTTCCCCAGCCCTGCCCCAGGGAAAGGGGCTCTGGGGGCGCAGGTGCCTTTGAGGGGCTGCCGCAGGGAGCAGAGCGCTCTGGGCGGTGCCGCTTAGACTGGAAGAGAGGAGAATGCCACCCTCCCTGCATGGGGAGGAAAAGGTAGAGCTGTAGCCCCGGGTGGCCGGACAGAGCAGGATGTCCCGTGCCTGCCCCTCATCCCCGCCAAGCTGCCCTGCTCCCGAAGGAGCGGCGCGGGGGCCAGGAACCCCCCCAGCATCAGCCCCAGGACGGCGCCCGGCCCCCATCGCTCCTGCCTTCAGGGGAGCGCAGCCCCCCGGCCCCAGCGCGGCGCTGGCGGTGCCCGGGCCGGGCAGGGTCGGTCCCGCCCGCGGGGAGCGTTTCCCGGCCGGGCACGGGCAGACGGCAGGGAAGGGGCTCCGCAATGGATCTGTGCCCGGCCAGCCCCGCTGGCAGCTCCCGGGCCAGGCTTTGCGCCTCCGCAGACCTCACTCTGCCCCTCCATCCCCCCGCATCCCTCCTCCTTCCCCCGCCGCTCCGCTCCCACCCCTCGGAGCCCGGCCCCCCTCCCAGCTCAGCCCCCGCAGCGCTCACGGCTCCCCCGAGCTCCCCCAAACCGGCTGCCAGCAAAGGCGGCTTCCTCCAGCCCACGCTCGGAGCAGACACCACCCGCCCGCTGCCCTCGGACCCCTCTTCTCCTGCCCTGCCCTCTCCCCAGACACGGCAAAACACAGGCAACAGGAGGCAGGAGCCCAACAAGATCCCGCTCCGGGCTGCTCCCGCCTCCCAGCCCCACAGCTCATCCCCAGCTCCTACCGTCCCCCTCTGGGACCAGCAGCTCCCGGGCTAAGAGAAGCCCATCCCAGCCCCTCTTTACCCAGCTCTGGCTCTTAACTCGGTGCTGCTTCCCTTTTTATAGCAGCAGCAGAGCAATTCCGGGAAATCAGGCGTTTGACTGCAGCAGAATGTGAAAGTGGAGCCACGCTTTTGGAGTCAGATGGTTTGGATTAGAGCCCAATTTCTGCTCCAGCCATGGTTTGAGTTGGCTGACGCTCCACTCTCAGCTCTTTGCACAGAGCTCTGACCCTTAACTGCTGTGCTGGTACCTGGAGGGCAGGTGAGGCCCTCAGCCCTTCCTGGGGCTGGTGCTCCATCAGGAAAAGGAGCAGGGGCAGCACAGCACCTCTGTTATCGATAGATTGATGCATAAAGTCATCTTTCATAAGTTTCTTTAGTGTTGCAGCCTGTGTAAGTTTTCCTCAGCAGTGATAAATTTGTAGTGATCCATAATGTAATGTGGATTTGATTGCTGCTGTTATTGATGGTTGTTATTAGTTTTTATTCCTATTCACTGCTGCTACAATTTATATCATAATGATGTAATTATTATTACTATTGAATGTTACTTTCAATAGAATTCTTTAGAATTGACTGCTACAATAATTGACTGCTGTCGGGGTCTCCTCCCCCCGCCATGTAGCCCTGAGGGGAGGCACGGGCTTTCCATGCCCCTGGTCAGCCTCGTTCCCCATTGGTTGGTTTGTGTTTCCTGCGCGGGCAAAGGACCTCGGGTCCTGACTGTAACAATTCCTCGGCAGATCCCGGCCATGCGGCTGGAGAAATAAACATCTCTGAAACATCTAGCAAGAATCCATATATATATATTTCTTTTCCACGGGACTCCTGGTTTGATATAGGCGTTACAGTATCCCCACTGCAACAGACTGCTACTGCAATTAGTTAGTATCACAAGAGTACTGGGATAAAACTAATTGCTGATAATAATAATATCAAGTGTGCTAGCTGGATGTATATCCAGGTAGGAGAAGCTGGAAAGGACTTAGGGCAAGGGCCTGGAGGGACAGGACAGAGGGAATGGCTTCCCAGTGCCAGAGGGCAGGGATGGATGGGATATTGGGGAGGAATTGTTCCCTGGGAGGGTGGGGAGGAGCTGGGCTGGAATTCTTGGAGAAGCTGTGGCTGCCCCTGGATCCCTGGAAGTGTCCAAGGCCAGGTTGGTTGGGGCTCGGAGCCACCTGGGACAGTGGGAGGTGTCCCTGCCCATGGCAGGGGTGGGATGGGATGGGCTTTGTCATACATGAAATCCCTAATTGTGCTTGGTCTTTGCATATTAAGTGCTTTAATTAGTTAATTTTGAGTTAAGTATTTTAAATTGAATGTTAAAATTAACCCATCAGCCGAGGTTCAAAAATCAAGTTCTATTATTAGTGTTTTCAATTGTTCAAAGTAGTTTATTTGCACCATTCCCAGTTAAAAGTTCCCCAGTTAAAATTCCCCAGTTAAGAATCCCTTTTTCAACTTTAAACCACCTGTGCACTGTGGGAGTGTTTTTCCTATGTTCATTGTCTACCTTTGCAAGTGTTTTAAGATGTATTAGATGTATTTTCATATTTTTTTTTAAGGGTTTTGCTTTGCACTTTAGTCCAAGGACCAACTCCAAACCCCCAGTTTCTAACAGCCAGCAGCTATTTTTAGCCCCGTAGCAACCTGAATCTTAATCAAAGCATGTTACCACCTTTACTTCAGCTGTTAACACCCCCCTGACAACGACGAGCTATTGGTGACAGAGATGATCTGTCAAAGGGAAAGCACCAATTGCCTTGGACCAAAGGGGTGTGCTGTGGGCGGGCTGTGGGCGGGCTGTGGGCGGGCTGGGGTGGAGCAAAGGCACTATAAAACAACGAGTCACGCCTCAGAGGAGGGGAGTCCTGGTGATCAGCTGTAGTGGACACCAGTGCTGGGTGTTAAAGCCTTACTCCTATTAAGGAGCCTTTAATAATTTTTTTTTTTTTACTTTTGGATTAGCTAAAAGTCGGCCCAGCACTACAAGTTTTTCTACCAGAGGTCCAGTGCTGTTTCAGCCTGAAGATCTCAAATCCCTGCACTCCTGGGGATACCACCTCCCGAGCCATAGGATCCTAAATTTTTATATTTTTCTAATTTTTGTAATTTTTCAATTTTTTTCTGTTTTCAATAATTATTTTTTTTTTTTTTTTAATAAGAGTTGTCTCATTTCTCACAGGCTTTAAGGCCCTTTCCCACCCAAACCAGTCCGGGATTCTCTGGGTCACTTCATTAATCCTGGGGACACTTTCCAGAAGGGAATTTTGGGGTATTTTTGGCAGTGTGTAATAAAGGGGGCAGGGGCTGCAGAGGGGCTCTGTGACCCCCCCAGCTGCTGCTTCACAGCTGGGTTCTGCTGGCTGAGAGCTCTTCCTTGCAAAACCTGTTCCCTGGCTGGGCTTGTCCTGCTCCTCTGGCTCGCCCCCCATGCCCAAAGCCCCACCTGCCCCAGAGCATGCCCGGGTTGGCTCCAGGGAGCCGGGGGAGCTCCGGTCAGTCAGGAGAAGGCAGGGAGAAGGTGTGGGGTCTGTCCTGGCCCCCTGCAGCCCCTGCAGCCCAGCTGGGATTTCCTCCAACAAGGCGAGGAAGCCCTGTGGAATTCAGGGCTGGAGAAGCAGCTGTGGTGGGGAATGTCCTCTGGAAGGGAGATCCTGCAGGAGCCAGGAGACGTGGCTCAAGGGGAAATCTGAGGGCTGACACCAGCTCAGAGCTTGTGGGAAAATGACTGGGGATCCTGTGGACAGGTAAGCGGCGGCACAATTAGAAGAAACTGAGGAGTTATATTCACATCCTAACAGGAGTTATAACAGTATGGAAATTAGGGTAAATCACAGCTGCTGCTCCCTGGATGGAAAGGGGTTGGCATGACTTGAAACCTATCCCACAATGATGCTGCATCCACACACACCTGCTGAGGGGGAGGGAATTGGAGGGTGCAGTGGAGTGGAGACACTGTGGCCAGGCTCTGTGGGAATCCTTGCAGGGAAGGGGACTCAATGGTCCTTTACAGTTGATAAACCACATAGATAGGGCCTGTCAACCAGGAGAGAGGTGGGAGGATGTCCTGCTGCTGAGCCAGCAACTGGGGCGAAATACCTCTCCTTAAATTAACTTGGCTCATCAAAGCAAAATAATAATAATAATAAAAACAACAGACTCCCTCCATTCCATAGTTACCCTCTCCCGAGGTATGACCCCCCTCACTGGGCATGCACTCTGTGTTCTTTTGGACTGTATCTTTCAAAGCAAAGCGAGAGAATTTTTCACCCGTCAGCAACAAAGGTACATCTGACTTGAGTCACTCAAGCTCCACCTAAACACAAAGAAATAGTATAAAAGTAAGTCAAGAATGAGGGAAAAGCTAGGGAAGACTCCATGGAAACTGCTGGGATCAGTAAAGGGGCAGAACCTGTCTTCTCCCCCCCAGTGATGCCTATTAGTAACAATCCTACTCTGCGTGCTGAATATTTTAGTGGGCATTAGAGCTTGTCTGTGCATCGCTTCAAGTACATTTCTGCAGTCAGACACCGTCACTGACAACCTTCAAACCTTAACCTGTAATGATTTCATATGAATAACGAGTGTTATTCCGTTAACTGTCGGTGTGAATCCTTGCCGGGTGCTGGCAGTTGCTGGCAGCAGAGAACACGCTCCAATAAAGGGGAAGAGCTGCTGAGGACTCTCCCTTGTACTATTGGTGTTTCCCTGACTGAATCAGTCGAGCCACCCTACAATCCAGCAGGACAGCTCAGGGAAGGCTCCCCCAGAGATACAGACTCCTCTCTGCATTCTGTTGGCGAGAGGAACGGGAGTGTAGTGGTTTGGTCCAAAATACTCATTACTTATTTACCTTCTGTGAGATAAGAATTAGGAGAAAGCAAAGCAGGCACAAAACTTAAAAGAATATTAAGAAGTTTATTAACAGACCTAAAAGGAAGAAAGAAAATCAGACTACACCTTCAGAACACTTCTCCTCCCCCGACCTTTCGCCCTTCTCTCACTGACAATGTAAAAAGACAACCCTTGAGATTTTCAGTCAATTTACCACTTCTATAATAACCTTTTTCAGTTCACTTAAGGAGAGGAGTCTCTCTTGCTCATGCTATGGAGACATCTCCACAAGGAACAGTTCCCTCATGGCTTCAATGTCACAGCGAGGCAGCCACCCAGGTTGGTTCTCTGCTCGCACATGAAAGTCCCTTCCCCCAACTTACAGCTTTCCCCACAATTGCTTTCGAGGGTCCAATCTTGAGCTACTGGGGTACCATTTTAAGGATGAGCTGTTCAGAAGCAAAGGTTCTCTTCACCCATCTCTGGGAGCACCTTCATCTCTAAGAATAGAGGCCCTCCCCCTTCCCTGGGAGCAAAGGGTCCTCATTACTTTCATCTCTAGGAATAGAGGTCTTCTCCTTCTGATTTGGAGCAAGAGTCCTCATCACTTCCATCTCTCCCTGTTCAAACTTCTCATCAAATCACAGCTGCTTCAGCATTTGCTTATTTCAGCACAGGTACTTTTGCTCAAAAGCACAGTTTGAATGCTCCACCTCCCCATGCTTTCATGAAATTACAATGGGTACTCTGATGTCCATAGTCCATCACCACCATAGCTTTACAGCAGAATTTCAGCTTCTAAGCATCTCCTCTTTTTCCTCCCTCAGGGTTTCAGCTCTTCCTTCTTTACTGACTTTGGTGTCTCTATGGTGTTTTCTTCACCTTCCCTCTTCCTCAGACTCGGAAGAGGATTGATGTCTGCAGGCTTCATCTGTTCTGGAGGAAACTTACAGCTCTAAAAGGGTTCATCTCACCCAGGCCCCTCAGCTGGAATTTGCTTATCGCTGTTGGTCACATGATCTTTGCTGGGCAGCAGGGCAGTGGTCTCAGACAAGCCCTGGCCGCACCAGGGGCTGCCTGCACAGAGCAGGGCTGTGGGGGGCCGCAGATGGAACAGGGCCGTGCCACGGCCCACCCAGCTGGGCTGAGCAAGGCCCGGCCCAGCCCTGCTGAGCCGCCTGCAGGCCCCCCCCAGTTACTTGTCCCAAGGCTGGAAGCAAGAGAGAGCTTTCCCGGGGTTTGTTCATTCTTAAATATGGACCACAAAGGCATGTCAAGCTCTTTAAGTGGCTTAAAAAGTTGTCAATATTCAAACTAGGCAGCTGATAGGTTCTGTGAGGTCATAGAGGAAGCTGTAAACACCTCTTTGCAAGAGAATCACTTCTGTAGCTATGCTAACCCATGACAGGGAGGAAGCACTGCTTGCTTTTTTTTGGCCAGTTTCTCAGCTCCTTTTCTCTGGAGAGAAAGATGGAGAGCTGAACTTTTGTTTTCCTGGGACTTTGGTTTTTCCCTTTTTCTCTGCTGGACTGTTTCACCATCAGAATACATCGGGAGGAATTTCCACCGAGGTCTTCGCCCTGGAGGTGGTCCCACCACGACCCAGCTCCAAGGACGGGGAGAGCGAGATCTACGGAAGGACTCTGAAATTTTTCCCAGGTTTTCTCTCCAGAGCGAGAGGTTCTATTATTTAGCATTATTATCCTTTTCCTGTGTGTTTGTTAAATAATTAGTTTTTATCTCTTTCACTTTCCTTCGAGGAAAATTCATTGTTTCCTGAACCTGGTGGGGGAGGGCTGGTTGTAACCTGCTTTCTATCAGAGGCTATTTTTCCTCCAAATTTGTCCAAACCGGCACAACCCCCTTGGGGAGGAATACTTCCATTCCAAACTGGAGGGTCAGGACTGTTTCAGTCAAAGAGTCCTCATGTTTTAGCCTTAGCCTGTGATTTGTATAAAGAAGAGGATAGACTGTATCCTAATCTTGAGGAGATATCACAACCTCCATCAGTGCCATATCATATACCCTGTCTGATTCATCCCAGTACTGGACATGTATCAGAGACTGAAAATAGTTCATGCCTCAAACATTGATATAAAGTTTTGCTCATTATAAAGAAGCTACAACTGAAGAAGCCTCCCTGAAGAGTGGGACTTTGAACTGAAAGTCAAACTGTTGATTCGATAAAGGGAAACCATTGTTTAATCATCTCAGGTTGAGGGAAAGGTATGCATCCACAAAAGGCCAAAACCACCAGCTGCAATTATCCCCAGCTGAGTTTGGGGTGGGGGGAGAGCACAGCTCACAGATGCCAGGTTTACACAGAGTCCCCCCAGCTGAGGGGGGAGGAGGAGGTTTTGGGTGCATGGTGCAACCTCTGGTGAGAGGCAATAAACACCCATCCTCCAGATTACACAAACTGGCCCAGCTGTGGAACCCCCAACCCCACAGGCCACATCCAGAGGACATTCATGTGAGAGGCTTGGCCCCACAGGACTGCACATGATGGAACAGACCCAGAGCCTGCTGTGAGAGACTAACCCCCCACCCCAGGGGGACATGCCCACCTAGCCTGAGCAGATATACCCATGGGATTCTGTGCCTTCTGGGGGACCTACACCACCGGGAGGACCTGCTGAGGAGCATCATCAAGGCACCAGTGGGACCCATGGAGCGGTGATATTTTTTTGATTCTGTCTCTGGCATTCTTCGTCCCCCCAGCTATTTTCTATTTCCTTCTTTCTCCTTTTCTCTCACATTTACTATACAATAAAACCCGTATTATTGTCACTGGCATATGGTCTCGTTTGCACCTTAATTCGGGCAGAGGAATTTCCAAAGAACCTTAATAAAACTGGATCTTAACAACATACTAGCTGGGTTAAATGTAAATGCATAAGTTGTGAGAAAAATTGGTACTGCAGTTCACAATAAAAACGGCACCCTCATTGTATAGAGTGTCAAATGACAAATTTATTCCCTATCCAAATAGAACTAGGAATAACCAAGATAACAACTTTGCCCTCTGGATGGGAATTACTAGTGCCTGTTGAGTGAGAGGTACCTGAGGAACGGTGGGAAAATTACAGTGCCAAAAGCCATGTGCCTGGAAAGTAGCAAAAAGAAGTGACAAGGAAATAGAGGGCAAGACCGGATTGGCCACTATAACTGGGCACTGAGAAGATCATATATACCTGCTGTGGGTAGCAACCCCATAGCATGGGAGGTGGGGGTATAAGCCATACCAGACCTCTATTATTCCTCCTTCTGTCACTCATTTTTTGTCTCTTCCCTTTTGGGACACCAGCAAAATCATGTCACAAGTACTACCAAAAGCTTTACACGGAAAGAAAACAAGGTGCCTTTTTCATTACTCACACAGACATCAACAGTCACTGTTATAACCTGTAAGGGTGAGTGGTGTTAGGGCGATTGGGAGATCGTTGCTGTGTTCCCAAGAGCATCTTGGGCCGAGACCACTCAGCTGCGGCAGTTTGGCAGGCTAGCAAGCTTCTCCTTTCAGCCCCGCGCAGATGTTAAGCGCTGATGGCACACACACACACACACACTCAAGCCAGACAGCTCAATAGATAAGGAGCCAAGGAGGGCCCTTCACATGGTGCGTTCCACAGTCGAGGTTTATTTCATCCTCCGTGGAAGAGACCAGACACGAAAGAGAAAGAGCGTGTTCAGCAAGTTCAGGATCAGCTTCACCTAGGGTTACAGAGCCAGTGATCTGAGGGCATGGGGGTGGAACAAAAGCGTGTCCAGGGAAAGGAATCCATGAGCAGAGGGAAGGGAAGGAGTTGTCACCAGGTGTCCTGGGGTGACGTTATGATGTGTATCCCATATCGCTGCCTATGCCCAGAAATTAATTTTTGTGCCTTTCTATGCCTCTAAACTGAGACTGAGAGAGGGGGAAAAAAAACTGAGCAAAACTTTCTCAAAGCAGTTTGCAGCTTGTTCAAGGTCACATAAAGATAGGAGGTTGTTTTTTCCCCCAGCTGCGGCAGGGGAGCAAGGAAGCACCCGGCTTGCTGTGTTCCAGTCAGCTTTTGGCCAGTTGTTTTCAGTTTCTGGTTCTCCGGAGAGAGACTGAGAGTTGGACTTTGCTTTTTCTTCTCTAGAATTCCAGATTTTCTCCGTTTGCTACTGGACTGCTTCAACCTCAGAGCACATCGGGAGGACTTTCCACCGGGCACAGAGGGCCTGGCCCTGGGCCAAGCCCCAGCTCCGAGGAGACCAAAGGGAGGACTCTAACGCTTTCCCAGGTTTTTCCTCCACAGCGAAAGATTTTACCATTTAACCTCATTTTCCTTTCCCGTGTGTTTGTTAAATAAATAGTTTTATCTTCTTCACTTTCCTTCGAGGAAATTTTTTTTTTTTCCCGAACCTGGTGGGGAAAGGGTGGTTGTGCCTTCTCTCAGAGGATATATTTCTAAATTTGGCCAAACCGGTACAAATTTAGTGGCGCCCAACGTGAGGCTCGAAGGAAAGTGAAAAACCTGTGCTAATTACATTTTGGTTTGAATTTACTTATTCTGTGCTGGGGTAAAATAGTCATCATGTTGGTTGAGTTCATAACATTTCTCTGGCTTGATATATTCATGTATTTCTGGTCCGTAGGCTTGTTTAAGGTACTAGTGCCTTTCTGGTCCCTAGGCTTATTTGCCTATCCACAACTTGGTCCGATCTTATCCTTGATAAGGAATTTTTGCAGAGCAGGGACATGAATTCGGATTTCTATTTTGCTGTGCTCGGTGATAATGATTTATAAGAAGTTGACAGAGGTACAGGCAGCTGTTCGAGGTGTGTATGATAAATGGTTTCTCCCTCCTAACCCCAGTCCTAGCTTCAGTAGCCTGGTTTGGGAATTTATTAGTAACTGCACCCAGATCGTTAGAGGAGGAGGAGTCGGGATTTCCCTTCCCTTTAAATATGATAGGTTATCTTTTGAGAATTCAGTTTTCCCTGGATGTTAAAGAGACCACCTTCCTGGTATTTCTGGTATTTTATCTGGTAAGCTTCCTCTGTGTGGTTCGCAGCTTGTCTAGAATAAGAGCTCAGATTTCCCGGGTGACTGCCGAGACACCTGACCCAGAGGTGGAACATCCTGAGTGGTGTGGGGAATGGGAGGATATAGGCCAAATCCTGAAGAAATTCTCTGACCCAATGGTTTGCAATTTTTCCCCTGAACAAGTTCAGAAACCAGCTGAAGTGGCAAAATATCTGAAAGAGAAATACAATGACAATTCTAATGAGAACAAGCTCCTTGCAATATGTTGGGCTTTGGCATATGCCTATCGCACACTGCAGCCGGTAAGGGTAGAGAAGCAGGAAGATCAATCAGCAAAGCCTGCAGATACCCCAGTCACTCAGGCTGCAGATAAACCAGACAGCAAGCCCAAACCAGATGGAGAGTCTAAGCCACTGACAGTGGCTCCTGTCACAAGGAAAAAGCACACCACCAAAACTGATCGCCCAGTGAAAGATGATGATGATGCAGGGGAAGGAACCTCAAAAGATGCAGGGGAAGGAACCTCAAAACCACCAACTGACTCAGGCACAGAAACCATCACTGAGTCCATGTCCATAAAAGACCTTCACAGCCTAAGAAAGGATTACACCTGACGGTCCGACAAATCCATAATAAGTTGGATGGTCTGTATTTGGGATGCGGCAGGTGATGATGTGATGCTGGACAGTGCTGAAGCAAGGCATTTGGGATCCCTGTCACATGATCCAGTGATTGACCAAGCGATGAAAAGGGGGGCTGATTCTACCAGTGTCTGGAGACGAGTTTTGACAGGCGTGACTGAAAGATATATGTGTGGAGATGATCTCTACATGCAGCAAACCCCATGGAAGACCATAGAACAAGGGATCCAACGCCTGAGAGAACTAGGGGTGGTAGAGGTTATCTTCGCAAATGACCCAGGATTGAGGAGTCCAGACCAGGCCAGAGTTATTCCATACATGTGGCAAAAACTCATACAACTTGGGCCACCAGAATGCGCTTCTGCTTTAGCAATAATGAAACTGGACTACGATGCGAATGAGACTGTGAAGGATATGGCAGTGAAGCTCCGAGCATATGCAGACTCTGTGCATGGCCCAACACATGCAAGAATCGCAGCTGTGGAAACACAGGTGCAGAAAATGTAAGATAAGATGGAGAAGAGTCTCCAGGAGATTAAAGAGTGCCTTCTCTGCGGACGTTCCCCAGAGAGAAGGTACATCCCACGAAGTGAGCTGTGGGATTTCCTGTGTGACAGTGGGGAAAACATGAGGAACTGGGGTAGACAACCCACTTCTGCTCTGGCAGCACGAGTGCGTGAATTGAAGGAGCGCAAGTCTCAGAAAGGAGGATCTACCAAAAAGGAAGTAGCCCCAGTTGCCTGTAGCCAAACTGCCGGAAATGATGGAAAAGACGATGGCATGTCCAAATCCCATGAAGGAACCTCTAAGATACAGGCCCAGGGAAAGAAGGATAACCAGGCATAGAGGGGCCCTGCCTCTAGCCAGGTAGAGGTTAGGGAAAACCGTGTTTTTTGGACTGTGTGGATTCGTTGGCCTGGTACATCAGAACCACAAAAATATGATGCCTTGGTTGACGCTGGTGTGCAGTGTACAATAATTCCATTGCAGCATGTGGGGGTAGAATCTGTTTCTATTTCTGGTGTAACAGGTCAATCACAAAATTTGACCTTGGTGGAAGCTGAGGTGAGCCTGACTGGAAATGAGTGGAAGAAACATCTCATTGTGACTGGCCCAGAGGCCCCGTGCATTTTGGGCATAGACTTCCTCCGGAATGGGTATTTTAGAGACCCAAAGGGACTCAAGTGGGCTTTTAGAATAGCTGCTGTGGAGACAGAGAGCATTAAGCAATTGAACACTTTGCCTGGGCTATCAGAGAACCCGTCTGCAGTCGGCCTTCTGAAGGTGGAAGAACAAAGAGTACCAATTGCTACCTCGACAGTGCATCGCCGACGGTACCGAACAACTCGAGATGCTGTGATCCCCATCCACAAGATGATTCGTGAGCTGGAGAGCCAAGGGGTGGTCAGCAAGACCCACTCACCCTTCAATAGTCCCATTTGGCCTGTGCGCAAATCTGAAGGAGAATGGAGATTGACTGTGGACTATCGTGCCTTGAGTGAAGTGACTCCACCACTGAGCGCTGCTGTGCCGGACATGTTGGAGCTCCAGTATGAGCTGGAGTCCAAAGCAGCGAAGTGGTATGCCACTATTGACATTGCCAATGCATTTTTTCCCATTCCTCTGGCAGCAGAGTGCAGGCCCCAGTTTGCTTTCACCTGGAGGGGTGTGCAGTACACCTGGAACCAACTGCCCCAGGGGTGGAAGCACAGTCCCACCATCTGCCATGGGCTGATCCAGGCTGCACTGGAAAAGGGTGAGGCTCCAGAACATCTGCAGTACATTGATGACATCATTGTGTGGGGGAACACTGCAGCAGAAGTGTTTGAGAAAGGAGAGAAAGTTATCCGGATTCTCCTGGAAGCTGGCTTTGCCATCAAAATGAGCAAAGTCAAGGGACCTGCCCAAGAGATCCAGTTCCTGGGAGTGAAGTGGCAAGATGGACGGCGTCAGATTCCCACTGAGGTCATCAATAAGATCACAGCAATGTCTCCACCAACCAACAAGAAGGAAACTCAAGCTTTCCTAGGTGCTATAGGCTTTTGGAGGATGCACATTCCTGAGTACAGCCAGATTGTAGTCCTCTTTACCTGGTTACCCGCAAGAAGAACGATTTCCATTGGGGCCCTGAACAGCAACAAGCTTTCACCCAAATCAAGCAGGAAATCGCTCATGCCGTAGCCCTTGGCCCAGTTAGGACAGGACCCGAAGTGAAGAACGTGCTCTACTCTGCAGCCGGGAGCCATGACCTGTCCTGGAGCCTTTGGCAGAAGGTGCCTGGTGAGACTCAGGGCTGACCACTGGGGTTTTGGAGCCGAAGCTACAGAGGGTCTGAAGCCAACTACACTCCCACAGAGAAGGAAATCTTGGCAGCCTATGAAGGAATCCAAGCTGCCTCAGAGGTAATTGGAACTGAGGCACAACTCCTCCTGGCACCCCAACTACCAGTGCTGGGGTGGATGTTCAAAGCAGAGGTTCCCTCTACCCACCACGCCACCAATGCCACATGGAGCAAATGGATTGCTCTCATCACACAGCGCGCCCGTATCGGAAAACTGAATTGCCCTGAGATTTTGGAAATAATTACAAATTGGCCTGAAGGTGAAAACTTTGGTCTCACTGATGAAGAAGAACAAGTGATACGTGCTGAAGAAGCTCCACCGTACAACCAACTGCCATCAGAAGGCACACACTATGCTTTTTTCACCGACGGTTCTTGTCGCATCGTAGGGATGAAACAAAAGTGGAAAGCAGCCGTATGGAGTCCCACACGACGGGTTGCAGAAGCTACTGAAGGAGAAGGTGGATCAAGCCAACTCACTGAACTCAAAGCTGTTCAACTAGCCCTGAACATTGCTGAAAGAGAGAAGTGGCCAAAGCTCTACCTCTACACTGATTCATGGATGGTAGCCAATGCTCTGTGGGGATGGTTAGAAAAGTGGGAAAAAGCTAATTGGCAGTGTAGGGGAAAACCAATCTGGGCTGCTGAAGAGTGGAAAAACATTGCTGCTCGAGTAAGAAAGCTGGTTGTGAAAGTCCGCCATGTAGATGCCCATGTCCCCAAGAATAGGGCTAATGAAGAACACCAAAACAACAAACAGGTAGATCAGGCTGCAAAGATAGAAGTGTCACAGGTAGACTTGGACTGGAAACACAAGGGAGAGTTGTTCCTAGCTCGATGGGCCCATGATGCCTCAGGCCATCAGGGCAGGGATGGGCACGAGACCGAGGGGTGGATCTGACCATGGACAGTATCTCCCAGGTGATCCATGATTGTGAGACATGCGCTGCGATCAAGCAGGCCAAGCGGGTGAAGCCCCTGTGGTATGGTGGGCGGTGGTCCAAATACAAGTATGGGGAGGCCTGGCAGATTGATTACCTCACACTGCCTCAAACCCGCCAAGGCAAGCGCTATGTGCTCACAATGGTAGAAGCCACCAGAGGATGGCTGGAGACCTACCTTGTGCCTCACGCTACTGCCCAGAACACCATCTTGGGCCTTGAAAAGCAAGTCCTTTGGAGGCATGGTACCCCTGAGAGGATTGAATCTGACAATGGGACTCATTTTAAGAATAGCCTTATTAATACCTGGGCTAGAGAACATGGCATTGAGTGGGTGTACCACATCCCTTACCATGCACCAGCTGCAGGCAAAGTGGAACGGTACAATGGATTGTTGAAAACCACTTTTGATTGTTGAAAACCCCCCCACTAGGTGGGGGAACTTTCAAAAATTGGGAACAGCATCTAGCAAAGGCCACCTGGTTAGTTAACACCCGAGGTTCCACCAATAGAGATCATCCAGCCCAAGCTGAATCCCTGCATACAACAGATGGAGATAAGGTCCCAGTAGTGCATGTCAGAGGTCTGTTAGGAAAGACTGTGTGGACAAATTCTGCCTCGAGTACAGACAAACCCATCCGTGGGGTTGTCTTTGCTCAGGGATCTGGTTGCACATGGTGGGTAATGCAGAAAGATGGAACAACACGTTGTGTACCGCAGGGAGATCTGATTGTTGTGTGAAAACCACCTGTAGTGTGAAATGCTTGTATACCCCTGCTTGCTGATTGTCACTGTCACTGTTCGTATATAGCTGTGTGTATATATATATATGTATTAATGTGTGTGTAGAATTAGAATATCTTAGTTTGGGCATTGAGCTAACAATATGGGATAAGGGGTGGAATGTCTTGGGGTGACGTTATGATGTGTATCCCATATCGCTGCCTATGCCCAGAAATTAATTTTTGTGCCTTTCTATGCCTCTAAACTGAGACTGAGAGAGGGGGAAAAAAAAAACTGAGCAAAACTTTCTCAAAGCAGTTTGCAGCTTGTTCAAGGTCACATAAAGATAGGAGGTTGTGTTTTTTTTCCCAGCCGCGGCAGGGGAGCGAGGAAGCACCCGGCTTGCTGTGTTCCAGTCAGCTTTTGGCCAGTTGTTTTCAGTTTCTGGTTCTCCGGAGAGAGACTGAGAGTTGGACTTTGCTTTTCCTTCTCTGGAATTCCAGATTTTCTCCCTTTGCTACTGGACTGCTTCAACCTCAGAGCACATCGGGAGGACTTTCCACCGGGCACAGAGGGCCTGGCCCTGGGCCAAGCCCCAGCTCCGAGGAGACCAAAGGGAGGACTCTAACGCTTTCCCAGGTTTTTCCTCCACAGCGAAAGATTTTACCATTTAACCTCACTTTCCTTTCCTGTGTGTTTGTTAAATAAATAGTTTTATCTTCTTCACTTTCCTTCGAGGAATTTTTTTTTTTTTCCTGAACCTGGTGGGGGAGGGTTGGTTGTGCCTTCTCTCAGAGGATATATTTTTAAATTTGGCCAAACTGGTACACCAGTCAGGTGTGCAGCCACACAGGCAGCTGGGAGAGGTAGTTTTCTTTAAACCAGGGTCTGGGGGGTGCGTGAGGCTACATTTCATCTACAAGGAATTCTGGGAGAGGCTTTACTCACACAAAGGTGAGAATGGTATCTCAAATATCTGAGTGTTTCCATCAGCAGGCCTTTGCTATTTTGGGGCTCTCTGGCCCACCAGCTGGCTCAGCTGTTGGCTCAGTGACCCCAACATCTACCCAGTGAATTAAATGGTCTATTACTACTAGTAAAACCTTCCACCTCTGCACTTGGGGAAGTTCAGTGAAGTCCACTTGGGTACTTTGAAACGGTTGCAGAGCTAGCTCGCGGCCTCCTAGTGTTGTTTTTCTCATTACTTTTTTGTTTACTTTTTGGCAAGTTATACTTACTTGCTTTGCCAATCCAAAGATCCCGATGCATTCATAATTCCTTGAAAAGTGATCACACAAAGGCTTGAGTACCCCAATGAGTTTTTTTGATGCATATCTTCTAATATTTTTCTAGTAAGTGGCTTATTAAGTAACTGCCTCTCATCAGGGACTTTCCATTTCCCAAATTGATCTTGCTCTCCCCCTATTTTACTTATTTTTCTTCTGCTTCACTAAATTTTGGAACTTCCAATTCTTACTTGTATGGAGTCATAATTAACATAACCTTTTTGGTCCCATTTTCTGCTGCATCTCTAGCTTCTTGATTGGCCAAGTTATTCCCTCTTATTTCTGAGGTCATTCCCCTTTGGTATCCTTTAACATGTACTACAGCTATTTCTTCAGGTAATTTTAATGACTCTAAAACCTCTAAAATGAGTCCCTCATGTACCAGTCCCTTTCCCTTTGAATTATGTAACCCCTTTTCTTCCCAATTTTTTCCAAAGGTGTGTACAACCGCAAAGGCATACTTTGAATCAGTATATATGGTTCCTTTCTTTTGTGCTAAATAGTCCAGTTCTCTTTTTAGAGCATATAACTCACAAGATTGAGCCGACCAATTTGAAGGTAATTTCCCTTTTCGATGGTCTGCATATTTTTCCCATCAACCAAGGCATATCCTGACATCCTTTTTCCTTGTAAGCATCTAGATGAACCATCAACATAGATTCTTTCTCCTTCTGGGAGGGCCTGTTCTGCTAGATCTTCCCGAATTAGTTTGGCATTGTATAATTTCTAAACAACTATGTGTTAAGTTACTCTTTGGTTCTCCATACAAAAATTGATCTGGATTCAAACTTATGTTTACTTCTAGTGTCAAGTCATCACTATCTATCAGAATTGCTTCATATTTTAACATCCTAGAATCTGCTAAGCTTTTTCCAGCTTTTTTATTTAACACATTTCAGACTGCGTGAGGTGTACACACAATTAGTTTATTTCCAAAAGTAAGTTTACAGCTCTCTTCTACCGGAATAGCCATAGCTGCTATAGCTTGAATACATACTGGCCAGCCATGGCTCACAGGATCTAGCAATTTAGAAAAATAAGTTACTGGCCTTTTCACTCCTCCCCATTCCTGGGCTAAAACTCCATGAGCTACTCCGTTTTCCACGTTCACATACTGTTGTGGCAGTTGTTGCCACCGCCAGAGGGACCAGTGAGCCTCAGGGCCTGAGAGCAGTTTTGGATTCATGGTGGGCTGGCTCAGAGGTCTAACATCTCCCCCGCAGTTAGGGTGAGTTCCCACAGTCCCTTGTTCTGGTATGTAAATTGCTCAGTTGTGGTTGGCTCGTTGTCCCTCTGCCCAGTTTTATGTAACACTCCCTGAATATGTATTTTCCCTCATTCATATCTATTGGTTGTGGAAAGTTCTAAGTTGTTTGACACCCTATTGGCCCCCTTTCCCCAGGTCCCTCCCCCCTCCTTCCCCATTGGCCTGTATGTTATTTATCTATGCCTTCTCCACCCCTCTGCCCTCACCCGATTGGTTGTTCATTCCCCTATAAAACCCCTGGACCCTGCCGACTTCTCGTCTCTTGTCCCTGGACCCTCCCTCAAATAAACCTTGTCAGAACCCATACAAGAGACCCCTCTCTGCCTCTTTACTCAAAACTGACACTTTGGACTGTTTGCCTGCTTGTGTGTTCGTGCCTGTGATCGCACTGGCGGTCGTGGGTGTGTGTTGGCGGCTCGACAGCCCCTCCTGGGCCTCTTCAGTGGGGTACGGCACCCCAAGGATTGCCTGTTTCCCCGCGGATGCTCAGGGAGACGCAGTGCCGATCCCTTCAGTCAGCACAGTGGACTGCTTCAACATACAGATGAAAAGGTTTTTCTAATGAGGGTAAGCTCAAAGCTGGTACCAAGGCTAGTAGTTTCAACTTCAGTTCTTCTAATTTATTGGAATTAAATAGCCCACTTTATATTGTCTCTGTCTGTCAATTTTTCATATAAAAATTTTACTGCTTGCATATATCCTTCGGTCCATGGTCTACAATATCCCAATAATCCAAGCAGTCTTCTAACTTCCTTCTTTGAAGAAGGAGGGGGAAGAGAGAAAATCCCTGCAACCCTCTCAGGATTAAGCTTTCGGCTACCTTTACTTATTAAGTGACCAAGATACTTTACTTCTGATTCTGCAAATTGTAGTTTCCCTCTTCATACCCTTAATCTTTTTTCCCCAAGAAAATGCAATAGTTTTATAGTAGACTCCCTAACTTCAACTTCAGCTTCCCCTGATAATAAAAGATCATCCACATATTGGATAGTTTGTATTCCAGGAGGAGTGGGGAAAGTCTGCAATATTTCTTCTAAAGCTTGCCCAAATAGATTTGGAGGTTCAGTAAATCCCTGTGGTAATTTTGTCCATCTTAGCTGCTGCTTTGTCCCAGGACTTGGATCCTCCCATTCAAAGGCAAAAATGTTTTGACTTTCCTCTGCCAACAGGCAAGCCCAAAAAGCATCTTTAAGATCCACTACACTAAACCACTGATGCTGAGGTGGGACTTTACTTAAAAGGGTACAGGGGTTGGGTACCCCTGGGTAACGAGTCCAAGTTCTCTTGTTAACTTCCCGTAAGTCTTGTACTAATCTATGAGTCCCATCAGACTTTTTTACTGGGAGAATAGGGGTGTTATGAGGAGACATACAAGGTTCCAATGTCACATCTTTTATCAATTCTTCTATTACCGGCTTTAATCCTCTTCCTTCTGAGGATATGGGGTACTGACGCACACGTATGGGACATTCTTCTCTTTCAGTCGTGACCCTTATGGGATCAATATTCAATCCTCCCCTATTTCCTTCCCCAGCCCAAACTTCTTTGTTAATCTTTCCCTCATCTTCCTGGCCAAGTTTTAAGACTTTAGCTGTCCTCTTCTTCCGGTATGACCCCTATTCCTAATTGTACCTGTAAGTCTCTCCCCAGTAAGTTGCAACCTGCTCCAGGAACTAATAAGACATCTCCCATCCCTATTCTGGTTTCCCCTTCAATTATGACATTTTTAATGACAGGAACTTCAAACCCTTCTCCTTTTGCTCCTGTTATCTTCACAGTGTCACTACTCACATCACACCCTCTTGGAATATTTACTACACAATATTTACTACTATAAATTCTAATACCTCCTCTTGGGGGCCTATTTTTAAAGTTGTCAAAGGCTCTAGATGGTATTTATCCCCCAGAAAATAGAGGCCATGACCTCCCTATTTTTCTTCTGGGTGTATCTCTTGGAATATTTTCAGGTTCATTTTTAGATGAGGGCATTCCTTCTTATAGTGTCCTTCTTCCCCACAATAGAAACAGACATTTTTTATTTGCTCCTGAGATTTTGATCGTGCTGGGGTTCTGTTTTTTCCCTTTTCCCTGTCTCTGAAACCTGAATGTTTGGGAGTGGTACTTGGGGGCTTCAGATTCCTCTGGGAGTTACTTTCTCGCATAGTGGCTGTCATAATTTTTGCTTCTGCTTTGGCTTCTTCTTCATCTCTCCGTACCTAAACCTTTTGATCTTCCCTTAATAATTCATTTAAGGCCCACTCATGCCAATCCTCTATCTTTTCCAGCTTTTTTCTAATATCTGGCCAGGCATGAGTGACAAAGTTAACTCTCAATAGAGCTTGCCTGGCTATGCTCTCAGGGTCAATTCCAGAGTATTGTTTCATATTCTTTCGGAGCCTCTCTAACCAATCAGTTGGAGTCTCCTCCTTCCCTTGTTGCCCATCAAAAGCCTTGCTGCCTCTTTTATTCCTTTGATTATCAGATTACGATAATCATTCATATGTCCTTGCCCTGCCCTGCCTCTTCATTGTGGTTCCAGTGAGGAGGTGCTATTGGCATTTTCTGGTCCCCAGGTGGACCTTGTTGATTCTCTCTTTCCCAGATTCCCATTCCAGCAGCTCTAATCATCTGCCTCTACTCTTGGGAAAATATAATATTCATTATTGACTGCATTTCTTCCCAAGTGAAAATATTGGGACCTAAGAATTGGTTTAATTGTTCAGCTATACCTATGGGATCTTCTAATAACCCTTTAATTTCCTTTTTAAAATTTCTGACTTCTGAAGAGTTAAAAGGAGCATTTACAAATCCCATCCCCCCTTGAACCCTTCCCATCGGCACTTCTCATAATGGGAATAAGCTGATTTCTTGATCCCAACCTTTCTGTTCCTCAGTCATCATAACCTTAGAAGAAACCCTTTTCCTTTGTTTTGGAGTAGTGGCAGGAGAGGAATTATTGAACTGTCTTTGAGTTTTAACTGAGCTTCTCCTAGTATTTTGGTATGGTGCTCCTTTGCTGGGAAGGGGACTCATCGGAACTGCCAAGGTGGAAGTCGGTGGTGGAGCCGTAACCGCCAAAGGGACAGAGGCAAGGTCAGCTGGCAGAAGCGGGACCATGGCAGGAGCGGGGGTGGCCGGGCACGAGAGGAGCCACGGCAGGGGCAGGGGTGGGGGCACCCAGCGCAATCGGGTCTGCAGCTGGTGCAGGAGGGGCTGTGGCTGGCACAGGAGCGCCTGGCTCCTGTGTATGATATGGGGGTGGCAATGCTTCCAGGATGTCCCAACCCTTTTCTTTCTTTTCCTCTGCTTGCTCTGTCTCTGGGGTTTCTGATATTTTAAAAAATTTTAACCCCAGGGGTTCTGTGTCTCTTGTCCAACAAGAAGCATATTCTTTTTCTTCCGAATCAAACGGTTCCTTTGAATTTACAAATATATTTAAGGCTTGACAAAGCTTGGCTTCAAAGGACCCGTACCTAGGCCAATACATGATCTGGTCTTATTTCTTTCCTTGTCCATTCTAGCATACAATACCAAATCATCTTTACTTTATCCTTTTCCTTTGTACAAGGGTCACTATCCCAGCTGGCTAACTTAATTCCCAGCAGACTATTTTGAGGTATATCTGCTGGCATTTTTTTACTCCCTTTTTTCCTTGAACCCAACTTACTGGTTCTTTGTCCCATCTTCCCAGGATTTTATCTATTCATCCCTGGCCCCTGTTTTCTGCTCTAACCCACCCCTCTGACAGCTTAAACACCACCCTCCCCTCATAGCACAGAAGACCTTTCCTCTTTTAATATAATATAATATAATATAATATAATATAATATAATATAATATAATATAATATAATCCACCTCCCTCCAGATAATAAAGTCAAACTTTAAATCAACCATCTATATTATGTATACTTTCATTCATTCTTATTCACTCACTTTTATTTCTTTAATATGTCTCGCTCATTCTCACTCACAACAAGACAACACAATAATAAGGTATCTTGATTTTCAAATCACTTGTTAATATTCACCCACAGGTATTATTTTTCGAATGATAAAATCTCAAATTTTGTTAGCCAACCCCAGATTCTCTCTCTCTCCCACACTTCCCATCTAGAGTAATTTTTCTAGCCTGTGTGTTCCAACCCTCAATCCGGCAAAATTTCTGGAATCGGGGACCCTCACTTTCGTCCCCTGTTTCCTAGGGGATTGTGCTAGGAAACCCTTTTTCTGCTCTCTTTTCCTAGGGGTCCAACCCCTCCCTGAGACCCAGTCCCAGTTACCCCGGGGGGATCTCCCACTCCTTTTATCTTTTGCTTTGTCTCCTCGCTGGCTGTTTTTCTCGCAAAAAGATGGTACCACAACTCTCACAGACTCCACACTCACTTTGCAGATCTGGGGTAACCAGCCCAAGTCTCATTCACACACCAGTCAACCTCTGTATCCTCCCCCCTGAAAATACTTACAATCCTTTTTTTCTTGTCCAGGTCTTTGTGCATGAAAATTGTGGAGCTAGCTGCCATGGTTTCCTAGGGGGCCTCTTTTTCCCTTTCTTTTGCTTTATTTGTCCCTTTCTTGTCCACGGGGTGTCAACCTGCAACCACCAATTCACACCAGAAGAATCAGAGCGGGCTGCTGAACTCAGCAGGGCGTGCCTCTCCCACTCGGGATCTCCCAGGGTCTTGGAGGCGAGGTGTTAATCCCGGATGAGTTCCCAGATGTGAAAAACGAGGTTCACTCCCCTGTTAGGATTTAAAAGTCTAATAAAGGATGATAGGGGACAAAGCAAAATAAAGCAAAAGTCACAGCACTGAGTGCTTTGGCACTCAGCCAAGAGCACCCCTATTATTGCGGAGACACCCTTTACATACCTGTCCTATTGCATCAGCTTAATGCATATTCATAATCAATTATGCATATTCAAACTTTTACCAAAACTAGTTTATATGTTCCAGGAGCTGTTTAGCATGGCGCCTCCTTGGGTCCGCCTTCTCAGAGCATGCGCATTTCCTGGCTGTGGTTTCAGTCAGTTTTTATTATCACCTCCAGAGTGGGCTTTGGTCCATGGTTTCCACAGACGGTAGTTGCTGACAGTTGGCATGTCAGTAGCGGGGTCTTCAATACACAGTAGTTGGATGTTATCCAACCAAGCAGACAGTTCAAGTACCACAAGCATAACTATATTAGCTATTTTACTATTATGTCTAAGTTTAGTTAATGACAGAAATAAAGGTATAAGTTATTGTTATAAAACTACATCTTTATAACAAAGCTACTTTAACATTATACATATAGCATCCATTTTAACATTTGTAGAAAGCCAATATTATAATATGTATCTATCACACTACCACTGCCTCCCTTGGCACCTGCCACTCCCACTGGTTTCCCTGGATGTTGTGGTTTGGTGCTTCCTGCCCTCTCTTCTGTCCCTGCAGACAGTGAAGCTGCTCCTGGAGCAGAGACCCTGAAAGGAGCAGAGCCTCTGCTGCCACACGCCCTTCCCCAGTGTCACCCCGCTGTCCTCTGCCTGTGTGCCCCACACAGAGCTCCAGTCACCCCCAGCTGTGGCTGCCCTGAACACAAAGGAGGCACAGAGCAGCACGGTCCAAATCAACTCCTTTATTAGCAGAGCCTGCAGGGAATGAGGCTGAAGCAGCCCTTCAGCAGCTCTCCAGGAGGGCTTGGCCCTCGCATTGCCAGCGGCATTGCAGCACCTGCACAGCCAAACTGCCCACACGTCCCTGGGGCAGTGCCAGATGGTGCCACCTTCTCCAGGGCACGGCTCCGGTGCCACCAGCCTGCCTGGACAGCACCAGCACTGCCCCGAGGGCCGCTGCGGAAGGTGCTGGCAGATGGGATTCTCCACATGGGGCATTCCAAAGGCTTTGGCTCAGCAGCGAGGCCAAGGGCAGGAGCAGCTCCTGCCGGGGCTGAGGGCTGGAGGGAAGGACAGCAGCCCCAGGCAGCTGAGCAGGAGCGGCTGCCCTGGACAGAGACAGAGCACCTCCAAGCCAGGGAGTGGAAGCACTGCCTGAGCCATGGGGCTGTCGTGTCACTGCTTTCCTGAGCCCAGGGACACAACAGCTCCTGCTGGGAGAACGGCCTCAGCTGATCCAGGAGGCTGCAATGAGAGAGGCAAGGATGATGCCCAAAAGCCAAGCAGCCCAGCTTGCAGCCAGCGTGGAGCTGCCCTCAGGCCTCACAGCCCTTTCTCCAAGCAGGACACCTCCTTGCTGCAGGAAAACTGCCTTTGGGACACTGTCCCTTCTTGTCTCACAGCAGCGGATCCAAGGGGGGCTTTGAGTGTTGCCTTTGCCCTTGCCCTGGCCCTTGGGATCAGGCTTGGCCACAAGGCCGATTGGCCCAGGGAAGGGGTTTGGTTTGACTCTAGGACAAAGCAGAGGGAAGTGTTTATGGCAAGAAGGCAAAAGCATTCTGGCTTTATCATGAAGCGAGGGAGTTGCTGAGCAATGGCTGCAGTAACCCACCTTATTTTACCAAATTTGGGAGCAATTAGATACCATTGGCTGTGTGTGGCTTGAGAGTGTCATTGTTGTAACTGCAGTTTGTGGAGAGCCTGGTACAAAGTTCTTCTAAACTGCAAAGCCGTTGTGGTTCTTCCTTCCCATGGACATGGCCTAACTCTTGTCCAGCTCGGACAGTGCTTCCTGCTTGGTAACTCTCTGCCACGCCTCAGGGATTTCTCCTTTGCCCTGAAATTTCCCATTGTACAAAGCTTCCAGCTGTGTCCTGAAATGAGACACAAACCATTTCCAGTACGCCTGCATGGATGGATCAGGAAGAATGTTCCATGTGGAAACAGGAGGTCCAGCATTACGGTATGTCTTGTAAGGGAACCATGGGCCACCAACAAGTCTGAACTGGCAATCACTTGCAACAAGGCTGGAACAAATATCAATGACCAGGTGGTCCGTCTCATGCCACTTGAATCCCGTCAAAGCTTGTGGGCGATGGAAGACCAGCTGATGGTCTCCATCATGATTCCGCATGGTGTTTGTGCAAACAGCCCCACAAAAGGGACACTGCTCCCAGCACCCCGAGAAATGCTCTGCCAGGATGGTGTGAGGCTGCCTTGCAAATGAGCTCATATCGGCATCAGCAAATCCTTTCCTGAGCCTGTCCCTCAGGTCATCCAGAGCTTCTGCCATGGCGCTGCTCAGGAACTCAATGTCTGTGACCTCCTGGTGCTCAATGCCCTTCAGGTCACTTCTGGGCAAGTTGATCACCTCTGTCAGTTCCCTGCAAAATTCATCCAACCAAAGAGAGACTTTGTCCTCTCTGTCTTTTCTGTCTTTGACAATCTGGGTTGAGAAAGAAACAGCTTTCAGGATGCTTCCATAGAGAAGATTAAGGGAGGAATCTAAAAACTTTTCCAGCCTCCTGTTCCCATCTAAACAGTAACTCCTAACTCGTGTCTCAATGTAACTCTGACAAAACTGTTTTGGAAACTTAAGGTACTCCTTGAAATACTCAAAATTTTCTTGTTCTGCCAGGTATCTCAGGATGGAGATTTCCAGATTGGCTCTGTTGCCCTGGAAATCTGGGAATTTGCCCTGCATGTCCTCAGCAATGGCTTTAGCCGTCCTCTCATAGACCGCCCGGTGAAGAGCTGGTTCAATCTTCTCACAAAGGAAAACAGCAAAAGTTGTGATAGAAGTGGCTCCTTGGCAGGAAATCTGGAAACACTGGAAGAAATCCTCTCTCTTGCTGCTCAGGTACACGACTGGGTCATTTGCCTTTTGGAACGCTTCATGCATGACTTTAAACCTTTCTGCTGCCATTCTGCACAGATACAGAGACAAATCTATGCTGTACTCTCTGTTAAAAGTACATTTTGCATTGCTGGGGACAGAGTTCACACCTTCCTGTACTTCATTGAGTATTTCATGAATAAAATTTCGACTGTAATCCCGTTTCTCCTCTTCCTTCTTATCAATGTTTGCTCTCACACATGCTATGATGCTGTCTGTGATGTGCTGCAAGTTGATCACATCAGCGTTGGAAATGCTCCTGGGATCTTGGAAGTAACCCAAATACTTTTTTTTCATGACGTGTTTCTGCATGTCAAAAGAAAATCCGCTGTCTTTGGGAAATGATGTGATCCTGGCATGGAAACCCGGCTCCTTAAAGTGCTCTAGAAGGACATCTTCGATTTCTGCATCGATATCCACCTGTTCCTGAGGACGAGCAGCACTGGAGACTTCGGCAATCCAATTGTTCCAGACAGGGGTAAAGCTGTCCTTCAGTTCTCTCTCACTGAGGCTCTTCCCTTTCAGAGTCAAAGCCAACTCCCTACTCCTTCTCAGGAGCTCATCTTCATATTGCACCTTCCTTGCATCCAGTTTACTCTGCTCCTTCTGTAGCTCAATAAGATTCTTACATTTCTTTTTTGTTTCAAGAAGAAGAGCGTCTTTTAGTTCTTTCAGCTTCAGTTCTGTGCTTGATTTCCACTGGACCAGTGTTTCACGGTCTTTGCCCTCCCTGAAATACTTTTCCACTTCTTTCTCAATGGCATCACTTGTCTCTTGCACCTGCCCTTCAAGGTGTTCCCTGGTCACATTCTGCAAATCCCCATTCCGAATTTTGTTGTCCAGTCTCATCTGCATGTCTAAGACGTGACTCCTCAGCCTCCAGGTCCACTGACTAAAGGCGCTTTCCAGTTTCCTGTATGCGGCAATCTCCAGGGAATTCTTGAAGCTGAAAACAAAGTTTTCATTCAGCAGCGCATTCCAGAGGTCACCAATACGAACTTTCAGGCTCGAGAGCCTCAAAATGCTGTGCTGCGACTGCTTCTGGGCAGCCTGGAGGATTTTGCTCTTTAGTTGCTGGACGTTCTGGCTGTAGGTGGGGTTGGGTGGTGCCATCGGGGGGTTTCCTTCCCACAGGTGAGCAAAGTAGTGAATGTGGGTGTTCACATCAAAGCCAATGACGTCGCTGAAGGAGGAGATGTCACAGAATTCCTGCTGGGCAGCTACCACGGTCATTTCATCCAGCTTTTCCTGCAAACGCCTTTGTCCTTCCATGTTCTGCTCCTTGGCAGTTGCTTCTCCCACGTTTTGGTGGACAAAGAGGCAGCTTGGGGAAAGATTGACTTTCTTCATCCTCAGGAAAGCCTGCACAGCGATCTGGAGAACATCTTGCATTTCTGAGGGATTTTCTCCAAAGATATTGATCACAGTCATGTTGCCAATGCCAATGACAAAGGTGGCCAGCTCATTGTCGTGGTTCAGGGAGTGTTTATTGGCCATCTCAATGGCACGGAGTCCCTCTGTGTCCACCACCAGCACAAAATCAAAGCCCAAGTCTTGCTGCAGCTCCTCACCCACTGGGATGAGCTGCATAAAGGCTCCGCGGGTGCATCTCCCCGCGCTGACGTTGAACTGCAGACCAAACATGGCATTCAGCAGGGTGGACTTGCCTGTGCTCTGGATGCCGAGCACGGAGAGCACAAACACTCGTTTGTCCCCCAGCCTCTCAATTAAGCTGTCAAAGATTGCTCCCACCCAGCGCAAGGGCAGGTAAGAAGCATCCCCATCCATCAGCTCCACAGGATACCCTGAAACCATCAGATCTGCTGCAATCTCTGGCAGTTTGACAAAATTGTAATTCTTTTTCTTCATTAACTGCAGAGCTTCATAAATCTGCCCTACCTCTCTCAAGAGATGTTCCAGGCCAATGGATGAATCGTTGATTTCATCAGAGAGGGCATTCAACCGACTCTGCAGCTGAGCTTCCATGCTGGGTTTTTTCTTGCTTTTCTTTCTTGCCAGGACTTCAGACCATAACTCGTGATAGTCTCTCCTCAGTTCTTCAAGGCGACCGCAGGACAGCTCATCCATAAAGACCTTCATCCAGTGCAGGAAGTATTTCTTGGTATCTGCTGGCTGGGCCTGGAGAAAGCCAAGGAATGATTTCATCAGTGAGTTAAGGGGGAAAGCTTGTTCAAGTTGCTTTCTTCTTAGTGCTTTCTTCTCATATTCAATTTGGCTGCGATGATGCTCAATGCTCTTGTTCCTCTTCTCCTGCAAGCGAGTGAGCTCTTTGTCCTTTTGGCACCACTGGTACCACAGTTTTCCTTGAAGGGGCAGGAGCTGGGATTTGATCTCAGACAGCTTCTCTTTCTTCAGAAGCTCCACCAGCTCCTTTGCCTTTGCTTTGGCCGTCACACACGCAGGCTGATCTGCATCCACTATGAATCCATGCTGGTGAGCTTTATCCAGGCATGCATCCAGGCTGAAATGTGGATTAGATCCTTCCAGGAGATTCCCAATTGTCTTGGTCAGCTGGACCATGAGTTCTGCTTCGTTTCTGTTCTTGATCCCTATTGTTATGTTTTTGCTGGCTTGTCCAGCTGCAACATTCTCTTTTTCCGTGAGAAGACAAACCAAAGGCCTTTGTGACTGCCACAGACCCTGCAGAAGCTTTTTCCCCCTGTTGTCCATGTGCTCTGAATCGGATACGAGAGCCACGTTGACAGCAGATATCTCCTGCAGGAACTGCAGCTGTGCTCCGTGATCCCTGGCATCTCCATGCAGGTTACAGAAAGCCACGCAGCACTCAAAGGTGTCATCAGGGCTTCCGCGGGGGCAGTACCAGGTGATCTCCACCACCCCTTCCATCAGCAAACGCTCTCTGGTGCTGCCTCTGCAGTGGCGGTGGAAGAAAGTGTCGTGTTTGCGTTTGCTCAGCAGAGCGTTCAGGAGCTGAGACTTGGAAGAGGAGGCCGAGCTGCCAATGCGGATGAAGGACACAATGGGTGTCTGTGCCTGAAAGATGAGTTTGTTGTTGTAACTCTTTGTTCCAGCCTCCTTTCCTGACTTGTCTGCCTCTTTCCAGCTCCTTTGGATTTGGCTGAGGGCGTAGAGCGGGAACTCGATGTGTGAAGTGCACGGGTTGGGCACCAGCAGAGGCAGCGCCAGTTGGCAGAACGCCAGCTTGGTTGCAAGGGACTGTCTCAGGAAGTCATCAGCACAATGGAAAATGGCCATCTGCAGGTCCATGGGGTGCACACGGCTGTCCCTGCTTCCAGGTTCAGGGACTGCTTCCGTCAGGTTGTCAAGAAAGTTTTCAAAGGAGTCTGAAGGTTCCTCCTCTTGCTCTGTCATTTGTGGCACGGGTGCAAGTCCTGCATTGTTCTCGTCCCAGCAAGTCAGGTACCTCACCCGGTAATCCACTGTTAACAGCTTTTGCAAGAAGTAAAATGGCAGTTCCTTGTCCTTGCTGGGCTGGCTGTCCTGCAGAGATGTCTTGCAGATGGTGCGGAAATCTCCCATCCCCATTTTTCTTGGATAGTGACTTTTGAGTCCAAGGCGCTTGAGCAACTGGAGGAATTCCTGGTTTGCAGTGGCTTCATTTGCTTTGGATTTGCTGCCGTCTGACTTGGACTGAGACTGACTGGGGGGCTCAGGTGTTGGAAAAGTGTCTTCCATGTCTCTGAGTATGTTCTGCATCCTCTGTTCATCCATTTTCTCATCCAAACACCCTCTGATCAAGGAATGCAAGTCCTGTTCCAGCCTCTCCCAGTCTTTGCCTCCACTGTGCTTTTGGAGGAGATTCTTGATCCGTGTGGACCACAAGCCTTGCATGTGATCTTCCATGAAAACTAAACGCTCCTTCTTCTGCTCAGGGGACAGCTCTTGACTTTCGGGTGCCACAGTCAGACCCGTCAGCAGAAGGGAGGCCTCAGCTCTGTCGGCATCTTGCTCCTTCAGGTTCACGTACTCCTCATGTGCCGCTTCCATTTCCTTGGCCATGTACTGAATTTCTGGGTGTCCAAGGAGGTGTGGAAAAGTGCTGCTTTCCACGTTGTACCCTGTGCTGGTCACAATCAAGAGCACCAACAGTTCCATGTCCTTCTCAGCCCGTTCCTGGAGAGACTGGAGCAAGGAATAAATGGCGAGGCTGGTGGTCAGGGTGGCTTCTATCTTTGCTTGATGAACAGCAGAAGCAGAGCTTCCTGGTGCATAGGTGACAGCATAGATGTGCTCCCTCATTTGCTGCAGTGTTTTGATGAGCTCTTCAAGCTCAGAGACTTTGGGCCGTCTGGGAAGCTGGTGCTCAGTCTGGAAGATCCATTGCATAATGAAGGAAGCCTCAGGGAAGTCCTTGACAGAGTAGATATGAGGATCCAGAAGGCTCCTCAACATTACCTTGATAGAGGTGGTGTTTTCTGGAGGTGACTCCTGGCAACTGCGCACGGTGTTCACCAGGAAGTCCTGCAGGGCTTTGTCCGACAGGCACACATTGATCCACACACTGGGGTTCTTGGTTTTTGCATGCAGATCCTCTTTTAGCTCCATCAGCATGAGCAGCTTCCTTTCATCCACCGTCACCTCCCAGGCCTTCACAGTGGCCATGAAATCTCTGGCCTCTTGCACTGCACTGTCCAGTTCCTCTCCAAAAATGGTGCCGACGCTCTGATTTGTCAGCGCTTTGTACGCATCCCTGAGGGCTCTGCTCAACTGAGTGACAGACTTAAAATCCCTGCTGTGATTGCACCGGATAACATCCCACACTGGGATCAGCTCAAAGCCGCGGTCGATAACGCACCACGTTGTGTTATCAGACACGAGCCCCGTTTTCCACTGAGGAAGAGAAGCTGTGTCTGGTGGGCCCCCTGTGTTGAGCACGTAGAGCTGAATCGCTGTGTGGGAACTCTCTCCGGCTCTTCCCTGGATGGAAGCCTTGGAGCTGGATTTGGAAACATCCAGGGTCCCTCCAACACTGGCCCCAAAGCCACCCCAGCTGGCCCTGACAAAGCTGTTCAGAGCTTTAGAGGTTTGTTGCTTCATCTCTTCCCGCTGCTCGGCTTGGAATCCTTCTGTAGACGCCTTCCACCAGAATATCCCTCCAAAGTGGAGGGGACCATGGTTTATGTGGGACCCAAACCTGTTGAAGAAGCTCTCACACATCTTCAGCAGGGTGCAGCTGTCTTCTTCCTCAATGCAGCTCAAAAGCTGCTCCATGTCTTGCAGCTCCTGCAGAGCTGCATCCGAGAGGCGAAGCTGATGCCTTTGGAAGTAGCAGGAGGCCAGAGGGATGTACTGGTACTTGGTGGTACAAAAGTAGCTCTGCTCAGAGTGGGACTGGTGGATGTTCTGTGACTGTGAGGAGCTGCTGTGATCTACACCCGCTTCCAGACAAACCCCCCAGAATGCGGCTTTGGCAGAAACGCTGATGCTGAACCCCAGCTGCTCCATGGACTTGGTGAAATTGGATTCTGCCGCAGAGGAGGAGAACTCCTTCCTCTCAAGTAGCGATCCTTGCTCCGGACCAGAGAGCTGGAATCCCTCAGGAACCCTGAGGAGCTGCTCTCGCTTTGCCAGCACATCTTCAGGTCTGCTGGTTCTGTAGATGCCCTGCAGGGCCAGTCCCCCTGACGCGCGTCTCAGCACCTCCGTGTCGGGGATGTGCTCCGTCCTGCCTGCTGACAACTCCTGCTGCTCCAGCTGCTTGTGGATGCTCTCCAGCATATCTGCCAAGGGCTTCTTTGGCGATGGCCAGAACTCTTTTGGAATTTCCATGGCCTTCCACAGAGTCTCTGCTTTCTCCCTCAGAGCATCCTGGCTGTGGCTGTGGCTGTTGAGCATTTCTGTCAGATCATTTAGGGCTTGTTTGGCCACTTCTTGTCTCTGCTTTGTCTTCTCCAAGTGCTCCTTCTGCACCTCTTCAGTGGTTGTTTTGTTGTCTTTTATTTTCAGGAGTTTCTGGAGTGCCTTTTTCTCCCAGGGGTGCCGTGCTGCACACTCCAGCTTGAGGTAGTCTTTACATTCCAGATGCTGCAGGGCTTCTCTGCACTCAATTCCCAGGACCTGCGACACTTTGGGCACCCAGTATCCAGCATCCAGTCCTTCCTTCTGAAATGCCTTTGCCAGCTGTGCCTTGGCATCCCCCTCTTGCGTGTCCTCCTGCGAAGCCATGGCTGTGAAGGAAGAAAAGAGAGTGTCCCTAAGCTGTGTTGTCAGAGGCCCCAGCCTCCTGGCAGAGGCTCTGCAGCAGCTGCGGCCCTGGGGATTGCTCGCACCCGGCTGCTGGAGCCCAGCCTGGCATGGCACAAGAGCCAGGGTCTCCTTCCCAGCACGCTGGATGTGCCTGTTGCTTTCCTGTTTGCAGGATCAACCCTGAAGCTGAGTGTGTATCCCACAGACAACGCAGACACACACACAGACACACAGATACAGACAGACACAACAGACACACACAGATACACACAGACACACAGACACACCCAGAGAGTCACTCAGCCCCACACCCTGCCCTGGGCAAGGTGCTGCCTTCACCATCACCCCCATCCTCCCAGCAGGGCTCCTCAATTCACAAGTGCAGATAGCCGGGAGCATTCCTGGCTCCCTCGAGCACTGGCTCAGCCCCTCTGCCCGTCCAACAGCCCTGCCTGCATCCTGCACCCTCTGCCCAGCCCCATGGCTGCCCTGCTCGCTGGCTGGCCCAGCCTGCTGCTCCCAGCACCCGCAGACAACACTCACACACTCCCCCCACAGGCACCCCACGCTCCCCAGACACACTGTCCCCACGCCCGGCACGGCCACACGGGCTCTGACCTGTGCTCCTGCTGCAGCTGCCGGCGCGCAGCCCCTCCCTCGCCCCACACTCGCCTGTTCCCAGGAGCTGCTTCCTGGCACACTCAGGGGCCCAGTGCAGTGCAGGGGGAAAATCTACAACTTCAGGCTGCTCAGGGGCGAGTTACAGAGGGCCCTGGGAAACAGTTCTGGAAGATGCTGGCGTCCTGCCTTGGGGATGGTTCTTATCCCATAGCCAGTTTGATTGTGGTTTTGTTTCATGTCTGGAGTTGTCACTGCCCCCCCCCCCCACCCACCCCCCAACTCTGGAATATCACAATGGGTGAAGGGTGGCCTGGGATTCTGCGGGGGGTTGGGGGCCCAGGGCCACTCTTCCTTCCAGTAGGGGCAATCAACACGGCGGCCATGCGGCACAGTGGGTCTGACCTGAGATCCTGCTGCCCTATGGGTTTTTTCTTTTTTTCCCCTCTTGGCGTTTCCTTGCTTCAGCACTGTGACCAGGGCTGGCCAGCTTGCTTCTCTCCTCCTCTGCTGCTTGGGAGCCCAGAGCCAGTGTGTGCTGTGCCAAGACCTGGGAGCACCACCCACCCCCACCAGGCCATTCCCCTGGCACAGCCAGCAGCCTGACCTCAGGACCAGCCCTGGCCAGTGAGCTGTGCAAAGGAGCAATCCCCCGCCCAGCCCCCGCTGCTTCTGCCACTGCTTTGGGATTTTTTGCTACACTTCGATTCAGGGCCCCAGGTCTGCTCACCTCTGCTCTTCCCGCCCACCACTCTGGAGTTCCTGCTACAGTCCAGCTCACCACCCAGAATGGTACCGAGACCGGCTGCTCCCTGTGGGTTGTGCAGTGGAAGCCATCTCTTCTCTCCCCTCTCCCCTGAGCCGCCATTGCCGTGTGGAGAGGCAGCTGAGCTCGCACCACAGCGCCCCCTGCAGGCGCGGAGGAACCAACGCCCCTGCCCTGCCCGGCCGGGAGCCACCATCGCCCCTGCTGGCCGTGAGCAGAACTGCAGCCATGGCCCGGCCGGGAGTCACCAGCGCCCCTGCTGGCCGTGAGCAGAACTGCAGCCATGGCTGGGAGCCACTATCGCCCCTGCTGGCCGTGAGCGGAACTGCAGCCATGGCCCAGCCGGGAGCCACCATCGCCCCTGCTGGCCTTGAGTGGTAATGCAGGCATGGCCCGGCCGGGAGCCACCAGCGCCCCTGCTGGCCGTTACCGGAACTGCACCAGAGGGGCGGTCGCCTGATGGGTGAGACAAGGCTGTGACTGGGTTTCTGGTTTTTTTGTTGCTGCTGCTGCTGTTGTTTGTTTGTCTTGGTATATATGTATAATCTAGTAAATACCTCTTGTTCCTTTTCCCATATCTTTGCCTGAAAGCCCCGTAATTTCAATGTTAGAATAATTTGGAAAGAAGAGGGTCATATTCTCATTTCCAGGAAGGTTCCCGCCTTCCTTGGAAGACACCTGTCTTTTAAACTAGTACAGGTTCATCAGTGCTGGTCACTTTTTATTGAAAAATCCCGGAAAGACAAGGCAGACATTGGTCACAGGCACTATGGGCTCAGGACGGGACACTCCTGCTCATCACCCTAAATTTCCTTTTACAACACATTAACCCATAGAGCTGATCAATGACAACCAGTTAATCTGAGCTTTTTGGATTTCAGTAAAGCTTTTGATCCTGCCTCTCCCAGGATCCTGGTGTGTCCCTTCCAACTCAGGCCATTCAATCATTCCATGATTCTCACCCTAACGGAGCTGCTGCCCTCCCTGGACATCTGCCTTTAAACCTTTGGGGTTTTTGACACTGTCACACAAGCCTGATAATTGTCCCAGTCTCCATTCACTTGGATATTGGAGAGATTGATTCCATGCACAAAACCTTCCTGACATTCAGCTTCTGTCCCACCAAGGCCACGAGACTCTTACCAGCACAGGTATCGATGCAAGGGGCTTGGACTCAGATATAGATCTGAGGGCTCCTGTACCCTCCCAGAGCCTTCAGGGACAGCTTTCCCTCAGGGTCCATGGAGATTTGAGCAATCTGTGCAAGGGCTGTGGGCTCTGATTCCCCTCACCCACCTCACAGCAGATGCTCCAGTGGCTCCAAGCCTTGGTTTCCCAGTGGACACTGGCAGCCGAGGGCCCCAGCTCAGGTGACAGAGCACAGCAGCAGTGGCAGGCCTGGGACACACAGCGGGGTGAAGAGAAGAAGATGGGAACCACCTTGAGAACTCAGGAGGAAGAGCACCAGAAAGGAAAGGTTCAAAATCCTAAAGGAGAAGAGCAGAGAGACAGGAGAAGGCAACCCATGAGCATGGAGGATTCATTCCAGGGAGGCCTGGAGGCCAACCCTTCTCCTCCACTGGGGATCACCCAGGCAGCAAAGATTCCTCAGTGCCCTTTTGGGGAGCTGACCAGAGCAGGGTTTCACCTGGGACCTGCATCCCTGTTGCCCCACCAGAAGGAAGCTGGACATGCTGGAGAGGCAATGCCAGGCACAGACACAAGAGGGGAAGAGAATGGATTGAGAGCAGCCCTGAGGAGAAGGACTTGGGGGTGCTGATGGGTGAGAGGCTGTGCAGGGAACATCTGTGCTCTCGGGGCAGGAGACAAGGTGTGCAGGGGGCAGAGCCCAGGGAACAGCACTGACAGTGGGGCAGCCCCGTCCCACCACTGCCCACACCCCACAGCTGCTGCTGGGGGGAAGCTCAGGCCCCCGGAGAGGGGGAGAAGCAGCGCTGGGCTTGGATCCCAGCAGGCACTGAGCTCCCACCAGCAGCTCGTGAGCCCCCACCAGCAGGATGGGGACAGGAGAGGGAAATCAGAAGCAGGAAAAACTGCTGGCTCGAGATAAGGGCAGTTCAGCAGCGGAGGAAAGGTGGGTGTGCTGGCAGAGCACAGGAGGGACTTTGGACACCAATTGTTTTCTTTGGGCACATGTCCAGCTGCTCCCCGGGCAGCAGAGCCAAGTGCAGAACAGCTGCTTGGGAAGGGAACACTGGCTCAGGGCCACTGCTGTAGCTTGTCCACTCGGGCCACTTGTCCCAGCCCTGTCCCCTCCCAAATTCTCTCCCATTCGGGCGCTGCCAGCGCTGGTTCAGGCTCAGGAGCCGGGGGCTGCCCTGGACAACATTAACTCCAGCCCAGCCACACCCTGAAGCAGCCCCCAGGCACCTTTGGCAGTCCCGCACGGCTTCCAGTGCTGCAGGAATAGGGCAAAAGCCCCATGCGAGTGTGCCAGTGCCCGCAGAGAGGCACTAAACACACGCAGGGGATAACTCGGGATCGAGTTTCACCTTGGGAGCAAACGAGGGAAGCAGCAAGGCTGGCAGCATCACCTGCCATGGGAATGCCTGCAGCCCGTTTCACGGGAACAGCCCCCCGAGAGTGTTTTCCCCAGCCCTGCCCCAGGGAAAGGGGCTCTGGGGGCGCAGGTGCCTTTGAGGGGCTGCCGCAGGGAGCAGAGCGCTCTGGGCGGTGCCGCTTAGACTGGAAGAGAGGAGAATGCCACCCTCCCTGCACGGGGAGGAAAAGGTAGAGCTGTAGCCCCGGGTGGCCGGACAGAGCAGGATGTCCCGTGCCTGCCCCTCATCCCCGCCAAGCTGCCCTGCTCCCGAAGGAGCGGCGCGGGGGCCAGGAACCCCCCCAGCATCAGCCCCAGGACGGCGCCCGGCCCCCATCGCTCCTGCCTTCAGGGGAGCGCAGCCCCCCGGCCCCAGCGCGGCGCTGGCGGTGCCCGGGCCGGGCAGGGTCGGTCCCGCCCGCGGGGAGCGTTTCCCGGCCGGGCACGGGCAGACGGCAGGGAAGGGGCTCCGCAATGGATCTGTGCCCGGCCAGCCCCGCTGGCAGCTCCCGGGCCAGGCTTTGCGCCTCCGCAGACCTCACTCTGCCCCTCCATCCCCCCGCATCCCTCCTCCTTCCCCCGCCGCTCCGCTCCCACCCCTCGGAGCCCGGCCCCCCTCCCAGCTCAGCCCCCGCAGCGCTCACGGCTCCCCCGAGCTCCCCCAAACCGGCTGCCAGCAAAGGCGGCTTCCTCCAGCCCACGCTCGGAGCAGACACCACCCGCCCGCTGCCCTCGGACCCCTCTTCTCCTGCCCTGCCCTCTCCCCAGACACGGCAAAACACAGGCAACAGGAGGCAGGAGCCCAACAAGATCCCGCTCCGGGCTGCTCCCGCCTCCCAGCCCCACAGCTCATCCCCAGCTCCTACCGTCCCCCTCTGGGACCAGCAGCTCCCGGGCTAAGAGAAGCCCATCCCAGCCCCTCTTTACCCAGCCCTGGCTCTTAACTCGGTGCTGCTTCCCTTTTTATAGCAGCAGCAGAGCAATTCCGGGAAATCAGGCGTTTGACTGCAGCAGAATGTGAAAGTGGAGCCACGCTTTTGGAGTCAGATGATTTGGATTAGAGCCCAATTTCCGCTCCAGCCGTGGTTTGAGTTGGCTGACGCTCCACTCTCAGCTCTTTGCACAGAGCTCTGACCCTTAACTGCTGTGCTGGTACCTGGAGGGCAGGTGAGGCCCTCAGCCCTTCCTGGGGCTGGTGCTCCATCAGGAAAAGGAGCAGGGGCAGCACAGCACCTCTGTTATCGATAGATTGATGCATAAAGTCATCTTTCATAAGTTTCTTTAGTGTTGCAGCCTGTGTAAGTTTTCCTCAGCAGTGATAAATTTGTAGTGATCCATAATGTAATGTGGATTTGATTGCTGCTGTTATTGATTGTTGTTATTAGTTTTTATTCCTATTCACTGCTGCTACAATTTATATCATAATGATGTAATTATTATTACTATTGAATGTTACTTTCAATAGAATTCTTTAGAATTGACTGCTACAATAATTGACTGCTGTCGGGGTCTCCTCCCCCTGCCATGTAGCCCTGAGGGGAGGCACGGGCTTTCCATGCCCCTGGTCAGCCTCGTTCCCCATTGGTTGGTTTGTGTTTCCTGCGCGGGCAAAGGACCCTCGGGTCCTGACTGTAACAGTCCCTCAGCAGAGCCCGGCCATGCGGCTGGAGAAATAAACATCTCTGAAACATCTAGCAAGAATCCATATATATATATTTCTTTTCCACGGGACTCCTGGTTTGATATAGGCGTTACAGTATCCCCACTGCAACAGACTGCTACTGCAATTAGTTAGTATCACAAGAGTACTGGGATAAAACTAATTGCTGATAATAATAATATCAAGTGTGCTAGCTGGATGTATATCCAGGTAGGAGAAGCTGGAAAGGACTTAGGGCAAGGGCCTGGAGGGACAGGACACAGGGAATGGCTTCCCAGTGCCAGAGGGCAGGGATGGATGGGATATTGGGGAGGAATTGTTCCCTGGGAGGGTGGGGAGGAGCTGGGCTGGAATTCTTGGAGAAGCTGTGGCTGCCCCTGGATCCCTGGAAGTGTCCAAGGCCAGGTTGGTTGGGGCTCGGAGCCACCTGGGACAGTGGGAGGTGTCCCTGCCCATGGCAGGGGTGGGATGGGATGGGCTTTGTCATACATGAAATCCCTAATTGTGCTTGGTCTTTGCATATTAAGTGCTTTAATTAGTTAATTTTGAGTTAAGTATTTTAAATTGAATGTTAAAATTAACCCATCAGCCGAGGTTCAAAAATCAAGTTCTATTATTAGTGTTTTCAATTGTTCAAAGTAGTTTATTTGCACCATTCCCAGTTAAAAGTTCCCCAGTTAAAATTCCCCAGTTAAGAATCCCTTTTTCAACTTTAAACCACCTGTGCACTGTGGGAGTGTTTTTCCTATGTTCATTGTCTACCTTTGCAAGTGTTTTAAGATGTATTAGATGTATTTTCATATTTTTTTTTAAGGGTTTTGCTTTGCACTTTAGTCCAAGGACCAACTCCAAACCCCCAGTTTCTAACAGCCAGCAGCTATTTTTAGCCCCGTAGCAACCTGAATCTTAATCAAAGCATGTTACCACCTTTACTTCAGCTGTTAACACCCCCCTGACAACGACGAGCTATTGGTGACAGAGATGATCTGTCAAAGGGAAAGCACCAATTGCCTTGGACCAAAGGGGTGTGCTGTGGGCGGGCTGTGGGCGGGCTGTGGGCGGGCTGGGGTGGAGCAAAGGCACTATAAAACAACGAGTCACGCCTCAGAGGAGGGGAGTCCTGGAGATCAGCTGTAGTGGACACCAGTGCTGGGTGTTAAAGCCTTACTCCTATTAAGGAGCCTTTAATAATTTTTTTTTTTTTACTTTTGGATTAGCTAAAAGTCGGCCCAGCACTACAAGTTTTTCTACCAGAGGTCCAGTGCTGTTTCAGCCTGAAGATCTCAAATCCCTGCACTCCTGGGGATACCACCTCCCGAGCCATAGGATCCTAAATTTTTATATTTTTCTAATTTTTGTAATTTTTCAATTTTTTTCTGTTTTCAATAATTTTTTTTTTTTTTTTTTTAATAAGAGTTGTCTCATTTCTCACAGGCTTTAAGGCCCTTTCCCACCCAAACCAGTCCGGGATTCTCTGGGTCACTTCATTAATCCTGGGGACACTTTCCAGAAGGGAATTTTGGGGTATTTTTGGCAGTGTGTAATAAAGGGGGCAGGGGCTGCAGAGGGGCTCTGTGACCCCCCCAGCTGCTGCTTCACAGCTGGGTTCTGCTGGCTGAGAGCTCTTCCTTGCAAAACCTGTTCCCTGGCTGGGCTTGTCCTGCTCCTCTGGCTCGCCCCCCATGCCCAAAGCCCCACCTGCCCCAGAGCATGCCCGGGTTGGCTCCAGGGAGCCGGGGGAGCTCCGGTCAGTCAGGAGAAGGCAGGGAGAAGGTGTGGGGTCTGTCCTGGCCCCCTGCAGCCCCTGCAGCCCAGCTGGGATTTCCTCCAACAAGGCGAGGAAGCCCTGTGGAATTCAGGGCTGGAGAAGCAGCTGTGGTGGGGAATGTCCTCTGGAAGGGAGATCCTGCAGGAGCCAGGAGACGTGGCTCAAGGGGAAATCTGAGGGCTGACACCAGCTCAGAGCTTGTGGGAAAATGACTGGGGATCCTGTGGACAGGTAAGCGGCGGCACAATTAGAAGAAACTGAGGAGTTATATTCACATCCTAACAGGAGTTATAACAGTATGGAAATTAGGGTAAATCACAGCTGCTGCTCCCTGGATGGAAAGGGGTTGGCATGACTTGAAACCTATCCCACAATGATGCTGCATCCACACACACCTGCTGAGGGGGAGGGAATTGGAGGGTGCAGTGGAGTGGAGACACTGTGGCCAGGCTCTGTGGGAATCCTTGCAGGGAAGGGGACTCAATGGTCCTTTACAGTTGATAAACCACATAGATAGGGCCTGTCAACCAGGAGAGAGGTGGGAGGATGTCCTGCTGCTGAGCCAGCAACTGGGGCGAAATACCTCTCCTTAAATTAACTTGGCTCATCAAAGCAAAATAATAATAATAATAAAAACAACAGACTCCCTCCATTCCATAGTTACCCTCTCCCGAGGTATGACCCCCCTCACTGGGCATGCACTCTGTGTTCTTTTGGACTGTATCTTTCAAAGCAAAGCGAGAGAATTTTTCACCCGTCAGCAACAAAGGTACATCTGACTTGAGTCACTCAAGCTCCACCTAAACACAAAGAAATAGTATAAAAGTAAGTCAAGAATGAGGGAAAAGCTAGGGAAGACTCCATGGAAACTGCTGGGATCAGTAAAGGGGCAGAACCTGTCTTCTCCCCCCCAGTGATGCCTATTAGTAACAATCCTACTCTGCGTGCTGAATATTTTAGTGGGCATTAGAGCTTGTCTGTGCATCGCTTCAAGTACATTTCTGCAGTCAGACACCGTCACTGACAACCTTCAAACCTTAACCTGTAATGATTTCATATGAATAACGAGTGTTATTCCGTTAACTGTCGGTGTGAATCCTTGCCGGGTGCTGGCAGTTGCTGGCAGCAGAGAACACGCTCCAATAAAGGGGAAGAGCTGCTGAGGACTCTCCCTTGTACTATTGGTGTTTCCCTGACTGAATCAGTCGAGCCACCCTACAATCCAGCAGGACAGCTCAGGGAAGGCTCCCCCAGAGATACAGACTCCTCTCTGCATTCTGTTGGCGAGAGGAACGGGAGTGTAGTGGTTTGGTCCAAAATACTCATTACTTATTTACCTTCTGTGAGATAAGAATTAGGAGAAAGCAAAGCAGGCACAAAACTTAAAAGAATATTAAGAAGTTTATTAACAGACCTAAAAGGAAGAAAGAAAATCAGACTACACCTTCAGAACACTTCTCCTCCCCCGACCTTTCGCCCTTCTCTCACTGACAATGTAAAAAGACAACCCTTGAGATTTTCAGTCAATTTACCACTTCTATAATAACCTTTTTCAGTTCACTTAAGGAGAGGAGTCTCTCTTGCTCATGCTATGGAGACATCTCCACAAGGAACAGTTCCCTCATGGCTTCAATGTCACAGCGAGGCAGCCACCCAGGTTGGTTCTCTGCTTGCACATGAAAGTCCCTTCCCCCAACTTACAGCTTTCCCCACAATTGCTTTCGAGGGTCCAATCTTGAGCTACTGGGGTACCATTTTAAGGATGAGCTGTTCAGAAGCAAAGGTTCTCTTCACCCATCTCTGGGAGCACCTTCATCTCTAAGAATAGAGGCCCTCCCCCTTCCCTGGGAGCAAAGGGTCCTCATTACTTTCATCTCTAGGAATAGAGGTCTTCTCCTTCTGATTTGGAGCAAGAGTCCTCATCACTTCCATCTCTCCCTGTTCAAACTTCTCATCAAATCACAGCTGCTTCAGCATTTGCTTATTTCAGCACAGGTACTTTTGCTCAAAAGCACAGTTTGAATGCTCCACCTCCCCATGCTTTCATGAAATTACAATGGGTACTCTGATGTCCATAGTCCATCACCACCATAGCTTTACAGCAGAATTTCAGCTTCTAAGCATCTCCTCTTTTTCCTCCCTCAGGGTTTCAGCTCTTCCTTCTTTACTGACTTTGGTGTCTCTATGGTGTTTTCTTCACCTTCCCTCTTCCTCAGACTCGGAAGAGGATTGATGTCTGCAGGCTTCATCTGTTCTGGAGGAAACTTACAGCTCTAAAAGGGTTCATCTCACCCAGGCCCCTCAGCTGGAATTTGCTTATCGCTGTTGGTCACATGATCTTTGCTGGGCAGCAGGGCAGTGGTCTCAGACAAGCCCTGGCCGCACCAGGGGCTGCCTGCACAGAGCAGGGCTGTGGGGGGCCGCAGATGGAACAGGGCCGTGCCACGGCCCACCCAGCTGGGCTGAGCAAGGCCCGGCCCAGCCCTGCTGAGCCGCCTGCAGGCCCCCCCCCAGTTACTTGTCCCAAGGCTGGAAGCAAGAGAGAGCTTTCCCGGGGTTTGTTCATTCTTAAATATGGACCACAAAGGCATGTCAAGCTCTTTAAGTGGCTTAAAAAGTTGTCAATATTCAAACTAGGCAGCTGATAGGTTCTGTGAGGTCATAGAGGAAGCTGTAAACACCTCTTTGCAAGAGAATCACTTCTGTAGCTATGCTAACCCATGACAGGGAGGAAGCACTGCTTGCTTTTTTTTGGCCAGTTTCTCAGCTCCTTTTCTCTGGAGAGAAAGATGGAGAGCTGAACTTTTGTTTTCCTGGGACTTTGGTTTTTCCCTTTTTCTCTGCTGGACTGTTTCACCATCAGAATACATCGGGAGGAATTTCCACCGAGGTCTTCGCCCTGGAGGTGGTCCCACCACGACCCAGCTCCAAGGACGGGGAGAGCGAGATCTACGGAAGGACTCTGAAATTTTTCCCAGGTTTTCTCTCCAGAGCGAGAGGTTCTATTATTTAGCATTATTATCCTTTTCCTGTGTGTTTGTTAAATAATTAGTTTTTATCTCTTTCACTTTCCTTCGAGGAAAATTCATTGTTTCCTGAACCTGGTGGGGGAGGGCTGGTTGTAACCTGCTTTCTATCAGAGGCTATTTTTCCTCCAAATTTGTCCAAACCGGCACAACCCCCTTGGGGAGGAATACTTCCATTCCAAACTGGAGGGTCAGGACTGTTTCAGTCAAAGAGTCCTCATGTTTTAGCCTTAGCCTGTGATTTGTATAAAGAAGAGGATAGACTGTATCCTAATCTTGAGGAGATATCACAACCTCCATCAGTGCCATATCATATACCCTGTCTGATTCATCCCAGTACTGGACATGTATCAGAGACTGAAAATAGTTCATGCCTCAAACATTGATATAAAGTTTTGCTCATTATAAAGAAGCTACAACTGAAGAAGCCTCCCTGAAGAGTGGGACTTTGAACTGAAAGTCAAACTGTTGATTCGATAAAGGGAAACCATTGTTTAATCATCTCAGGTTGAGGGAAAGGTATGCATCCACAAAAGGCCAAAACCACCAGCTGCAATTATCCCCAGCTGAGTTTGGGGTGGGGGGAGAGCACAGCTCACAGATGCCAGGTTTACACAGAGTCCCCCCAGCTGAGGGGGGAGGAGGAGGTTTTGGGTGCATGGTGCAACCTCTGGTGAGAGGCAATAAACACCCATCCTCCAGATTACACAAACTGGCCCAGCTGTGGAACCCCCAACCCCACAGGCCACATCCAGAGGACATTCATGTGAGAGGCTTGGCCCCACAGGACTGCACATGATGGAACAGACCCAGAGCCTGCTGTGAGAGACTGACCCCCCACCCCAGGGGGACATGCCCACCTAGCCTGAGCAGATATACCCATGGGATTCTGTGCCTTCTGGGGGACCTACACCACCGGGAGGACCTGCTGAGGAGCATCATCAAGGCACCAGTGGGACCCATGGAGCGGTGATATTTTTTTGATTCTGTCTCTGGCATTCTTCGTCCCCCCAGCTATTTTCTATTTCCTTCTTTCTCCTTTTCTCTCACATTTACTATACAATAAAACCCGTATTATTGTCACTGGCATATGGTCTCGTTTGCACCTTAATTCGGGCAGAGGAATTTCCAAAGAACCTTAATAAAACTGGATCTTAACAACATACTAGCTGGGTTAAATGTAAATGCATAAGTTGTGAGAAAAATTGGTACTGCAGTTCACAATAAAAACGGCACCCTCATTGTATAGAGTGTCAAATGACAAATTTATTCCCTATCCAAATAGAACTAGGAATAACCAAGATAACAACTTTGCCCTCTGGATGGGAATTACTAGTGCCTGTTGAGTGAGAGGTACCTGAGGAACGGTGGGAAAATTACAGTGCCAAAAGCCATGTGCCTGGAAAGTAGCAAAAAGAAGTGACAAGGAAATAGAGGGCAAGACCGGATTGGCCACTATAACTGGGCACTGAGAAGATCATATATACCTGCTGTGGGTAGCAACCCCATAGCATGGGAGGTGGGGGTATAAGCCATACCAGACCTCTATTATTCCTCCTTCTGTCACTCATTTTTTGTCTCTTCCCTTTTGGGACACCAGCAAAATCATGTCACAAGTACTACCAAAAGCTTTACACGGAAAGAAAACAAGGTGCCTTTTTCATTACTCACACAGACATCAACAGTCACTGTTATAACCTGTAAGGGTGAGTGGTGTTAGGGCGATTGGGAGATCGTTGCTGTGTTCCCAAGAGCATCTTGGGCCGAGACCACTCAGCTGCGGCAGTTTGGCAGGCTAGCAAGCTTCTCCTTTCAGCCCCGCGCAGATGTTAAGCGCTGATGGCACACACACACACACACACTCAAGCCAGACAGCTCAATAGATAAGGAGCCAAGGAGGGCCCTTCACATGGTGCGTTCCACAGTCGAGGTTTATTTCATCCTCCGTGGAAGAGACCAGACACGAAAGAGAAAGAGCGTGTTCAGCAAGTTCAGGATCAGCTTCACCTAGGGTTACAGAGCCAGTGATCTGAGGGCATGGGGGTGGAACAAAAGCGTGTCCAGGGAAAGGAATCCATGAGCAGAGGGAAGGGAAGGAGTTGTCACCAGGTGTCCTGGGGTGACGTTATGATGTGTATCCCATATCGCTGCCTATGCCCAGAAATTAATTTTTGTGCCTTTCTATGCCTCTAAACTGAGACTGAGAGAGGGGGAAAAAAAACTGAGCAAAACTTTCTCAAAGCAGTTTGCAGCTTGTTCAAGGTCACATAAAGATAGGAGGTTGTTTTTTCCCCCAGCTGCGGCAGGGGAGCAAGGAAGCACCCGGCTTGCTGTGTTCCAGTCAGCTTTTGGCCAGTTGTTTTCAGTTTCTGGTTCTCCGGAGAGAGACTGAGAGTTGGACTTTGCTTTTTCTTCTCTAGAATTCCAGATTTTCTCCCTTTGCTACTGGACTGCTTCAACCTCAGAGCACATCGGGAGGACTTTCCACCGGGCACAGAGGGCCTGGCCCTGGGCCAAGCCCCAGCTCCGAGGAGACCAAAGGGAGGACTCTAACGCTTTCCCAGGTTTTTCCTCCACAGCGAAAGATTTTACCATTTAACCTCATTTTCCTTTCCCGTGTGTTTGTTAAATAAATAGTTTTATCTTCTTCACTTTCCTTCGAGGAAATTTTTTTTTTTTCCCGAACCTGGTGGGGAAAGGGTGGTTGTGCCTTCTCTCAGAGGATATATTTCTAAATTTGGCCAAACCGGTACAAATTTAGTGGCGCCCAACGTGAGGCTCGAAGGAAAGTGAAAAACCTGTGCTAATTACATTTTGGTTTGAATTTACTTATTCTGTGCTGGGGTAAAATAGTCATCATGTTGGTTGAGTTCATAACATTTCTCTGGCTTGATATATTCATGTATTTCTGGTCCGTAGGCTTGTTTAAGGTACTAGTGCCTTTCTGGTCCCTAGGCTTATTTGCCTATCCACAACTTGGTCCGATCTTATCCTTGATAAGGAATTTTTGCAGAGCAGGGACATGAATTCGGATTTCTATTTTGCTGTGCTCGGTGATAATGATTTATAAGAAGTTGACAGAGGTACAGGCAGCTGTTCGAGGTGTGTATGATAAATGGTTTCTCCCTCCTAACCCCAGTCCTAGCTTCAGTAGCCTGGTTTGGGAATTTATTAGTAACTGCACCCAGATCGTTAGAGGAGGAGGAGTCGGGATTTCCCTTCCCTTTAAATATGATAGGTTATCTTTTGAGAATTCAGTTTTCCCTGGATGTTAAAGAGACCACCTTCCTGGTATTTCTGGTATTTTATCTGGTAAGCTTCCTCTGTGTGGTTCGCAGCTTGTCTAGAATAAGAGCTCAGATTTCCCGGGCGACTGCCGAGACACCTGACCCAGAGGTGGAACATCCTGAGTGGTGTGGGGAATGGGAGGATATAGGCCAAATCCTGAAGAAATTCTCTGACCCAATGGTTTGCAATTTTTCCCCTGAACAAGTTCAGAAACCAGCTGAAGTGGCAAAATATCTGAAAGAGAAATACAATGACAATTCTAATGAGAACAAGCTCCTTGCAATATGTTGGGCTTTGGCATATGCCTATCGCACACTGCAGCCGGTAAGGGTAGAGAAGCAGGAAGATCAATCAGCAAAGCCTGCAGATACCCCAGTCACTCAGGCTGCAGATAAACCAGACAGCAAGCCCAAACCAGATGGAGAGTCTAAGCCACTGACAGTGGCTCCTGTCACAAGGAAAAAGCACACCACCAAAACTGATCGCCCAGTGAAAGATGATGATGATGCAGGGGAAGGAACCTCAAAAGATGCAGGGGAAGGAACCTCAAAACCACCAACTGACTCAGGCACAGAAACCATCACTGAGTCCATGTCCATAAAAGACCTTCACAGCCTAAGAAAGGATTACACCTGACGGTCCGACAAATCCATAATAAGTTGGATGGTCTGTATTTGGGATGCGGCAGGTGATGATGTGATGCTGGACAGTGCTGAAGCAAGGCATTTGGGATCCCTGTCACATGATCCAGTGATTGACCAAGCGATGAAAAGGGGGGCTGATTCTACCAGTGTCTGGAGACGAGTTTTGACAGATATATGTGTGGAGATGATCTCTACATGCAGCAAACCCCATGGAAGACCATAGAACAAGGGATCCAACGCCTGAGAGAACTAGGGGTGGTAGAGGTTATCTTCGCAAATGACCCAGGATTGAGGAGTCCAGACCAGGCCAGAGTTATTCCATACATGTGGCAAAAACTCATACAACTTGGGCCACCAGAATGCGCTTCTGCTTTAGCAATAATGAAACTGGACTACGATGCGAATGAGACTGTGAAGGATATGGCAGTGAAGCTCCGAGCATATGCAGACTCTGTGCATGGCCCAACACATGCAAGAATCGCAGCTGTGGAAACACAGGTGCAGAAAATGTAAGATAAGATGGAGAAGAGTCTCCAGGAGATTAAAGAGTGCCTTCTCTGCGGACGTTCCCCAGAGAGAAGGTACATCCCACGAAGTGAGCTGTGGGATTTCCTGTGTGACAGTGGGGAAAACATGAGGAACTGGGGTAGACAACCCACTTCTGCTCTGGCAGCACGAGTGCGTGAATTGAAGGAGCGCAAGTCTCAGAAAGGAGGATCTACCAAAAAGGAAGTAGCCCCAGTTGCCTGTAGCCAAACTGCCGGAAATGATGGAAAAGACGATGGCATGTCCAAATCCCATGAAGGAACCTCTAAGATACAGGCCCAGGGAAAGAAGGATAACCAGGCATAGAGGGGCCCTGCCTCTAGCCAGGTAGAGGTTAGGGAAAACCGTGTTTTTTGGACTGTGTGGATTCGTTGGCCTGGTACATCAGAACCACAAAAATATGATGCCTTGGTTGACGCTGGTGTGCAGTGTACAATAATTCCATTGCAGCATGTGGGGGTAGAATCTGTTTCTATTTCTGGTGTAACAGGTCAATCACAAAATTTGACCTTGGTGGAAGCTGAGGTGAGCCTGACTGGAAATGAGTGGAAGAAACATCTCATTGTGACTGGCCCAGAGGCCCCATGCATTTTGGGCATAGACTTCCTCCGGAATGGGTATTTTAGAGACCCAAAGGGACTCAAGTGGGCTTTTAGAATAGCTGCTGTGGAGACAGAGAGCATTAAGCAATTGAACACTTTGCCTGGGCTATCAGAGAACCCGTCTGCAGTCGGCCTTCTGAAGGTGGAAGAACAAAGAGTACCAATTGCTACCTCGACAGTGCATCGCCGACGGTACCGAACAACTCGAGATGCTGTGATCCCCATCCACAAGATGATTCGTGAGCTGGAGAGCCAAGGGGTGGTCAGCAAGACCCACTCACCCTTCAATAGTCCCATTTGGCCTGTGCGCAAATCTGAAGGAGAATGGAGATTGACTGTGGACTATCGTGCCTTGAGTGAAGTGACTCCACCACTGAGCGCTGCTGTGCCGGACATGTTGGAGCTCCAGTATGAGCTGGAGTCCAAAGCAGCGAAGTGGTATGCCACTATTGACATTGCCAATGCATTTTTTCCCATTCCTCTGGCAGCAGAGTGCAGGCCCCAGTTTGCTTTCACCTGGAGGGGTGTGCAGTACACCTGGAACCAACTGCCCCAGGGGTGGAAGCACAGTCCCACCATCTGCCATGGGCTGATCCAGGCTGCACTGGAAAAGGGTGAGGCTCCAGAACATCTGCAGTACATTGATGACATCATTGTGTGGGGGAACACTGCAGCAGAAGTGTTTGAGAAAGGAGAGAAAGTTATCCGGATTCTCCTGGAAGCTGGCTTTTCCATCAAAATGAGCAAAGTCAAGGGACCTGCCCAAGAGATCCAGTTCCTGGGAGTGAAGTGGCAAGATGGACGGCGTCAGATTCCCACTGAGGTCATCAATAAGATCACAGCAATGTCTCCACCAACCAACAAGAAGGAAACTCAAGCTTTCCTAGGTGCTATAGGCTTTTGGAGGATGCACATTCCTGAGTACAGCCAGATTGTAGTCCTCTTTACCTGGTTACCCGCAAGAAGAACGATTTCCATTGGGGCCCTGAACAGCAACAAGCTTTCACCCAAATCAAGCAGGAAATCGCTCATGCCGTAGCCCTTGGCCCAGTTAGGACAGGACCCGAAGTGAAGAACGTGCTCTACTCTGCAGCCGGGAGCCATGACCTGTCCTGGAGCCTTTGGCAGAAGGTGCCTGGTGAGACTCAGGGCCGACCACTGGGGTTTTGGAGCCGAAGCTACAGAGGGTCTGAAGCCAACTACACTCCCACAGAGAAGGAAATCTTGGCAGCCTATGAAGGAATCCAAGCTGCCTCAGAGGTAATTGGAACTGAGGCACAACTCCTCCTGGCACCCCAACTACCAGTGCTGGGGTGGATGTTCAAAGCAGAGGTTCCCTCTACCCACCACGCCACCAATGCCACATGGAGCAAATGGATTGCTCTCATCACACAGCGCGCCCGTATCGGAAAACTGAATTGCCCTGAGATTTTGGAAATAATTACAAATTGGCCTGAAGGTGAAAACTTTGGTCTCACTGATGAAGAAGAACAAGTGATACGTGCTGAAGAAGCTCCACCGTACAACCAACTGCCATCAGAAGGCACACACTATGCTTTTTTCACCGACGGTTCTTGTCGCATCGTAGGGATGAAACAAAAGTGGAAAGCAGCCGTATGGAGTCCCACACGACGGGTTGCAGAAGCTACTGAAGGAGAAGGTGGATCAAGCCAACTCACTGAACTCAAAGCTGTTCAACTAGCCCTGAACATTGCTGAAAGAGAGAAGTGGCCAAAGCTCTACCTCTACACTGATTCATGGATGGTAGCCAATGCTCTGTGGGGATGGTTAGAAAAGTGGGAAAAAGCTAATTGGCAGTGTAGGGGAAAACCAATCTGGGCTGCTGAAGAGTGGAAAAACATTGCTGCTCGAGTAAGAAAGCTGGTTGTGAAAGTCCGCCATGTAGATGCCCATGTCCCCAAGAATAGGGCTAATGAAGAACACCAAAACAACAAACAGGTAGATCAGGCTGCAAAGATAGAAGTGTCACAGGTAGACTTGGACTGGAAACACAAGGGAGAGTTGTTCCTAGCTCGATGGGCCCATGATGCCTCAGGCCATCAGGGCAGGGATGGGCACGAGACCGAGGGGTGGATCTGACCATGGACAGTATCTCCCAGGTGATCCATGATTGTGAGACATGCGCTGCGATCAAGCAGGCCAAGCGGGTGAAGCCCCTGTGGTATGGTGGGCGGTGGTCCAAATACAAGTATGGGGAGGCCTGGCAGATTGATTACCTCACACTGCCTCAAACCCGCCAAGGCAAGCGCTATGTGCTCACAATGGTAGAAGCCACCAGAGGATGGCTGGAGACCTACCTTGTGCCTCACGCTACTGCCCAGAACACCATCTTGGGCCTTGAAAAGCAAGTCCTTTGGAGGCATGGTACCCCTGAGAGGATTGAATCTGACAATGGGACTCATTTTAAGAATAGCCTTATTAATACCTGGGCTAGAGAACATGGCATTGAGTGGGTGTACCACATCCCTTACCATGCACCAGCTGCAGGCAAAGTGGAACGGTACAATGGATTGTTGAAAACCACTTTTGATTGTTGAAAACCCCCCCACTAGGTGGGGGAACTTTCAAAAATTGGGAACAGCATCTAGCAAAGGCCACCTGGTTAGTTAACACCCGAGGTTCCACCAATAGAGATCATCCAGCCCAAGCTGAATCCCTGCATACAACAGATGGAGATAAGGTCCCAGTAGTGCATGTCAGAGGTCTGTTAGGAAAGACTGTGTGGACAAATTCTGCCTCGAGTACAGACAAACCCATCCGTGGGGTTGTCTTTGCTCAGGGATCTGGTTGCACATGGTGGGTAATGCAGAAAGATGGAACAACACGTTGTGTACCGCAGGGAGATCTGATTGTTGTGTGAAAACCACCTGTAGTGTGAAATGCTTGTATACCCCTGCTTGCTGATTGTCACTGTCACTGTTCGTATATAGCTGTGTGTATATATATATATGTATTAATGTGTGTGTAGAATTAGAATATCTTAGTTTGGGCATTGAGCTAACAATATGGGATAAGGGGTGGAATGTCTTGGGGTGACGTTATGATGTGTATCCCATATCGCTGCCTATGCCCAGAAATTAATTTTTGTGCCTTTCTATGCCTCTAAACTGAGACTGAGAGAGGGGGAAAAAAAAAACTGAGCAAAACTTTCTCAAAGCAGTTTGCAGCTTGTTCAAGGTCACATAAAGATAGGAGGTTGTGTTTTTTTTCCCAGCCGCGGCAGGGGAGCGAGGAAGCACCCGGCTTGCTGTGTTCCAGTCAGCTTTTGGCCAGTTGTTTTCAGTTTCTGGTTCTCCGGAGAGAGACTGAGAGTTGGACTTTGCTTTTCCTTCTCTGGAATTCCAGATTTTCTCCCTTTGCTACTGGACTGCTTCAACCTCAGAGCACATCGGGAGGACTTTCCACCGGGCACAGAGGGCCTGGCCCTGGGCCAAGCCCCAGCTCCGAGGAGACCAAAGGGAGGACTCTAACGCTTTCCCAGGTTTTTCCTCCACAGCGAAAGATTTTACCATTTAACCTCACTTTCCTTTCCTGTGTGTTTGTTAAATAAATAGTTTTATCTTCTTCACTTTCCTTCGAGGAATTTTTTTTTTTTTCCTGAACCTGGTGGGGGAGGGTTGGTTGTGCCTTCTCTCAGAGGATATATTTTTAAATTTGGCCAAACTGGTACACCAGTCAGGTGTGCAGCCACACAGGCAGCTGGGAGAGGTAGTTTTCTTTAAACCAGGGTCTGGGGGGTGCGTGAGGCTACATTTCATCTACAAGGAATTCTGGGAGAGGCTTTACTCACACAAAGGTGAGAATGGTATCTCAAATATCTGAGTGTTTCCATCAGCAGGCCTTTGCTATTTTGGGGCTCTCTGGCCCACCAGCTGGCTCAGCTGTTGGCTCAGTGACCCCAACATCTACCCAGTGAATTAAATGGTCTATTACTACTAGTAAAACCTTCCACCTCTGCACTTGGGGAAGTTCAGTGAAGTCCACTTGGGTACTTTGAAACGGTTGCAGAGCTAGCTCGCGGCCTCCTAGTGTTGTTTTTCTCATTACTTTTTTGTTTACTTTTTGGCAAGTTATACTTACTTGCTTTGCCAATCCAAAGATCCCGATGCATTCATAATTCCTTGAAAAGTGATCACACAAAGGCTTGAGTACCCCAATGAGTTTTTTTGATGCATATCTTCTAATATTTTTCTAGTAAGTGGCTTATTAAGTAACTGCCTCTCATCAGGGACTTTCCATTTCCTAAATTGATCTTGCTCTCCCCCTATTTTACTTATTTTTCTTCTGCTTCACTAAATTTTGGAACTTCCAATTCTTACTTGTATGGAGTCATAATTAACATAACCTTTTTGGTCCCATTTTCTGCTGCATCTCTAGCTTCTTGATTGGCCAAGTTATTCCCTCTTATTTCTGAGGTCATTCCCCTTTGGTATCCTTTAACATGTACTACAGCTATTTCTTCAGGTAATTTTAATGACTCTAAAACCTCTAAAATGAGTCCCTCATGTACCAGTCCCTTTCCCTTTGAATTATGTAACCCCTTTTCTTCCCAATTTTTTCCAAAGGTGTGTACAACCGCAAAGGCATACTTTGAATCAGTATATATGGTTCCTTTCTTTTGTGCTAAATAGTCCAGTTCTCTTTTTAGAGCATATAACTCACAAGATTGAGCCGACCAATTTGAAGGTAATTTCCCTTTTCGATGGTCTGCATATTTTTCCCATCAACCAAGGCATATCCTGACATCCTTTTTCCTTGTAAGCATCTAGATGAACCATCAACATAGATTCTTTCTCCTTCTGGGAGGGCCTGTTCTGCTAGATCTTCCCGAATTTTAGTTTGGCATTGTATAATTTCTAAACAACTATGTGTTAAGTTACTCTTTGGTTCTCCATACAAAAATTGATCTGGATTCAAACTTATGTTTACTTCTAGTGTCAAGTCATCACTATCTATCAGAATTGCTTCATATTTTAACATCCTAGAATCTGCTAAGCTTTTTCCAGCTTTTTTATTTAACACATTTCAGACTGCGTGAGGTGTACACACAATTAGTTTATTTCCAAAAGTAAGTTTACAGCTCTCTTCTACAGGAATAGCCATAGCTGCTATAGCTTGAATACATACTGGCCAGCCATGGCTCACAGGATCTAGCAATTTAGAAAAATAAGTTACTGGCCTTTTCACTCCTCCCCATTCCTGGGCTAAAACTCCATGAGCTACTCCGTTTTCCACGTTCACATACTGTTGTGGCAGTTGTTGCCACCGCCAGAGGGACCAGTGAGCCTCAGGGCCTGAGAGCAGTTTTGGATTCATGGTGGGCTGGCTCAGAGGTCTAACATCTCCCCCGCAGTTAGGGTGAGTTCCCACAGTCCCTTGTTCTGGTATGTAAATTGCTCAGTTGCGGTTGGCTCGTTGTCCCTCTGCCCAGTTTTATGTAACACTCCCTGAATATGTATTTTCCCTCATTCATATCTATTGGTTGTGGAAAGTTCTAAGTTGTTTGACACCCTATTGGCCCCCTTTCCCCAGGTCCCTCCCCCCTCCTTCCCCATTGGCCTGTATGTTATTTATCTATGCCTTCTCCACCCCTCTGCCCTCACCCGATTGGTTGTTCATTCCCCTATAAAACCCCTGGACCCTGCCGACTTCTCGTCTCTTGTCCCTGGACCCTCCCTCAAATAAACCTTGTCAGAACCCATACAAGAGACCCCTCTCTGCCTCTTTACTCAAAACTGACACTTTGGACTGTTTGCCTGCTTGTGTGTTCGTGCCTGTGATCGCACTGGCGGTCGTGGGTGTGTGTTGGCGGCTCGACAGCCCCTCCTGGGCCTCTTCAGTGGGGTACGGCACCCCAAGGATTGCCTGTTTCCCCGCGGATGCTCAGGGAGACGCAGTGCCGATCCCTTCAGTCAGCACAGTGGACTGCTTCAACATACAGATGAAAAGGTTTTTCTAATGAGGGTAAGCTCAAAGCTGGTACCAAGGCTAGTAGTTTCAACTTCAGTTCTTCTAATTTATTGGAATTAAATAGCCCACTTTATATTGTCTCTGTCTGTCAATTTTTCATATAAAAATTTTACTGCTTGCATATATCCTTCGGTCCATGGTCTACAATATCCCAATAATCCAAGCAGTCTTCTAACTTCCTTCTTTGAAGAAGGAGGGGGAAGAGAGAAAATCCCTGCAACCCTCTCAGGATTAAGCTTTCGGCTACCTTTACTTATTAAGTGACCAAGATACTTTACTTCTGATTCTGCAAATTGTAGTTTCCCTCTTCATACCCTTAATCTTTTTTCCCCAAGAAAATGCAATAGTTTTATAGTAGACTCCCTAACTTCAACTTCAGCTTCCCCTGATAATAAAAGATCATCCACATATTGGATAGTTTGTATTCCAGGAGGAGTGGGGAAAGTCTGCAATATTTCTTCTAAAGCTTGCCCAAATAGATTTGGAGGTTCAGTAAATCCCTGTGGTAATTTTGTCCATCTTAGCTGCTGCTTTGTCCCAGGACTTGGATCCTCCCATTCAAAGGCAAAAATGTTTCAACTTTCCTCTGCCAACAGGCAAGCCCAAAAAGCATCTTTAAGATCCACTACACTAAACCAATGATGCTGAGGTGGGACTTTACTTAAAAGGGTACAGGGGTTGGGTACCCCTGGGTAACGAGTCCAAGTTCTCTTGTTAACTTCCCGTAAGTCTTGTACTAATCTATGAGTCCCATCAGACTTTTTTACTGGGAGAATAGGGGTGTTATGAGGAGACATACAAGGTTCCAATGTCACATCTTTTATCAATTCTTCTATTACCGGCTTTAATCCTCTTCCTGCTAAGGATATGGGGTACTGACGCACACGTATGGGACATTCTTCTCTTTCAGTCGTGACCCTTATGGGATCAATATTCAATCCTTCCCTATTTCCTTCCCCAGCCCAAACTTCTTTGTTAATCTTTCCCTCATCTTCCTGGCCAAGTTTTAAGACTTTAGCTGTCATCTTCTCTTCTTCCGGTATGACCCCTATTCCTAATTGTACCTGTAAGTCTCTCCCCAGTAAGTTGCAACCTGCTCCAGGAGCTAATAAGACATCTCCCATCCCTATTCTGGTTTCCCCTTCAATTACGACATTTTTAATGACAGGAACTTCAAACCCTTCTCCTTTTGCTCCTGTTATCTTCACAGTGTCATTACTCACATCACACCCTCTTGGAATATTTACTACACAATATTTACTACTATAAATTCTAATACCTCCTCTTGGGGGCCTACTTTTAAAGTTGTCAAAGGCTCTAGATGGTATTTATCCCCCAGAAAATAGAGGCCATGACCTCCCTATTTTTCTTCTGGGTGTATCTCTTGGAATATTTTCAGGTTCATTTTTAGATGAGGGCATTCCTTCTTATAGTGTCCTTCTTCCCCACAATAGAAACAGGCATTTTTTATTTGCTC